>NC_073257.2:135240147-135540294 GCF_029289425.2 Pan paniscus | reverse complement strand
GGCATCAGGCAAGGCACCTTTTTAATTTGTGCTGTTTGTGATCCAGAGTTAGCCATTTTCCCCTGGGGAAATCCTGATGGGGTTGGTGGCACACCAGACTCCGCAAATGTTTCTGCACTCCAAAAGAGGTTGTATTTACATGTTTGTTGTAAAACAGGAGTGTTGAGGTTTGGAACAATTTCAGCTTGCAAGGGAACTTGACATTCGAAGGTTGTTAGAGCAGAGGGTTTGGTTACTATTAATAATTCAAGCAAAGATTTGGTAATACATGAGTGCAAGGCAATGTCAAGCTGAGTCTTTTGGTGCAGGGTGTTTGGTATTTCAGCCGATGCATGAGCAGTCACTATGGTCTGGTCCTTAGGAAACTGACCATCTTGGGTCACCCAATCAATTGAGTGTCAACGTGATGGCATCCAATGCTCCCCCGACATCAAACCCAATCCCTGAGGATTGTCCGGGATAAGACTGAAGCCTTGCGCCTTGATGGTGATACTCTTAACTCTCACTGTTCAGAGTAGACTTCCTCTCTCCAAATACAGATTTTAGGCTCTTGAAACCATCAAATCATGGGCTTTGGCTTCTATTAAAGATGTGCAACAATTCTTCCGTGCCAGGGAATGAGTACAACAGTGACATGCTGAGCATGCATGAGAGGACACAGGAAATACCACACGCTGGTGTTCCTAAGAACACACGCATGCCCCAAGGGGTACACATCGTCTTTTGAGTTAAAAATCCAAATTACTTTAAAAGTCCTTAAATATGGGTATACGTGATGAACTGGAACACTGCTAAGATTGATTAGACTCATCAAATTTGACCTTTAAATGCTAGATGCTATTTACATGACACACTGTACGGGCAACACCCGGAGATAGGTGTGGGAGTGAAGGGAGGGTGATTGAATTGCCAAGTAGCATGAGGACAGCTTTTGCCAACTGCTTGTTTCTGCTGTGTGGATTTTTCCGTTTGTCCTGGGGGTATGTGGCAGTGCCCATCAGGACCCTGCATTGATATTAAATGTGTGGCACTCCCTACCGAAGACAAACATTCGAACCCTTCAGGATATTGTCAGAAGATGGGCCCTGGCTGGTGTGGTTGGTTTCTTAAGAGTGAATTATGCTTCCCTCCCCACGCTGTGTAATGAAGATGCCCCTCAAAATGAATGAGATTCATTTTCCTTCCTCCTTTCTCTCCTTTCTTCCTTCCTTCCTTCTTCGTTCAACTTCCTAGGGAATCTGCATCAGGAGAAAGAAGTGGCTAGGACTCCTTCCTTCCTTCTTTTTCTTTGCCTTCCTCCCCTCCCTCCTTCCTTTTTTCCTTCCTTTCTTCTTTCCTTCCCTTTTTCTCCTTCCTTTGTTTTTCCTTCCTTCTCTCCTTCTTCCTTCCTTTCCCATTCTTCCTTCTCTCTTCCTTCTTTTCTGTCTTGCTTCTCTTCTTATTTCTTTTCTTTCTTCCTTCTCTTTTTTGGTAGCTAAAAATATATGGATTTTCTCCATGTCCTCTCTTTCTAAAAGAGACCTAATTCTTATATTCCCAACCTCAAGACTTCTATCATCTCCCACTGGCCACAGATCATCATCACGTTCAGCCCATCTCAAGGGGCACTTGCCCTCCCCTCTCAGCCCTCACCTGACACCATCTCTGGACCCACACTGAGCTCTGTCACCACTGGACCCCTCACCAGGCAGGCTCCCATCTCCTCTGTGCCTTGCCACATGCTCTTCCCTACTGTAAGTTCTGGCCCAATGCCACCACCTCTGAGAAGCCTTCCAGAACCCTCCTTTCCCACCAGCTAAGTTCTCTAGCCCTCCCTCTGTACCCCCACAGCACTGAGTACACACTTCCAGGGCAGCCCCGCTTCCCACACTGCAGAGTAATGACCTGTCTCCCCCAGAGCCTGACAAAGCACAGGGCCTGGCACACAGTAGGTGTTCAGTAAATGTTTGGAGAGTGACAGGCAAGTCTGCTCATAGTTCTGGACCACAGCCTGCAGCTGCCACATGCCACCCTCCCAGAGGCTCCAGGACTCCGCTCCTCTGGACCCCTGACAGATCTCTTCTTCTGCACAGTGATGTCTTGGCCAGGCTGAGTGAAGCCACCATGTGTCCTAGCCGCTTCTTTCTCCTGATGCAGATTCCCTAGGAATTTGCATGATTGTGTTCCTTGGGACCTCTGATTCCTCCTTTCTAGACAGTCAACCCCCAGATGTGTCTGGCTCCTGCTCTTTCACTCCGCATTTGTGGAATGAGGTGTGAGGGGGCAGGAGCAAGCCTGGAGTTCCTGCCACCTTCCTTTGACCAGGCCAGAACTTAGGCCACAGCAGAGCAAAGGCAGCTGGCCTGGGGTTGGACTAACTTTTTGGGGGCTAATAGGCCATTGGTCTGGGGAGACAGTGTGAGCCAGCGGGGAAGTTGGGGAACTTACAAACCACACTGCTCTCATACCACTTTCTCCCCTGAATCTGCAAGAACAGACCGTAGAGGCCAAGCTCCACCCAGCCTCTCCCCAAATCCATCTCAGCCCAGGTTCCAGAGCCAACACCAGGGCCCTCTAAGTCAGTTCTCCCGGCTGCAAGGTGCAAAGAGGTCCACTTTGGTGCCAGGGGAAATGCAGGGTCCTACTGATGCTCCTGGGGGCTGCTGGCCCAGAGTTTCAGGGAAATCTAGGCTGACAATGAGCCTCACACACTAAAACAATTAGATAGATTCCCTGTCGGCACAAAGGACTTGTGAGCCGTATGTTCTGGGCACAGAGGTTGCTGCAAAGCTTCTTCCCTCAGAATTCCCCTAGAAACACATACAAAGTAAAAGGAGTCTGGAGAATTCCTTCCCAAGCAAGTGGCAGCCATATGACGGGAGAGGTCCCAACGCCCAGCTGGTGGGTATGGGTGTTAGCACAGGAGCTGAGAGTAAGGGGCTGTTTCCTAATGGCAGAAAAACATCTGCTGAGCCTAGAGCTGCCCAGAGTGAGGTGCAGGGGATTTCATGGAGAGATCAATTTTGTCCCTCTGAGAACAAAATGGCCCAGTCCTTGAATAAAACTGGAGATTGAACCATTTGGAGAATTAGGGAAAGATACAAGACAATTGAAACTTAGATACTTATTAATAGAAACACTCAGTTTCCCCATGGTCACTGGTCCACCCTCCTTGAGAGCCCTGCCCTGTTTTGCATTCTCCCCCAAACCTCCCTGTCTCCAGGACTTTCAAATCCTCCCAGATGTGTAACGTAGAGATAATAACAGCACCTACATCAAAAGATTATGATGAAGATTAATGGGAAACACTACCCCTAAACCCTGATCTCAGACAACTTTCTCCCCTGAACCTGCAAGCGCAAACTGCAGAGGCCAAGCTCCACCCACCCTCTCCCCAGGTCCGGCCCAGCCCAGGTCCCAGAGCCAACACCAGGGCCCTCCATGTGAGTCCATAGCCTGATGTCTAGTCTTTCCTCCATACCCACCAGCTGTTAGGACACTGTCATT
Source organism: Pan paniscus (assembly GCF_029289425.2). NCBI lineage: Eukaryota > Metazoa > Chordata > Mammalia > Primates > Hominidae > Pan > Pan paniscus. The sequence continues at coordinate 135,536,808 of NC_073257.2, read as the reverse complement.
ACTGGCTGCTCCAAGTGACCTGGAAGGGTCAGCCACACGGGATGAGCTGGGAGCCAACAAGAGACCCACACCCAGATACTGGCATGGAGAACTGTCTCTCGCTGACCTTGCCTCAGCCTGGCTCAGCTCCTGTGTGTGAGGCTGGCTGGGAAGAGGGCAGGACAAGCTCTGGGTAGTGGCAGAGGTGGCAGATGTCATCACCTCCCACAGCCAGGCTGCCCCAGTAGAGTTTGATCCAAGACCCAAGCAAGTGCCCCCAAGGGGACCCCTCTGAATGCCAGAGTTCCTTCCTCTAACAAGGCTTCCTGGCTCAGAGCCAGCCAGCTCTGCCATCCTCTGCCAGTACCCCAAATATATCTCATCCTTATGACCTGGAGCCCCATAAAAAGGAATGAAGATGGGTTTTTGCAATTTCATGGAGAGGTCAATTTTGTCCCTCCAAGAACAAAATGGCCCAGCCATTGAATAAAGCTGGAGATTGAACTGTTTGGAGAATTAGGGAAAGATACAAGACAATTGAAACCTAGATAGTTATTAATAGAAACACTCAATTTTCTATAGAGTTTATCCAAGTGTCTAAGATCATTTCTCCTTAGGGGATGGTTTGAAGAAAACTCCTATCAGTTACCTGGGCATCGATGATTAAAAGTGCGGAAACCCAGGTCCTGCCTGGCCCTGCTGAAATTGATCTCTGAGGAGGGGATGCTGGAATCTGCATCTTAAACAACCTTCCGTGGTGACTTCTGTGAATAATTTAAGAGCTAATGGCTCCCTTCCAGACACATGAAGCCCTAAATATGACTCGGACCTCTTTTTCCCATGGTGCTCCCCGTCCAGAGGATAGGAGCTGACCCAAGGGATTCCTGGCACCTGATATAATATCCTCATTAAACTCAGGCAAGCTAGTTTATCCTGCATCTGGGCTAAATTCTAACAATGCACAGCCTTTGGTTCCTCCAAGGGTCACACTGTAGCCATGGGAAGGCCTCATCTACCTGCACCCAAGCATGTAAAAGGGTGACAACCGGGACATGAACCTGGCCCCATTCTTTCTATCTTTTCTTAGAAAGAAAGGCACCATGAAAAAGAAAACGAATTTCACAGACATAAGGAGAGAGTTTTATTGCTCATGGGGACAGGAGGCTGAGCTGAGTCCTAGAAGAGATAGAGTTGGTCTGAGATGGTTCAAATCCATTTCCCCTCCTGCCCAAGCCTGCTTTCTAAGTAAAAACAGGCAGGTGATTGGTAAGCCATCTTTGAGAGGCGAGCTGACCATGAGACAAACCCCAAATACCAGGGCACACATGCAAATGGACGTTCCCTTTGGAGGTCCCTCGGCTGTAAAATCCCCTCCCTCAGAAAGGTGCCATATAAAAAGCCGGAATAGTTGCAGGGTGACTTAAAAAGGCAAATTCTGATTGTGTAGGACTAGGAACTCAGCCCTATATGTGGATTTAGGAATTTGAAAGCCCCTCCTTTATGGCCTTATTTCCAAGCTTCTTGAAAGATTTCTACCCAGTCCAACAGTTCACCAGAGTTTGGGCCTTAAAGGTCAAGTCTCACCCTGGAGTGAAGTCAAGCAAGTAATTTTAGTTTGATTCAGATGCTGAAAATCTTGGTGTTTCTATGTGTTATACCTGAGAAAACAATGTTACCTTTGATAAATTAAATTAACAAAATGAGGTAGATAATTCAATTGGGAGTAATAAAGCCAGGGGGCAAATTTGATAGACTGTATAGAGATGAAAATAAACATTTATCTAAAGGTAATTACAGCAGAGTTGGCTAACACTGGTTGCTAATACATTAATTTTCTTCTCACTTTCCCTTGGGATTTAATTCATGTGTCCAAATAATAATGAAAATACCCAATCAATGGATTTATCTGGAGTTTTTGTCTACGTGATGTCGGTACAATTGGTTTTAGAGGTATAGTGAAAATTATGAAAAGCATCTTTTCAAGATATGTGATGTTGTGGGTGACAGATCTTGCTTCTTGGCTAAAGAAGAGGTAAAAGAGACCTAGTTGCTACTGGGAGTACAACACGTTGCCTATACAGTACAGAGAAAGCAGAAAGAGCATGTGCCACAGTTACTCTCCCAAAGTGATATTGATGAAAATGTATTTTGCTGCTGGAATTTGGCTGTTGACTGACCTCATGCACTGGGCCACTTTTGCCCAACTTTGAAAGCGTTTGTGTGAGAAGGGAGCTACTCTCCTCCAATTCAGCTGTGCATCCTGTCTTGGCTTCTGCTGGTTTTCAATCCCACTGGTCCCTCTGGGGTTGGGATGTTGGAGGGTGCACAGTTACTTGCCACCAGGAAGCAAATGTCTGTTGCTATTGTAATATGAGTGGCCAAAGGAGCTCTGAGCCAGAGCAATTTTGTTTCAGGGACACACACAGTCATGTCTGGCAGTGGTGTGCTAGTAGATGTTTCACAATCAGCTCTCTGTGGGGCAAAAGGCCTGATTTACAGCACTTGCTGATTTTCATGGTATAAACACTCCCACCGTGGCTGACTTCAGCTACCGACATGATGCCCCAGATCATGAAATTGGGAAGGATTGTGCCCCATTGGCTTCCCCAAGCAGATATGAGCCCATCTCTGACAGCAACTGCAAGATGCCAAGGCCTCCTTGGAAGCTACACCTGTCTCCATTCTAGTCTCCGTGGAAACTTTGAAACTAGACAAGACTAAGCCAGGTGAATTGTTTTCTAACTGAGGAGCTAAGAGTTAATAAGACGTCTTTTCAAATAAAGATGCAGATACTTCTCTGCCTTTAAAAATTGGGACTGCCTAGAAGTAAAAACCAATAGACTCTTCACTTCCTTCCCGTTGGACCACATCCTTCCTTCTATACCTCCAAAGTTAGGATGTAAAGAGCTGGAAGGAGAGAATGAGCCATCTGATTCCATTGCTCCCCGTGCTTCCCACCCTGGAGGAATCACTTAGAGTGGAGGATTGAAAAATAACTGCTCTGAGTATTCACAAGTCAATTTGAAATGGTAGACAAAGAAGAGATGGCCAGAAAGCAGGGGTGGCTCTCCTTGGTTTTTATTAAATCAAGTCAGGACTGCTAACAGATTGGCATGTGTTTTATAGGTGCAGTATTCCATAAAAATTTCACTGTCTCTAATCACTTGAACCTGGAAGGCAGAGGTTGCGGTGAGCCTAGATCGCACCATTGCACTCTAGCCTGGGCAATAAGAGTGAAACTCCCATCTCGAAAAAAAAAAAAAAATTCACTATCTCATCATTAGCACAGGGCACTTTCTTGATAACCTTGAACAGCCTCTACTTTCTGTTAATAGGCTTACAGAAACTAAGGAAATGGAGGTGCCAGGACAATGGAACCCAGTGACTTAAAATCAAGGCAAAAATCCCTGCTCAGGCCAGTTCTTGCCCATCCATCACCCAGGACATGCCAGATAAGATGCATAAGACAAGTTGAAACACTTCCTGTAAATTCAGGTCACAAACAGGGGGAAGGGAGGACCAACCAGCCACCTTCCTCCTACCTTTACTGAGCTCCAACAATTAGGACTTGTAAATCAGAAAAAGGTGACCTCCCAGTCAAACTTGAAAGAACCTAATACATGTAGGACCAGCCTATTTAAACCACTTTCATGCTAAGATTGTCTGCACACACAAACATTCGCTTTTAGGGGGAAGGAGAGGACTAAAGTTGAATCCAATTGACCATTTCTAAGACAACTGGTCAGCAGCAATTGGGCAGCCACTAGTTGTGAAACATTTTCCCTCAGGCACAGAGCCCAAGAGTCCCAGCTGGGCACAATGTCGTTAGTACCAGCTGAATAATATTTGGGTTGAAGCAGCCACCACTACCCTGTGGAGACGAGGTGCCATGTTAGATCCGGGCCAAATGACCACTGCCAGCCTCCCTTTCAGCATGGCTGAAATGTCCCCTGGAGACTGTCACTTTTCTTCAGCATGGAGCAGCGTCCAGTGGTCAGCAGGCAGGTGGACACCATGCTTCCCACCTACCACCAGCTCTCTGCATCCTTGACAGTGACAGAACTGAGTGTCATCCCCCAGGGAGCCTCAGGTGAGTCCAGGAGCTCAAAGCAGCTTCTTAGAAAGAAAGGCCAGCACACGGCCTACAGTCATCCTTTGGTGACAAATAAGGAGTGTCCAATATCTGCCCTTGAGGAACCAGGAAGCAGGCTCTGGAGCCCCTACAAGCCAGGGAACCAGGATCACTGGGCATGCCAGGGACTGGTGGCTGGTGGTGTCCACCCAGGGGCCCCCACGCCCTCCCACCCTTCTTCTCACCGCTGCCTCATTCTAAACTCTTCAGCAGGAGCGCGGTCCTTCACTCAGACACCGGCAGAATGTTCTGGCTGTGAGAGTCGCCTGTGAGGCCAGAGGAGTGGATGGAGCGTCTGTGCAGGAGCCTGTTCAGAATCTCCTTGCAGCTTTTGCGGTACTGGTGTCGCAGTAAGGAGTACACAAAGGGGTCGGATGCGGCCTTGCTGTACGCCAAGCACTTGGACAGCACCCCCCAGTGGGAGCCGATGGGCACCGTGGAGAAGAGCTCCACTAGCCTGCGGAGAGACAGGGAAGCTGTTAATGAGGACATAGCTAAGCACCGCCTGGAGTGGCCATGGGCCAGGGCCTGTCTGTGCCCTGCAGACCACGGTTTCCCAGCCCAACCCTCAATTTATCTGAGACTGCCTCCTCAAATAACAATAACAGTTTACACCAATGATGATGATGGTGAACATTCATCAGGCTGGGTTTTATTCTACACACTGTGTTAAGCACTTTCCATATGTGGTTTTGCTGAGCCCTGGGAGATATGACCATCTCTGTTTTACATGCAAGGAAACAGATGTCCCAGGAGGTTAGATACTTTGCCCAAGGTCACATGGCCAGTAATTGTAAAGGCAGAATTTGAACCTAGGTCCGTCTGACTCTGAAATCCAAGCTGCACTGAGAACCCAGCTATTAGCTAATAGCTGGCTGTCTTGGCTTTGGCGCCAACTCTGCTGCTGACTTGTCATATGGTCCTGGGCATCTCTGTTCACTCCTTGGACCTGCATGTCTCATGTGAAAAACAAAAAGGTGGGACAATATCGTCTCAATGATCTTTTAACTAAAAGAGTCTGGTCCCATTGTTTGCTTCCGATCCTGGCTCTGTGTTCCTAAGGAAGTTGCATGGAAGGAAGGGCTCAGAACAATTTTGAAAACATTTTGCAAAGCTCAAAGTATGTCATGCACAGGAAAGAATGCTGGCAAGGAAGGCCTCTTCCCTGGGTTCGGATCCTGGTGGTCTTTGACAATAGCCGCGGTCAGGTGATCCTAAAGGGACCTTCATTCTTTGGGGGAGGGCGAGGAAAGACACAGCCCATGTATCTTAGAGTCCTCTCGGTGCCACCAGACAGCTCCAGGCAAGGGTGCTAATACCATGTTATGAGGTCAGGGAAAGCCTTCAACAGAATTCTACCCTCCACCCAAATCAGGCCATTTACTCTCTCAAGTGTGTCCAGCACCCCTGGCCATATTTGGACATTATCCAGCATTAACATGAAATAGAAAAGACCCACAGAGCTGGGAGAGAGTCTGGAGATCATATAACACTGTCTCCTCCACCCACTGTCATATGAAAAAATTGAGGCCCAGAGAGGGAAAGGGGTTGCCAGATATCACACAGCAAGTCAGTGGCCATGGAAGGTGCAGCACCTGTACTCCCCTCTGACTGGGGGTCTAGTACCTGTATTCTACCTGGAGTACCTGCAGATAGAAGGCGGTGGTGGCTCTCAGCTTGGGGATCTGGCCAGGTGAGGACCCAGGTACAGAAAGAACTGAGCTTGAGCTGGAACTCAGTGCTTCTATCTTTAATTGGTTATACTTAAGCCTTCTTTGGGCTGTAGAGCTGGCGAAGAGGAGGAGGAGGAAGCTGGTGGACTGTGATCCTCCACAGAAATGCCCCTTTCTGGAACAGGCTCTCAAGGAGTCCACTCTGAGGACCCTCTAGTTAGCATCCCATTTTCAGCACCACTGTCTACCTTTGCCCTCTGACCCTGTGGGGGACTGTGGCTATGTCTCCTCTCATATGCTTGGGAGCCTGAATGGGGAAATGGAGCTGTGAACACTTAGGAAATCTATACTTTAAAGAAATCTATTTTGAGAAGTGATGAATTCAAAGGGACAAAAAAACCTGAATTTAGAATTCACACCTAATAATAACAATGAATTAGCTGAATGCCAACACATTGTTGCTATGCGATGCCAAATTGCTTTTTCAAAATGTCTATAGTTTTTTATACCTTGCTAAATTCAGGCTTAGCATTTTGGCTCTCCCAAAAGGATTTATTGAAAGAACCAGATATCATCAAACCATTCAGCAAGATCAAAATTGTTATTTGCAGGCTCTGTAGATTTCACAGAATAAAATTATTCAAGACAATCTAAAATTTCACCATTTAGATAATTAAGAGGTAAAATCTATTGCATTTGCTTCTCAGAGATCTCATGGCAAGTCTCAGCTCTCCACCTGGCTCAGACATCATAATTCCCAGTTGAGTGTCTCCTTTGGGCCGAGCACTTATGTGTACAATCTCTAACCGTACAATTATCCAGCAGAATGAGAATCATTATTCCCACTTTACAGGTGAGGAAATTGAGGCTCAGAGAGATGAGCAGCAAGTCAGGGTCTCCTGCATGGGAAGCCCAGCTCCATCTTACTGCAGTCCAAGTCCTGGCTAGTGGCCACGCCAAGATGTGAATCTCAGCATTGCAGACATGACAAAGGAAGCTCTGGGGTCCCTTCCGGCTCCAAGAACCCCTTTCCCATGAGGTCACTCTATGCTGTCTGGAACTTTTGTCACTTGCCCGTCCACACTGTGCACAATGACAATTTCTGCTTTGAAAAGCCAATGTCTGGCCTTTATCAGGGCCTCCAAGCAAAGAGATGCTTTGGCTGAATACAGGCCTGGACACTGCTGCCATGTGGCCACTGGCAGGGGGTAGCTGGGATGCCCCCTCCAGGCCCGGCTGTGGCTGGCTGAGCTGCTTTCTCGCGGCCCCATGTAGGTGGTTCCCTGCGCCTGCCGTGGCTGGCTGCTGGCTATGCTCCACACTAGCTCCGACAGCCCCCAGCTCCTTTTGTTGATGAGAAGAGGCAAGGGTTTCGATATTGCCATTAACGACTTCTTTCTAATTCCAGATCCGGGCAGGCATCTGGATGAGCACCAGATCCCTTCCAGATGACCTTTTAGAGAGGGACAATTCAGTCCATGTTTTCCTGCCAGATCTAGCTCTGCTCACCCCTTCCTTGTGCCCTTCCCTCCAGGAAAGGGGCATTACAATTCTGCCCAGTCACATGTCACTAGTGGGCAGGGTCACAGTGTGCTAAAGGGAGCCTCTCCTCCTCCATGTTGTCAGCTTATTTAATGCCTTTCCCCCTCCACAGTCAAAGTTAGTGGATGGTCTCAGGACGGGACGTGGGAGGGAGGCAGCTCGCAGAGCAGAAGTCTCCAGTGTAAGGCCCTATCTCCTGCTCAGTTCTGGCGGAAAGCCCTACAGTGAGGGGTTATTGGGCTCAGGTGTTAACAGAGCAGGACTTGGCTTCCTTTTGTCATGGCCCCCATTGAGGGTTGAATTGCATCTCCCCCAAAAATTCACATGTTGAAGTCCTAACCCCTGGTGTCGGAATGTGATCCTACTTAGAAATAAGATTGTTTCAGATACAAATCAGGTCATAATGGAGTAAGGCGGTCCCCTAATTCCGTACTATTGGTGTTCTCATAAAGGCAGAAACTTGGACAGAGACACACACACAGGGTGAGTGCCGTGTGAACACGAAGGCAGAGATCAGAGTGAGACATCTGCAAGCCAAGGAATCCAAAAATGGCCAGCAAACCACCAGGAGCTCGGGGAATGGGTGGAGTGAGCTCTTCTTCACAACCCTCAGAAGGAACCAACACCTTGATCTTGGACTTCTGGCCATGGGAACTGTGAGAGGTCTTTCTGTGTTAGAGCCGCTCGGTTTGTGGTACTCTGTTACGGCAGCCCTAGCAAACCAAAATGCCACCTGAAGAACCCCATGGGGAGCAGGGGAGGCTGTGTGGTTGTGTGGTTGTTCTGGGGACCCCTGGCCATAACAGCATCAACCAGCCCCACCCCACTCCTAGAGCACGTGTATGCCAAGGTCAACCCTGGAGATCTGACAAAGATTAGCAGCCCCAGGAACAGGGTGTCGCCCCTTGCCACCCTCTAGAAATTAGGGCCTGTCCCCACAAACATCGCTGCCTGCCACCTGCCCAGAACTTCCACTGAGCACAAGATGACTTTCCGTGTGCTCTCTGGGGCATGAGGCTCCATTCGGGGGAAACGTTCATGCTTATGTGCTCAAAAGGCTCACATGCCTGCCCTGACACAGCTCCCCCCGGAAAATCCCCTGGGGTTAGGTCCACACCCTCGGTCAGCAGATCAGGTTGGGGGAGGGGATGGAGCTGGGGAGAGGCCGGGATCCCCTCTTCCAAGCATGTCAGGGGATTCTGACACAAGAGCCCAGCCCCTATGGAAGCCTGGGGTGTGTGGGTTTGGAGAGGATACAAAGTGCTGCAGGGCGCAGAGCTTGTGGATGAAAAGGAAGCAGAGCACAGAGATGTGTATTTTTCTGACTTAGGGTGAGACACAGAGCAGATACCCACAGATCTTGCCAGACCCCCAAACCCTGTGTGCTTGTACTCCTATGTTCTGACAGCTGTCCAGGGAACTATTCCATGGAGCCATGCCTCCTCTGTCAGTGACAAGCCCCTCTGATGTGGGGGACTGGCGCATCTGAGCTGGCTGCCGCAGTCCAGGGCTGATGGAGACAGGAAGCTGCCCACCCTTGCTCCTCACCCATGGGGACCTCACATTCCCACCCAGCAGCCTAGGCAGTCCTGGTCCCGGGAGGCAGGAGGGAGGCATGTCTGCCAGAACTCCAAGGCCTTCTCTGAGCCTCTGGAGAGACCAGTGTCCTGATCTTGCTCCACAATGGGAATCCCCAAGGGAAGCAAGTTCCAAAGTGAGAACAGGACCGTAACCCCTGCAGCCCCTGACCCAGCACCTCCTGTGGGCCCCCAGGGGCTCTGTGTTTCCTTAACTGCTTCACAGAGACCATCTCAGGACCCCAGTATCACTCTCCCTATGGTACAGAAGATGGAACCAAGGCAGAGAAGTGTCAAAGCTACACAGCCGGAACATTCAGGAACCAGGATTTGAAACTGGAAGGTGGGTGCCGGTGACCATGTGCCTTCCTGGTGCCAGGCTGCCCCACTGGCCTCCTTGACTCAGGTTCCCATTCCTCAGTGTGATCAAGCACCTGTACTTTCAAATCCTGAATTTAAAGTGACAAATTAGCACCCTTTATTTACACCTTCTATACCACCATCATCTCTCCTCTCTTCTCTCTTCCTCTTTCCCTCTCTCACTCACACACACACACACACACATAAACACATGCACACACATACATACATACACATGTATACATACACACACACATACGTTGTGTACTAAATGCAACTTGGGCCACAGAACATTCCTTGGACAGCCAGCCCAGGGTCTTCCCAAGACTTCTGGAGAACTCAGCTTGTGTATTTGAAGACCTGCATATTTGAAGTAATGAGCTGATGCTTTAAATTTTTATGAGACAGAATGGAGAAGTCATTTTATTAACAGAATATCAATCTTTGGGAATCCCCTGCATATGAGACCCCTCTCCCATCTACACATTTTCCTGACTTTGAAAAGCCACAATAATGGTGCTGTCAGATTTTCAAGTGCCTCAAAGGCTGATTCCAATGATTTACGACAACCACAATTATTTGTAAGCGTAGATCGCTGTGGAGAGCATAGCCTTACAAATGCTTCCAGACATGTGGATTTTAATTCAGAAAATATGTCATTTGAGCTTTTGGATGAGAACCTGTTGTGGATGTGCAGGCCCTGCTCAAAGACTCTGGGAAGAGTCCTCTGTGACCTAGGGCTTTGAGGACACAGAGCCTGTGTGACTGTGACTTGGAGGTGTCAGACTTCTATTAAGAGTGAAGGTGCAGCTTTGCAAATATGTTTCCCACTGTGGCCTCGTGTGCCCCAGTACACAAGTGCAGGCGGCTCTTTGGCTGGTAGAGTTGGATGTCCTGTCTTTCTGAGATGCCAACTGCATCTGCCAGTGGCTCTGGCTACCAGTGCTGATGGTCTCTTGGGAACTCCAGCTACATAAACTACTGTCAGTGACATGGGAGACTGGGGATGACTGCAGGGGAACCCACCAATTTTGCTAGAGAAACTCAAATGCCTGCTTCACTCACAGGAGCTTGGAGGCCATCTGAGTTCATGTCATGGTACTTATGCGTGGCCCTACTGGAAATCAGGCCGAAAACATACACATGTGGCTTCTCTGTGTTTCCAGCGCCTGCCCCAGTCTTTGGTGTTGTGGCATGGCCTAAAGGCTGAGTTATAGCCAACTGGCCTGACGCTGACCTTTAACTCTTGGCTCAGTCACTCCCTACCCATATGTCCTTGAGCAACTCATCTCACCTCTCTGAACTTCTGTGAGACTAGGATTCTAGCACTTACCTTGTTAAAGCTATCCCAGATGCAATAAGGTATGCGCTGATAGCCCCAGGTGCTTGGCAGGTGTTCACTAAGTGACAGGTATGGTTATAAAGACTTCATGCTCTCCAACAGAAAGCTTGAGAACCTACAGGAACACTGGAATGTTTCTTTTAAACACTTGACCCAAGAATTACGCTTTCCTATCTGAGAAAGTTAACAGGCAAATGTGAAGAGAAGAGAATCCCCCACCCAGCCAGTGGGATCTTCTCCATCAACTCAAAGGGGTGGCAGATATTACAGCAGAATCCTCCTCTCTTCCTCAATATCCTGGCCTCCCAGCTCCCAGCATTCCCAGCTGCCATCTGACGTCAACCTACACTCTTGACACGTCTCCATTTGTAAGGTACAAGGCGGGTGGAAGCGGCAAGGCGGGTGGAAGCGGCAAGGCTGGTGGAAGCGGCAAGGCTGGCTGCCTAGATACAGTCACTGGGGAGTTGTGGGGAATATTAGTTTCTGCGCTGACAGCTCAATGAAGAGTGTAAGTGACACATGAACAACTTGGTTTCAGTCATCTCGGAAACTGCATTCCGTTTCTGAGTGGGTTGTGCCTCAACGTGTCTCCCCACATCCCTCTGGGAGGAAAGTAGGAACCTTTGCTTCTGCTGAGAGAAGCAGAGCGGTCATTGTGAGGGGCTGGGCACGGCCGCCGGTTTCAGGCAGAACACTAGAACTGAGGCTGAGTCACTTGATGGAATTGGGGAAGGCTGGAACCTGACTGAGCCTCAGTTTCCTCATCTTTAAAATGGGAATGTTAGCACCAGGCATGGTGGCTCATGCCTGTCATCCCAGTACTTTGGGAGGCCGATGCAGGTGGATTAGCTGAGGTCAGGAATTCAAGACCAGCCTGGCCAACATGGTGAAACCCCATCTCTACTAAAAATATCAAAATCACCCAGCCTGATGGTGCGCACCTGCAGTCCCAGCTACTCGGGTGGCTGAGGCAGGAGAATCACTTGAACCAGGGAAATGGACGTTGCAGTGAGCTGAGATCGCACGATTGCACTCCAGCCTGGGCAACAAAGTGAGACTCTGTCTCAAAAAAAAACAAAAAAGAAAAAAACAAAAAAAAAACCCAAGAGAATGTTAACTAGGTGCAGAGGGTGTCTGGACAGCTTTGGTACAGCTTCAGGTACAGAGTGAGGACTTACAGGATGAAAAATGAAGGGACATTCCCGAATTAATTAAGGAGATAGAGCTTGTCCTTACTTTTCCTTTCTGAATTCCCCGGGATCAGCCTGTCACTGCCTTGGTGGGTTTTGATTTTTATTTCTATGGACAGTGAGGAGGCTGAGAACAATGAGGAGGTGCTGCATGCAAGGGAGACATCCTTCTGCCCAGGGGGCCCTGGAGCTGCCCAGTGGCATCTGCAGATGGGCTCAGGCTGCCTGGTTCCCTGAGTCTTCCTAGCTAAATGACCTGTGCAGTCTCTTTCCTCTCTGAGCCTTGGTGCCCCCATTTGCAGAGTGGAGCTCACATAGCTCACCCAGTCCATCTCTTGGGGGTGCTGTAGGGCCCAGGAGAAAAACACCTGAGCAAACTGTGGAGTGCTGTGGAAGGCACAGCAATGTCAGATCCAGCTGAACCTGTTGCGGTAATACATCTCTTAGCTCAAACAAGCTCCACCCAAGGGCTGCCTCCTGGTCCCCATTAATCCCATCTAGGCCAGGAGTCTCCCATCTCAGGGATCTGACTCGGAACAGGGTTCACACCTGCCACATCTTCTGTGTTGCCTCTTTAGTGCTGGGGCTACAGCTGAGCTCAATGCCCCTGGGCCACCACCACTGAGCACCTGGCAGGTTGGAGGGATGCAGCTCGGGCTGCTGTTCTCAAGAGAGCCTGTGTGTGCAGCCAAGGAAGTGACTTCCTCCATATGGAGCTCCAGAACTTTCCAGGACCTACCCCTGGATGTTCCCCCAGGCTTCTGCCTGCCCCAGGGCTGCAGTCCACGATTGCAGCTGCAGTGCAGTGGGCTGATGGGAGTCCAGGAGTATGACTCGCTCAGCAAGCCTCGGGAGATCTGCCTTGGGAGTGGGTAGAGGATCCTGGGGAAGGGGTTTGGAAGCACTCTCTGCATGCCATGGGCTTTAATGCCACAGCCACAGATCTACACAAGAGAGAAGGGGAGACCTGGGTCTGCAAAGACTCCCCAGAGGCCTCTGAGAGCCTGAGGGGCAGGTGGAGAGCCCAATGAGGTTGGAAGTCCAGTTCCACTGCCGACTAGATGCATAGCTCTGGGCAATTATAACACTCCCTGACCCCAGTCCTCAGTTCCTCCAGCAGTAAAATGGGTTGGGATGCAATAGAGACATGGCTATCAGCACACTGGCCATTAGAATCATCTGAGGCGCCTTAAAGCCACCCATGCCCAGCCCCACACCAAGGGAGTCTAACTGAACTGGTTCAGTGTGAGGTCCAGATATGGATTTGGATGTAAAGCTCTCCAGGCGATTCTAACGTAAAGCCAAATTGGCAAACCGAAGAAAAAATTCAAGCTTGCGTGCCTCTCCCAGCCATTCCTACCACTTTCCCGCTAATCCCAGCCTGGCTTCAGAATTGCTTTCAACACAGTGCTCTGCTAGTCACCAGCAGTGGGTTAAAGTTGGTCTGCATGGTGCAACCAGCTCACCCTCCCTGCATGACATGATAGCTTAGAGGGTCCTTTGCCTCCAAAACCCATGGCTTTTGGTTCTCCACAAGGGCTCATTTTCTGTAAGAAGTTAAATCTTCAACTACATTTCAGAGGTCTGCCTTCAGCTTCTTCTGAGACTGGTCATGTCTACACTTGGAAATCATCTTGAAAAGAACAGCAGACAAATAAAAAATTGCTACTGGAAATGTCAGTGATCCGGATTCCAGAGTGGATGATAAGTCCACACTGTGCTGAATGCTTTGCAGGGCGATCTTATTTATTCCTTACCATTGATTGGCTTCTCCTCACAAGCAGTGTGTGTTTCTCAACCCTGACTCAAAGGAAGATGGAAGAGTTTGCATCAGGCTCCCTGGAGGTGGCTGTGAGATTAATCCTGTCCCCTCCACACCCTGCCCAGCCTGGCAGTCCATGTCCTGGCAGGGGAAGTGGAACTCTGATGGGGTCCTGGCCGCACCCATGCACAGCTGGGGCTCAGATGGCCCCTGGTGCAGTAAATATAAATTCACAGAAGCCCATCAGGGTGTGCCTGGAGGGGGGCGCCCAGCCACCCTAAAGACTAAGCATCTGGTTGGACATTGTGGAAGCCATGTGGGGGTAGAGGGATTGGCAAGGTCAGGTGGCTCCAAGAGGGGTGTGATTGCAGGAGGACCCACCAGCAGGCTCTATTTGCCTTGCACTCCTCTCCCTGCTGCCTTGTTTCAGGGTCTGATGTCTCCTCCCTTCAGGCCTCCTGACCCCAAGGAGGAAGACACTGATTTGACTGCTCAGTAAACATTCCCAGATAAACCCTGACATCGAGCAGGGCCCTGACGGGAGAGAAAGGTGGAGGAGGAAGTTCTGAGCATCCTCTTAGAGTGGCTGACATGGAGGTCCTGGCCACTGAAGAATGATATGAGCAGCTCAAGGTCTAGGAGGAGGGAGTGGGGAGAAGGGCACCGGCACACCTCACACCCCTGACTTCCCTGACCACAGGCCAGCGAGGGCTGACAGAGAGAGAAGGCAGGCACGGGTGTCACCTGAAATGTTCTGCTAGTGAATAGAAACAGGTGCAATTAATTTTAATTACATATTTTATTTAACTTTATCATTTCACTGTGAATTCTATATAAAATTGCTAGTTATTATTTTAAATGTTTTTTCAGAGAAAGAGGTCTCACTATGTTGCCCCGACTGGTCTCAAACCCCTGGCCTCAAGTAATCCTCCCACCTTGGCCTCCCAAAGCCCTGGGATGACAGGTGTCAGCTGCTGACCCTGGCCAAAAATGTATTAATTTCATATATAGAGTGTGTCATGCTAAGTCTCAGAGCTCGTGTGTTTTTAAACCTATAGCATATCTATTTGGACAGGCCATGTTTCAAGTGCCCTGTAGCCACCTGTTGCTGGTGGCCCCCGTGCTGGACAGCACAGCTCTAGACCTGGCTCATGCTGTCCCTTCTCCCTGGACAGTTGCCCTGAACAGCCAGGCCCACTTCACAAGGCTTGTCCGTGAAGCCCCAGCTGTGAGAGCTCATTCCTGCCCCAGAACCTGTGGAGCCTGGGCCTTTCCCATGACACAGTGCTCCATCTGGGTTAGAGGACTACAAGATCAATGTCCCCAGCAGAGGGGAACTCCCGGGGTCGCACCAACCCATGCCTCCACTGGAGGGATTCTTTTATGCTCCACAGAAAAGGTGCTCTAGAGATGTGCTGGCCTGGAATGTGGGTGTGTGCTCATTTTAGGAGGTGTTCTTAGGATGGCTCCTCCACACACATAAGAAAGCCAAGGCAGGAGCAGCTGGGGTGGTGGCAGTGGGGCCCGGCGGGGTTCTGCCAGACATATTTTGTACTCATGAGGTTTTCTGGGCATCGCTTCTCTCCCGGGTAAGGTGCTGCTCATCCCCATGGAGGATGAACTGTTCTGTGAATGTTTTTAAAACCCAAGATGCATCAAATCCATTTGGAGGGAGCATATTGAGTTGTAATCTATCATCATCCATTTTACTGAAACGTTACTTCCTGGGCACTATTAGAGAGAACCTAGCTGTAATTTTTTTTTTAAAAGGAAAATGTTGGGAAATGAAATTAAGCCAGAGAAAAGTCCAATAGTTTGAAGTTGGAACCGTGTCACCTATCCT
Source organism: Pan paniscus (assembly GCF_029289425.2). Taxonomy (NCBI): domain Eukaryota; kingdom Metazoa; phylum Chordata; class Mammalia; order Primates; family Hominidae; genus Pan; species Pan paniscus. Next base: position 135,521,408 of record NC_073257.2, on the reverse strand, counting down.
CTGAGGGTGCCCATTCACCTCATTAGCCCACGGCTGTCCGGCCTCTGGGACCTAAGAGGAGGCACTCTGTGTGCCCTCCCTGTCTGATGCACCTTCCCGCACTGGATCAAATCCCCTCTTGGTGCAGCAGCCAGTCCGGGGCAGGGGCACTGTGGATGGTGCTGTAAGTGCCAGAGGGAAGGACAGTGAAGACCACAGATGTCCTCTGCAGGCCTGTGCTGCCTGTCTCCATGGTCCCTGTCCTTAGATCCTCACAACACTGCACTCCTTTCTGGAGGCCCAGAGAGGCCACATCACTGACCCAAAGTCACACAGCAGGATGTGGGGGAGCTGAGGTTTGGGCTCTGGAGAGGCACACTCCAGAGTCATGCTGCTAAGTCCTCTGCCACGCCTCACTTGGGGAGCAACAGAAATCCTTTCTCCTCTGTTGCCTAGGCTTTGTGTCTTGTGGAAAACCCTGAATGATGTAAGCTGTGGCTTCCTGGCTAGATGTGGTGGGTCTAGACTACTGGTTCTCAACCAGGGGTGATTCTGGTCTCCAGGGAGCATTTGGTGATGTCTGAAGACATTTTTAGTTATCAAAATTTAGAAGGACTGGAAAGGTACCCCTGCCTCACTAGGAGGTGCTACTGGCATCCCCTGGGTAGAGGCCAGGGATGCTGCTGAACACCCCATGATGCCCAGGACAGCCCCTGGCACCAAATAAGTATCTGGCATAGAATGTCGGTGGTGCTGAGGTCTAGCGGACAGTTTTAGAAAGAAGAACCAATAGTTCTGCTCCAGTCAGACCCATCCAGAGACCTGCAGACAGGCCTTGGTTCCACGTTCAAAATGAGACACACGCTAACTAGATCTCCCCTAGAGAAAGCAGCATGCCACAGAAGACAGGGGAAGGCACCCCAGCGTTGTCTATCTGGGGAAAAGAAGAAGAGAGCTGGTCTCCAGGAAGTCAGGCCCAGTGTCTGCAATCCACAGGGGCTCCTGCGAGTAGAAGACAGCCTCCTGGATGGCAGAAAGAAGAACTGGGAGCAGCAGCAGAGGCCAGGGCAAATCATGCTTCAGCTGAGTGTAAGGACAAATGGGAGGAAACAGGGCGAACTGTCCACAGGGCCCCCTCCTCACTGGGGTGTGCAAGATGCTGAGTGATGGTGAGGCAGGGGTGCCCCTCCTGGTTCCTGCAGCTGAGGATGCTGGGGGCTGCTGGCAGCTGGGATCTGTTCTTTTTCTGGGTCTCTCTCTCTCTCTTACACACACACACACACACACACACACACACACAGAAAACCCTGCACAGATGCTGCTTCCCAGATTCAATGAAAGCTTCCATATCCACCTTCTAATAACCATCGAAGTTCCTTTTTTATTGTCAACTTCTCAACTAGTTAAGCCCCTTTAGATGCAAAGTTCTGGAGTTTTTATTTTCCCTCCAGTGCACAAAACTGATTGAGTAATATATATTTTCCTTCTTTCTGGCTAACACATGTGGGGAGTGCTCCAGTTAGAGCAAGCTGGCTTGAGAGATACACAACCCAAGGCTAGTGTATTGCAACCTTGGCTGGCTCGAGGATCTGGAGATCTGGTAGAGAACACAACAAGCCTCACAGCACCTGGCCTAACAGTGGAAGAGCCCCTGAGCCACAGGACAAGTATGCCCACCTGGCTGGACACAGAGCATGCTACCTGCTCCCTGTGCAGGTGGCAGGTGACTTTGCTGTTGACCTGGGTGTTCAGGTTGGGGACACCTGGGGGTTGGGCCATCTTGCATTCAGTGGGCAGTAAAGCAGGATGTGGGGAGCTGGGTTTTGGGGTAGATGATGTTTCCCTCTGTCTTCTCTCACCTTCTCCTTCTCTTTAGGGCCTCCTGGGGGTTGGGAGCCTGGGATAAAGGGTGTAATTATGTGATTTAGAAATCGAGTGGGAGAGAGTCTTTCACACCCTTTGGGTTCTGAGTTGAATCCAAAAGAATTCGAGGGTGGAGAGGAAAAGCAAGCAGCCTCCTGTTCACTAAATCTGGCAAGTTCACTCTTGCCCCCCACAACACACCGTGCAGAAGAACGTGTGGCCAAGAGAGGCTGCCACTGCTAAAGGTCACTGGGCCCTGCCTTGCTCTTCAAAGTCCCACCACACACCTGCCAATCAGGCTCACCTGGTGATCACATAGGGTGCGAAGCACACAAGGAAGGTCCCTATGAAGGTGCTGATCTTCTTGGTGGCTCGCTGTCGCCTCCGCTTCTGCTCCTCCAGACAGCGTTCCCGCACACTGCATGTGAGAGAGGAGAGAAGGTGAACTACGAGGCACCCTTGCTAGGTCAGGATGAGCCACTATTTACTAACACAGGCAGCAGTCTCTAGTGTGAGAACTTGACTATGGAGTCAGAAAGACCCAGCATCAACTCTTGGCTGTAGCTATTGACCTTGGGCAAGCAGTGTGACATTACTAAGCCTCAAGGTCCTCGTGTGTAAAATAATAATATGCATCATATATTTTAGTGTATTACACATAATGTAATAAAATGCTACAAGAGGCTGTTTTGAGAATTAAATGCATAAAGCACAGAGATGCATGGAATGCATTCCATGTGTGAAGCACACAAAGCCACCGGCACAGTGCCCAAGTCAGTACAAAGAAACATTAAACATTACCTCTTATTATTGCTCATATAATTCACTGATCATCTGCTATGGGCTGGCTCCAGAGTGCCCCACTCTCTAAGTAGTATCTCAGATTCTTCTCTTTACCACAGCTAATCCTGGCAGGTGTGTTTTACCTGCAAGGAAAGTTTTTACCTGCCGTGGTTTACAATGAAAACCATGAGCTCAGCCTGGCACAGTGGCTCACACCTGTAATCCCAGCACTTTGGGAGGCCGAAGTGGGTGGATCACCTGAGGTCGGGAGTTTGAGACCAGCCTGGCCAACGTGGTGAAACCTCGCCTGTACCAAAAATACAAAAATTAGCCACGCGTGGTGGTGGGCTCCTGTAATCCCAGCTACTTGGGAGGCTGAGACAGGAGAATCACTTGAACCCAGGAGGCAGAGGTTGCAGTGAGCTGAGACCGTGTCATTGCACTTCAGCCTGGGCAAGAAAAGCGAAACTTTGTCTCAACAACGACAACAACAAAAAAGAAGAAAAGGAAGAAGAAGAAGAAGAAGAAGAAGAAGAAGAAGAAGAAGAAGAAGAAGAAGAAGAAGAAGAAGAAGAAGAAGAAGAAGAAAAGAAGAAATGAAAAGCATAAGCTCTGTGAGGCCAAGTGATTTGCTTAAGTGGAGGCAGGATTTGAACCCTCGTGCATGACTCAAAGCTGGTCTTTTACATCTGGGGCAGCCTGGACTCCATGCACACAGTATGTGGCATGAGGCTTCCTTTCCTCCATTTCTTCAACCATGCTTCTTCCATCCACAGCCTCATCCCTGCCTGGATCTATGGACACCACATGATGGGGTCATTGAAGGAGTCACTTGGTTCCTCCAGGGACCAAGCTTGAAGAAGCTAAGGAGACTCCCAAATCCCCATGGAATCAATGACATAGCTTTGAGGATGGAATCAAGAGCCACCTGTGCCTCCAACTGTAACCCTGTTTCTGCTCCACTCTGCTGTGGGACCCTTCCAGAGGATCAAAAATGAACAGGAAAGAAGACTGTGGACACAGTTGCCCAGGAAGTGAAGATAACTTGGCAGTGCCAAGCCTGAGCTGCAGTGGCCTGGCTCCAAAAATAGGCAGTCTGTTAAAAAAATACAAGCAGTGGAGAGAATATTCATGAGCCAGGTTCATGTACATCGCTAATGCCAGGGCAGCCTTCCCTGCCTGCCAGGAGACTCATGATTTTGATACTTAATCAAAACTCCTCTTAACTAGATTTCCTATCACAGATGGACAATTTCACATTAGTTTAGACTGAAGCCTCCTAAAATTCTTCCAAGATTTTTCCCCCGACTTCTGCATTTCCAGGAATTTAAAGAGTTGAGAACTGGAGTTGGGCTTGGTACAAACAGATTTCGTCCTGGCTGAAAATGTATTACTCATGACTAATATTACTAATTAATTTCTAGAAATTAATATTAATTAGCAACTCACATTTCTTGAGTCTATAATATGTGTGCCATGCTAGATATCGTGATGGGGAATTATTCATTTATTTAAAACTCACAACATTTATGTGAGTGAGGGACTGATATCATCATGGTCCCCATTTTTCAGATGAGAAGATATAAATTACAGAAGTGTTAAGAAACTGGCCCAAGATCACACAGTGGGAAAATGGTGGTGATAGGGTGACCAATTGTTCCAGTTTATCTGGGACTGTTCCTGAACAGTTTGCAGGAGACTATCCAAGTTTTAAAAGGAAAAGGCTCAGATCCGAGAATCCCTCCTCTACCTCAGGCAAACCAGGACGGTTCGTCACTCTAGGTGATGGCAGGACCTGAACCCAGACCTTCTGACTCTGGGGCCATGTGCACCACCTCCAAAGCCACAGAGCTCCCCCCACTGTAGAAGTTCTCTTCCTGCCCTATGCATTTGACAGAGACAGCTGTAACCAGAGACTGTGCCAAAGGTGCAGCAAGAGTGAACCAAGAGTCAGGAGGCCTGAGGTGGAGATCTGATGCTTGTGCTGGCTCTGTGACCCTCTCTGGGCCTCCAGGGACCTGGTGGACATGGTTTCCTAACCTTAATGGCACCAGGCCTGCCACGGAGCCCAAAGGGTGTCTACACAGTGGGTGCTGTGCCTGGGGTTCACATCCACATGGGCCCGGTCATGCCTCTGCTTTGGGACAGACCAGCTAAAAGACTCCACAGCCATGTATAGTATGAAAGGTCGGCTCATCCACGCACCCCAGATCACAGATGGGGGAAACTGAGGCTCAAAAGAGAGAGTGATTTTTCCACTCAGGGAGTACAGTGCAGGTGGGGCTAGCATCCAGTCACTGGCTTCTAGTCTGGTGCTCCTAGTCAGGAGCCACATCACTCATTTCCTGAAATCTTCCAAAAGAAAAGGATGAATCCATCTCCTCTGCCTGGGGCTCTCCTGCTTTCCAGGTGAGAACAGGGAGGTGGCAAGAGGTGAGCAAGGCAGAGCCATCCCCAGGCTCCAAGGGAAACATCACGGCCCTCTTGCTTATTATTATGATTATTATTTAAGCACAGTATGAGAACAGCTCACCCGCTCCCAGAACAACATCACTTTGCTCTTGCTGTCATTTTTTCCCCCTCCATAGCTTTGCAAAACTGAGCTCCTTGAAATCTTGCAGCCCTATGAGCTGTTATTTTACTTATATTCAGATGAGAACACTGAGGACTGGGAAGTTTACAACATGCCCAAGGTTACATAGAGAGATCAGGACAGAGTCAGGGCTCTTCCCAGGTCTCCTGAGTGAGTTCTGGGGTGGCTCCCTGAGACCCCACTGCCTGCCACAGAATCACTGAGTGGCGGGCATTCTCAAACATACCTGGGCCTGGTGGTGGTACCCAGAGTCCTCAGACCTGCAGGCAGAATCTATGGTGCAGAGGGTGTGAGGTTCAAAGCTCTCCCGAGGCAACCCAGTCAGGTACGTTCAGTCAGAGTGTGAGCATGTGTGCAGGTGTGGCTGAGTGGGGGAGGGAGGAGGTCCCAAGGCTGTGACATGACAGTTTCCTTGAGACAAAAGGAGACAGGCCCTCCAGCATTGTGACAGGTACTGTTCAGCCAGAGTGCGAGCATGTGTGTTGGTGTGGCTGGGCGGGGGAGGGGAGAGGTCCCGAGGCTGTGACACAACAGTTTCCTTGAGACAAAAGGAGACAGGCCCTCCAGCATTATGACATGTGGGGTGGAAGAGATGTTCCCCAGCGGCTCCAGTCATAGGGTAGAGGGGATGGCACATTCTGGGAATATCTGAAAAGTCAATCAATGAGGTGATCTCAGCTAAAACCTTCCATCCACAGACACCTCCCTTCTCTCCACAAGGGGCCTGGGTCCTGAAGGATCCCTAGACAACTAAAGTCCAGCCAGAGCCCACGCTCTGAGTATTTAAGGAGTGACTCAGATTGGTTTTTCTGGCTTTTAAGGCAAGGGAACAAGCCGACTGATGGAGGGCAAGAGCCCTGAGTTTGGGGTCAGGATACTGGCATAAGCAGTCTGGCCCTCAAATCCAGCAAGAGGGACCCCTGCCCTGGGCCCTGCACATTAAGAGTCCCTCATCCCTCCCCACACAATAAAGAGTTCATAGGGCTAAGGGGATGTGCCTACCTACAGCCCCGACTTTCCATTCCAAACCAAGCTCTAAATGCCTAAAACATGGAATTCTTTGCCCAAACGCCCTCATCCTGCCTGCAAGACATGTGTGGGCATCTCCCCTGGTCCCACCCTCCTGAGGATAGACTGTGCCATCTGTGTGCCCAGCTAGACGCCTGAGGGGTGGTGTTTGTGAGCAACACATGTGCATGGAATATGGGTGTGCAACGTGCAGTGTGCAAGGGAGGCCCCTCGTGGTGCTGGGTAGAGCTGGGGTGGGAGGCAAGGCGGTGGGCCAGCTCGGCTCTCCCAGCACATATGAGGTTGATCCCCAAGGAGCCTGAGAATTCTAAATGCGAACCCAGCCTTGCCGGTCATTATAAAGGTATATTCACCAAGGCAGGAGGGCAGAACACATTTCATTTAACAGTTTGTAAGCTTAATATAGAACGTCTAAGTCTCTATAGACACAGTTGGTGAGCCTCCATTTGCACTATTTGCTCCATGCATAAATCTTAGGGGCAGACCTGAGTGTGAGTCTTAGCTTGAGACACTTTCTAGATCTGTTGAATTAGGCGAATGCTTCTCTTCTCTTAGAAAATTGGGTCTCTCATTTTCTCATCTGTAAAGTCAAGGGCACAGTGTAGTTCCTGTCTACTGAGCCACAATTCTGACACCCTCCAGAGTCAGCCACTCAGGCAACATCTGCAGACATTGCTCACAGGACACAGAGGACACACTGGGGGAACCAGCAGAGCCTGGGGCAGCCTCAGAGGAAGCTCCAGTTAGGTTTGGCACTGCTTCCCTTTGAGACCTCATCATCAACATTCTGTTTCTGTTAAATCACTAAGCCAAGCCAGTGAGTCAGGGAAGAGCAAGGTCCCTGCAACCACACCCTGGGGCCCACCTGCTCTGCCATGCCTGGGAGCACCAGGGAGAGGGGCTGCCTATAACTAGTCCCCAGCTGTGGTTTGGGAGAAGTGAATGCTGCTCATTCAGGTGGAGCACCAGGTGTTTAACAAATATTAGAAACTCCAAACTGCTTCAGAAACGTAACTCAAGAAATCACCACAGAAAGGCAGGAGTGCGGAATGTTTCCCAGGGCCAGGGTCCCAGATTGAATTAAGAAGAGAGGGTCCCGGGTATTTTGGAGGTGGCTGAAGCAAAGTAGTGAGGACTGCTACTTATGGTGCCAAACATCCTGCAGGTAGAGCAGACACCACCAGGAGCTTCCTGACAAAGACAAACGCCACCCTGGGTCCTCAAAACAGGTCCTTTGTAAGTAAGTCCCAGCAGGCCATCAGTGTGGAGGCTGACAAAACTTCCAGTGAGCAAAGACTCTGGCTGCTGTCCTGGCTGTCCAGAGGGAGAAGCCAGCTCCTGCTGCCCAAGACCAGCACTCCTGGGTCCTACAGGCTCTCAGCACCGAATGGCCCTGAGAGGCTCACTGCCTGAGACTGGTGGTGCCTGGGGCAGCCCCTGAGCTAGCTCTGTACTTGCTCATTTGTAGGGAGGAAGAGTTTAGTGCTGTCAAGATAGAAGCTGGTGGACTGGCTGTCAGGGTCTCTTGAGGACTGGTCATCCCCTCTTGTGTTGTCCCTCCCACATGCTTGGTGGGGATCAACCCCTCAGAGAAGGACAAGTTTGTATTCACTAAAGGGGCAGTGCTATCAGGTCTGCCACTATTCCATGACCTCAGGGAGCATTAGTCCAGGGAGCCTGTTGGCACTGGCCGATGGCAACCCCGGCCCCAGAAGTCTTTTCTCTCTCCAACGAGACTGGGCCTGGAGGGTCCCAGGGCATTGGGAGCAGGGGCTCTTCAAAGCAGCCTGGGGCTAGGAAGAGATCAAGGTCCTCCCAGAGGAATGGAGGGGAAATTGAAGGCAAGCAGAGTAGCTGCCTCCACTCCTGAGACCCCAGGACTCTCTCTGCAGTGTCTGGCCTGACATCAGCCAGAGGGATTTGCAGGAGTGGAGCTGGCCCTACATCCCAAATAGGCTGAACAGGAACCACGGCCCCTCCTCTTCTGGAAGTTGGAGGAAGAGTGGGAATGCAGTTTGTACTGCTCTAAATAAGAACTGGTTCCACTCCCAGCTCAACCCTCCTCTGCTGTTAGACTCATGGTGAGAGGGCCCCCTCTAGGAGTCTTTAGTCCCGGGAGTTAAACAACATTGCCCTACATCTTCTAAGAGCAGTCCCAGCCCAAGCGCTAAGGATGCACCCTCTAAGGAAGAGCCTCTCAGCTCTGAGTCATGGAAAGGGCAATAGCTCTGCAACTGTGGCTGCAAATATTTCCTTGAAGGACACTGAACTATGCAGAGACATGTGCTGTGACAGCCAATGTATGTCTTTGTGGCATAATGCACTCATGTCACTCCTGTAAACCTGTGTACACATGGCCAGCTGTCTGGTACATATACAGTTTATGTGTGAACACATGAGATTGTGTGTGGAGCTCCCACGTTTACATGGCCTGGTATCTATGTGCTCTCAGTCACTCACATGTACATTCTGTTCCTGAATCTGTGGGGATTCTGTGGCTGGAAGATTGGTCCAGTGTGTAATCAGGAATGGCTGTGCTCAGGGGGACAATGAACACGTGCACACTTGCCCTTCAATGTGTCGGCATTGTGAAGGTCAAGGACTGCTTGTTACTGCTCTCGTGCAGGAAATACTCAGAATGCTCGCCTGACACCTCCAGCCTGTCCCCTTCAACCCTGGTGTGGAACATATCCACCAGAGGATAGAGCTTCCTCTGCCCCGAGGCTCCCCTGGGTTCCCAGGGTTCTCCCACACGGAAGGCCCACGCTGGCCCTGTCAGAGCTCTCTGCCTGCCTCACCTGCGACACCATCTGGACCCCAGCACCCCCTTATCTAGGGTCCCAGGACACAGAGCAGGGAGCCTGCCTTCCCCTGGGACAACAGGATGTAAAATAGCAGAGTCCAGACACTGCCAGCTGTTTCCCTCCTCGATTTCCTACTCTCCTGGGGAAAGCTGAGGTGAGCTCAGGACAGCGCAGCTAAGAGTTCCCTCCTTCTCTCCCTGACAGGCTCCTGCAATGGCAGGGGTTCCCAGAGGGTACCCATGCTTGCCCAGCTCCATCTGCCCTCCTGAGAACAGCAGCCAGCGTGACGATGGAGGTGGGGGCAGATTCAGCCCCCGGAGCCTTGGGGCACACTCCTTCTGCAGGAGCCTCTAGGCACCAAGTCAGGCAGACATTGGACAGTGCTCTCTGGGGAGGGCAGGAAGAGCCCCCCACCCCACCCCTCAGGGCCCACTACAGGGAAGGACGCAGCCCGAGTCCATCAGAATTCACACACACACACACACACACACACACACACACACACAGTCGTGAGACAGAGGCAGCGCCACACACCCGAGAAGGGAAAGACTCAGAGAAGCGACACACTGGTCTGAAAAGCTCTTAAGGAGCTCCCTAAGCATCGAGGCCGCCCTCTCGGCCAGAATCAAACACTTTGAAGGTCTTTAATAGGGAACAAAGACCACGGACTTCCCATGTGCCATTTAAAGTGAAAGCTACAAACACAGAAAATGTGCATGAAGAAGCCCAACAGAGTTCTGACTGTCTGTGATTTCTACCCTGATGCTTCAAAAACCGATGTATAGATGGGCTCACCCGCATTTTTTGTGGCCCTGGTTTGCTGATACCCTAAGCACCTCCTTAAGCCCCACAGCTGGGCCGCTTTCCCCACCCTCGAGTTCTCAGAAGAAACAGAGGCTCGGTGGAAAAGAGCCCCTGGGGCTAGGGACCTCCCACTCCCGCCGAGATCCCGCGCGGCTGTTCCCAGAGCCCTAGCTGGGCTCGGCTCACCTGGGGTGCAGGTCCACCAGCAGCACGAGCGTCTGCATGGTGATCACGTCGATGCGCTTGCAATGGAAGCGGGCCACCTTGAGCACCTTGAGGTACGTGCAGCACAGCACGACGAAGGAGAGCAGGAAGCTGAGAGCGTGGAAGGCGCCAGTGAAGACGGCGAAGCGCAGGCGCTCGTCCGGCCGCCGGCTGCACAGCGTGCACGAGGCGTACAGCTGGTGGAAGCCGAGCCAGGACAGGGCGAGCGCGGCGGCTGGGAAGGTGAGCGCGTGCAGCCACGTGTAGGCCACCATGAGCGCCGCGTCGCGGAGGCGCATCTTGGCCCGGTAGCTCAGCGGGAAGACCACGGCCACCCAGCGGTCGATGCTGAGCGCGGCCATGCTGAGCATGGAGTTGGCAGCCAGGAAGGTGTCGAGGAAGGCAGCCAGGCGGCACAGGCGGTCGCCCGCCGGCTGCCGCTGCGCCACGACGCCGGCCAGCGTGAGCGGCATGTTGACCACGGTGCACAGCAGGTTCCCGCACGTGAGGTTCAGGGTGAAGAGCGCCGGCGCCTGGCGGCGGATGTCCGCGCTGTGCAGCAGGCAGAGCAGCACCAGCGCGTTGGACAGCAGCGAGACGCCCATCGTGCCCACCAGTAGCCCCGCCAGGCCCGCGTCCCACGAGTTCATGGTGCGCGCCCCGCGCCGGCGCTCAGGGTCCGCAACCCGGCGCCGCCATGGCGCTGCCCGCGGCCGGCTCAGCCCCTCGGCGCCGCCGCCGCCCGGCGACCCCCGGCCCCAGCCGCCATGGCTCCCAGGAGGGCGCGCGGCCACCCCGGAGCCTCAGGCGGCCTCCCGGGCAGGCGTCTGGGCGCGCAGCCACCCGGGAGCCCCGCGCCGCCTCACGGGCAGGCACCTGGCGCGCGGCAGTGAACCCTGGCCCCCAGCAGCACCTCTGGAGCCAGCGACTGAGCGTGCGGTCGAACCCGAAGCCTTTAGCGCCCCGGGATCCTGGGTTGCAGGCACCTGCGCCCCTGCTCCGCCTCTGCCTCTGCTTCCTCCCGCTCTCACCCCATGCCCGCGAGCTCTGTCTCCGCTCCGCGCACCCTCCCGCTCTCTTGCTTTCTCTCTTCCTCCCTCTCTGCTCTCTGGCTCGCTCTCTCTCTCTGCTCTCCCCTCCACCTCTCTCCCTCTCCCCGCCCCCCGCGCTGTTCTCTCCGTCTGTCTCTCCCACCCCCAATTTTCTCCCCCCTCTTGTTCTTCCCCCTCCTCTTCTCTCTGTCTCTGGAATCTGGCTGCTTCTATCACAGAAATCCCCACTGGTGCACACACAGACACACTCGCGCACACACACTCACACTTACAGGCTCGGAGGGAACCAGCCCCGAAGGCTCCGGTGCAGGGTGATTGGCTCACTGTGGCTCCCTTCCCCCAACATCCTCCATCCCCCCGTGTGTGTCAAAGACAGGCTGAGTCAAGGAAATCTCTCTGAGAAAAGGAAGGGATGCCTGGACACCTTCACGCCCCAGTGCCACCTATCCCCGCCTGCATGCTATCCTGGCAGACCTTGACGTGAGTGTCCCAGCCTGTCTGTCCCAAGAACAGCTGCTACATGACTGAGGTTACTCGATTCTCAGTGCCTTCTTTCCGTCGCCCAACAGCCAGAGCTTCGGCTGAATCCTAAGCCTGCTGCAGGGACCCCGAGGCTCTCTGTAACATCCCCTGGGCATCTCTCCAGCTGGGAGAGGCCTTTGCTGACCCTGACTGCTCCCACCTGGGCAAGCCAGGCTGTCCACAACCAGCCTAGACAGCAGCCCTAGTGTGGTGGATACTCTGCTGTCCTGCTCCAAGTTCCAGCAGCTGCCTCCTGTAGCCCTGAAGCCACACACCCCTCTGCCCTGAGACTGGTGAGGTAGCACATTCTAGTTTATGAGGGACCTGCCTGATATAAGGTGCCATAACTCTTCAGAAAATGGGGAGGGTGTCAGCTGGCAGGCATGGTCCAAGCAACAGAGACCCTGGACACAGGGGACCCCTGCCTCCCCTCAGGAAAGTGTGCAGGGACTGTGGCCCTTCGGTTCTCAACCAAGACTCTGTGGGGAAGGGGTGGGGATGGACAGGCAGGGGCAGCTCTCAGAGCCCCTGCAGCCCCCTTCAACTCTGTGAGACGCTGCCCTGCAGTGACCCCCTGCACCATGTCAGCAACCTCAGGTCCCTGTCCTGGACATAGAAAGCCCTGTTCTGGAGCCTCCTGGTGTGGCCAGTGGTGACTGGACATTCCTGGGCCTCAAGCCACTAGATAAAGTAAGCCAAGCAAGGACGTGGTTGACTCTACCCCCTGAAGGTAGAGACCTCATTATACTTAATTATCTCCTTCACATAGTACCAAGCACATTGTAGATGCTGTATTGTGCCATTTTTCTTTGCTGTAAAGGAATACCTGAGATTGGGTAATTGATGAAGAAAAGAGGTTGAATTGGCTCATGATTCTGCAAGGTATGCAATCATGGCTCCAACATCTGCTCAGCTTCTGATGAGGGCCTCAGGAAGCTTCTAATCATGGCAAAAGGCAAAGTGGGAGCAGGCATGTCATGGCAAAAGTGAAAGCCAGAAACAGAAGGGGGAGGTCCCAGGCATTTAAACACCATATCTCTCATGGACTGAGAAGTCATTCAGGATGGTGCCAACCCATTCATGAGGGCTCTGCCCCCATTATCCAATCGCCTTCGCCTCCCACCAGGGCCCACCTCCAACATTGGGGATTATGTTTCAACATGAGATTTGGAGGGGACAAACATCCAAACTTTATTAAATGCTCATGAAATGAGGTGTCAGGAGGGCAGAAACAAGATTCCCTCTCTTCTCTGTGTGTCCACAGATGACACTCATTGACAGTTATCTGAGTGACTGACAGCTGCAGACAGTGGAGTTCTGAAGCCAGCTCACACCAGCTCAAAAGGGCCCATTATGGGCATCTCTCTCCATCTCTGCTTCAGTGACAGCATGTTGGTTGCTTAAAATCCACCACAATGAGAGTTTTTGCATTATAGAAATCAGCAAACTCCATAAATCAGGGCTTCTCCCACCCCAGCCTGTGGTTAAACATTTAACGACACACCACTCACTGATTTCATAGGACCCTGGGCAACTTACTCAACATCCCTGAGGCTAGGTTTTCTTATTTACCTTTCAGAGCTGTGGTGATGACTACATAAGGTAATGTGTATGTTTAGCTTTGCTTCCCAGAGAAGGAAACAGGGCAGAATGCTAGTAATATCATCATCCCTTGGCCCCCTCATGTAGCCTACAGATTTTAGTGTTGGCTACATGTCTCATTAAATACCTGGTATATGACAGCAGAGGACGCTGTTCATCTGTGTGTCTCTCCTGCTGCCAAGGAAGTGTCCCCTACAAATAGCTCCTGGCAGGAGATAGGAGCTATTTGTGCTATAGTTTGAATGTGTCCCCCAAAGTTCATGTGTTGGAAACCTGACCCCCAATGCAACAGTATTGGGAGGTGGGTCCCAATGGGAGGTGTTTGACTCATGGAGGCACTGCCTTCATAAGTGGATTAGTGCCATTATCATGGGAATGGGTTCCTTATTAAAGGATGAGTTTGCCACCACCCCCTCCTTCTCTCTCTCTCTCTCTCCCTGTGTGTCTCCCTCCCTCTGCTCTTCCACTTTCTGCCAGGGGATGATGTAGCAAAAAGTCCCTCACCATATGCCAGCCCCTGAATTTTGGACTTCCCAGCCTCCAGAACCATGAACAATAAATTTCTATTCATTACAAATTACCAAGTCTCAGGTATTCTGTTATATCAGCACAAAATAGACTAAGATAGTGCCCAAGTACTGTCTGTGGAGTAAATCAGCCAATGTTTTGGGGTCACTATTGGATCTGTGATTCTCACACTTTTGTGTGTATCAGAGTCACCTGGTAAGCCTGGGGTGCTGGTTAAAGAGTTTGATTCCTGGGTCACACCCCCTGGGGTTTCCAAATCAGAAGGTCTGGAAGTCTGCATTTTCATGAGCTCCTTAGATAGTTCTGGTGAGGGTGGTCTGTGGTCATGCTCTCAGGAGTGTGCTCTATGAGAAATGGTCAGGGTAAGCCACTGGATGCCAAACAATCACCTGGGCACATCCTCCAACCATGACCTGATGTTCTGTCCTGGAGGCACTCACTGAAGCCTCACCAGAGACTCTAGACACGCGGGATCCCATTTATATTTTTATATCTTTATATAATATTTATTTATATTTATATTGACAATATAACATGTCAATTAATATTCTCCTAGCACATTGGAGTTTATAAAACATGTCCAAACATTACCATACTTTATTTAGTTCTTGCAACAAAGACAGGAAGAAAAGCTTCTATTGCTGCCCCACGTTTTCCAGATGAGAACGCAAAGACTCAAAGAAGTTAAGTGACAGAGTTGGTGAGGGATGAAGCCAGTACCTCTGGCTCCATGGCTTGGCTCTTTCTGCACACTCCAGAGGTCCTCAGCCCCCTTCTCAGGAAGGTGTCCTTGGGCTGTAACTTAAAAGTGTCTCAATTTTGCAACACCAAACTGATGTTGGTGACTTGGTAACTAGGTCCAACATCAATAAACAAATGAACACACACACACACACACACACACACACATTTATATACCCTCTCACATATTTTAAAGATCATTTGCTTTCTGAATTCCTAAAGGCAACATTGAAAGGTTAAAATGCCAGAAAGATACTCAGAATATATTAACTCAGTTTCCTAAAGAGACTGAGCTCATTTTCCTCTAGTTTTAAGCAAAATTTCCTGCCTTCAGTTGGACCATGGTTTGAGGGGGCACTGATATCCCATAGTAACCAGGGCCCCAATCCTGTTAGCTTCAGCCAGGCTGAGCCTCCCCAAACACGGATTCCAACATGGCCCCAGACACCAGTTGGCAGTGAGATCACACTCAGCAAGGAGGGGAGATGCATGTCCCTATCCAGGCCTTGATACAAGTCCTCACTGCACCCCCATGAAAAGCCACAATGATTGATCCCACCTGACCAGGGGCAACAAGACCTGGAGTGTGCCCACCAGGAGAACACACTGTGGCTGGATCTGCATGGCTTGCTCCTTCAAGCTGGAGGGAAGTCAGCAGCAATGGAATGTTCGTGACAGAGTCAACGTGAATCACTAAATACTGTAACTGGTACCCAAGGGAGAGCTCAAAACAGAACTATGGTAAAGGCAGATGGAAGTGCACGTCATCGCCTATCCTGCAGCAACCCTGCGGCATAAATATCATGATTCCATCTTGACAAGTGAAGGAGCTGAGACTCAGAGAGGTCCACATTTGTTTAAGGTCACTCCAAGTAAGCACCAATAGATAGAATAAAATGAATTGATGAAGAGTCAGGATTCAAATCCATTGTTATTTCCACTGTGCTACTGTCTTTAATCCATGAATGTGCCTGAGTACACACTCCAATGAGAGGTTGCAGACTGCAGTGGTCCTTTCCACCACTATCTTTAGAAAGAGATGAAATATTGATATAAACTGAACACAAACCAGAATGTCACCAATGCCCCAAGGGAAGTTTTGTAAAAGTGCCATGGACACAGAGAGCACATCCCTTGGGGAAATCTGGAGCTCTGCAAGTGGAGTGGGACCAGGGCCTGGCATTCCATGGGAAAGGAAGTGCCTGAGCAAATGCCTGGAACCTGAAGCCTGGCATGTGGTTGTGGCTCTTGAGCATAACATAGGTCTGTAGAAAAGCAGGAAGAAAGAGCATTGGCAAACTCTGGATGCAAACTGTGGATACCAGCCCAATGTCAGGCTGGACAGGAAGGTCAGTCCCATTCAGATGTTAACTTCAGGACCTGCAGCATCCAGTCATTCTGGGGATAGGTCCCTTCTAGTCTCTCCACCTTGGCCCACCAGCAGTTCTCTATTTTTAAAGCTTTTACAAATCTGATTCTTCATGGGATTCTTGTAGAACCCTGGGAGTTGTAGGAATGACACACAGATAAGAATTCTGAAACCCTGCAGGAGATGTTCATTGCATAAGGACATGTGGCAAACCAGGGCCTGGAACTCAGGATCCTGACTGCTGTCTAATGGTCTCTCTGCTACTACTATCAGACAGGTGGTCCCTGCCCCCAGGAAAGCTGTTTATGCACACCCCTGGCCCAGTCCTCAAGTGGGGTAAGCCGAATCATGAAAGCAAAGTCCAACAGCACCATTGAGCCTCCAGCTCACTTGCTCATTATCAGATAGGACAAGAATTGGCTTGCTAGACAGGGCCTTTGCCGCTCCTGAGTCTCTGGCTGGCCCAGGCCCCATAGGCCAGGCAGAAGGCCCAGCCAGAGAGAAGAGGAAGCCTACTGCCTGGAAGTGTCAGCTGATGAACTTTTGGAAGAAGCTGAGGCCCCACTGTCTGAAGGGACTCAGAAAGCTGAGCAACATCTATTGAAGGTTTGCTAGGATCCCTTGCTTTACCTCATGTAAGTTTCATGGCAGCCCTTTACTAGAGATACTTTAGTTACCCCATCATACAGATGAGGAAACTGAGATTCAAAGAGGTTAAGCAGCATTCCCAGGGGGCCAGAGCTGATGAGGGAGGTGATGTGGACCCAGGCCTATGTTCATAAACATGCTGACTCTGTTCTAATGCCCAGGTTTGATTCTCCCAGTCTTTCCAGATGATGCCCAAATGCCCATCACTCCCATTCTTCTCTCCTCTAACTCTCTCCCCAAACCGAGTGCTTGGACTGAATGCCAGCTGAGTAGTATATAAAGTCAGTGTCTATCTGAGGGCTCGCTGTGGACTAGACCTTCTGCTAAGAACATTAAATTCATTTCTCCTCTTATCATTCATGGGATAGGGATAATTACCCTGATTATGGACTGGGTGTCAGAAACTTGCAGCCAAGCAGCTTGCTTAAGGTCTCACAGATGCCCCGTGGCAGATCTGAAATGAGAACGCAGGTCCTCCCTCAGCCCAGGACTTCATCGCCTACACCACAGTTGCCCCACAGTTGGAGAAATAGAAAGAGTTGCAGTTCAGCTAGAGTCTACCTGACTCAAAGCCATTCCTCTCCACTGAACTCACAGGCACACAGCCAGCCAGTGAGTTTGCACCTTGCTTTGAAAATCCATTAAATGTGTCTGTGGTGGCAGCAGCTTCTTTATTTGCAATGCAGGCTGACTCCAGGAGCAGAGAAGCGTGTGATTGATCTTCCTTAGTGTTAGACTGCGAGGCATTGAACTGGTTCATGAACAACAGCTTCTCTGGGTTTAAACTGACTTCTAAAGATGTCTGGCCCTGTTCATTTCCTGCCTCTGAGCTGGAGTGAGGCAGTGGAGCTTGTCTTGTATTCCCAGGACTGGAGCCTTCAGGAAAAGCTATTTCTCCTAGTTCTTTGTCCCACTCCAGCCCCCACTCACCCAGAACCACAGCCTAGAAATTTACCAGGGGGCCTGAGTGGTTGCAAGCCTGCAGGGTCCTGCTCAGGATGAAGTTCTCAGCAGGTCAGCACTGGGACAGTGGACAGCTCCTCTCCTCCCACTCATCCTCCCGCCCTCTGATCACTTTCAAGAACACTGAGGGGCGGGCGCGGTGGCTCACGCCTGTAATCCCAGCACTTTGGGAGGCCGAGGCGGGCGGATCGCCTGAGGTCAGGAGTTTGAGACCAGCCTGGCCAACATGGCGAAACCCCGTCTCTACTAAAAATCCAAAAAGTGCCAGGCGTGGTGGCAGGTGCCTGTAATCCCAGCTACTTGGGAGGCTGAGGCAGGAGAATCGCTTGAACCCGGGAGGCGGAGGTTGCAGTGAGCTGAGATTGTGCCATTGCACTCCAGCCTGGGCAACAAGAGCGAGACTTTGTCTAAAAAACAAAAAACAAACAAACAAAAAACACTGGGCCCTGAGAGGTGGCTCATGCCTGTAACAATCCCAGCACTTTTGGAGGCTGAGGCAGGAGGATTGCTTAAGCCCAGGAAGAGCTTGGGTAATATAGCAAGACCCAGACCCAGTCTCAATCTCTCTCTCTCTCTTTTTTTTTTTTTTTTTTTTGAGACAGAGTCTTGCTCTGTCGCCCAGGCTGGAGTGCAGTGGCGCGATCTCAGCTCGCTGCGAGCTCCGCCTCCTGGGTTCACGCCATTCTCCCGCCTCAGCCTCTGGAGTAGCTGGTACTACATGCGCCCGCCACCACTCCTGGCTATTTATTTTTTATTTTTAGTAGAGACGGGGTTTCACCATGTGTTAGCCAGGTTGGTCTCGATCTCCTGACCTCGTGATCCCCCCGCCTCAACTCCCAAAGTGCTGGGATTACAGGCGTGAGCCACCGCGCCCGGCCGAGCAAAACCCAGTCTCCACAAAAAGAAATTAAAAAGCAACACTGGGGCCAGGCGTATAGGCTCACACCTGTAATTCCAGTTTGGGAAGCCGAGGTGGGAGGATTGCTTGGGACCAGAAGTTCAAGACAAGCCTGGGTAACACTGCAAGACCCTGTCTTTACAAAAAAAAATTTTTTTTAATTAACCAATGTGATGGTTAATATTGAGTGTTAACTTCATTGGATTGAAGGCTGCAAAGTATTGTTCCTGGGCATGTCTGTGAGGGTGCGGACAAAGGAGATTAACATTTGAGTCAGGACTGGGAGAGGCAGACCCACCCTCAATCTGGGTGGGCACCATCTAATCAACTGCTAGCGTGGCTAGGATAAAAGCAGGCAGAGGAACATGGAAGGACTAGACTGGCTGAGTCTTCGGCCTTCATCTTTCTCCTGCGCTGGATGCTTCCTGCCCTTGAATATCAGACTCCAAGTTCTTCAGCTTTTGGATTCTTAGACTTACACCAGTGGTTTGCCAGGGGCTCTCAGACCTTTGGACACAGACTGAAGGATGTATTATTGGCTTCCCTACTTTTGAGGTTTTGGGACTTGGACTGGCTTCCTTGCTTCTCAGATTGCAGATGGCCTATTGTGAGACTTCACCTTGTGATCGTGTTCGTCCATACTCCTTAATAAACCCTCTTTCATATATACATCTATCCTATTAGTCCTGTCCCTCTAGAGAACCCTGACTAACACAGCCAGGTGTGGTGGTGCATGCCTATAGTCCCAGCTACTGGAGAGGCTGAAGCAGGAGGATCTCTTGAGCACAGAAGTTAGAGGCTGCAGTGAGCTGTGATTACCACTGCACTCCTGCCTGGGCAACAGAGTGAGACTCTGACTCTACAAAAGAGAAAAGAAATAAAAAAATTATATTCGCTGGCTGTGAAGGCCCAGAGCTGGCCTCTGGGCACTGTGTCTCCTGAGTTCTGAAACTAGATCTTCAAAGCAAGCCATCCTCAGGTACTGTTCACTGAGTAGATGCTGGGGTAACTGTTCCTTCCCATTTACAGGCTCAGAAAGTGGGGTTCATGGCTACACATACAGTGAGAGGCAACATTCAGGTCTGTTGAATTCCAAAGGCCATGCTTTTAATCGCTGAACTATACTGTCTCATCATTTTGAAATAAAGAATTTTTTTTTGAGACAGAGTTTCACTCTTGTTGCCCAGGCTGGAGTGTAATGGCACGATTGGCTCACCACAATCTCCGCCTCCCGGGTTCAAGCAATTCTCCTGCCTCAGCCTCCCGAGTAGCTGGGATTACAGGCATGCACCATCACACCCAGCTAATTTTGTGTTTTTAGTAGAGATGGGGTTTCTCCATGTTGGTCAGGCTGGTCTCAAACTCCCAACCTCAGATGATCCGCCTACCTCAGCCTCCCAAAGTGCTGAGTTTACAGGCATGAGCCATGGTGCCCAGCCAGAATATTTCAAAACTATGCCTTCCACTTCCTCTGTCCATCCTCCTGTAACCTACACGACGTGGAGCACATACAAGGCTGCTCTCAGTGGTATGTGTGGCCTGACTTAATCTGACTCCACTGGGCTTCCTGGGAACCGTAATCTGTACCTCTGTGGCTATGTTCTCAGTGAACAACTAAAGGGGAGAACCTCCCTTTACTGGTGATTCTGAAGCTGCTCTAATTGTGCCCTCACGCCAGGACTGGGAAAACAGTCCTGGTGGGGAGCCCCCGGCAGACTACTGGGGAAGCCCATAGCCTAGGTGCCACCTTCCAGTACTTTCCAATGGGAATAAGCCACCTTCTCTGATGGAAAAGAGACTGTCGGCTGGCAGCATCGTGTAGCAGACATCACCCTGGACTGCAAACCAGGAGTTCGGGATGCTGGTCTAGTCAGTGACCCTACTTGATCACATGCCTTTGGGCAATTCCTTCTGCTTTTGTAACTCAGATTCTCCACCTGCGAAATGAGGTGGGTGGATGAGGTGATTTCACTGGTCAATTTAGGCCCCTTGAAGATGCCACACAAGGAACTTGGATAAGGGGAAATGGGCCAGTAAAAGGAAACAGAGACAGGCATCTTAGGGCCTTCCTTCCCCCATATAGCTGAAATTAAATCCCTTCCGCTGCAGTGGCAGATGAAGCCCATGCACCACTTTTGCTTCGGAGGTCTGTGTGGGTAGACATGTGGAGGAGGATTCACTCTTCTCTGGCCGCACTGCTGGGAACAGTCACTGGGCTCAGCTTTTGGCCCTCATCATGCATAAAGGGCCTATGCATTTCAGGCCCCACTCTGTACATGCATTCAGGGAGACAGCCTACTTGTAAGTCTGCTGGGGACAGGGGCAGTGCATATGTGTGGATGTGTCTGAGTGTGTGCAAGAAAGAGAAAAAAGCTCAAGTCTGGTTAGTAGCCTCGAAGTGATGTTTTCTTATGCAAATTGGTGTAGGTACGCAGGGAAACCAAGGCAGACATATGTCTCTTTCACTAAGTGACTCAACTCCTCGGGGCTTAGCAAGATTTGGAAAGCAAAAAAGGTCATTTCTTTATTTTGCATGACTATTCAGGGCACTTTATGGAAAACCAAACTATTCACTCATGGCAGAGAGGTTAGAGGGAGCCTGTTACAGAAAGGGGATTGCCAAGCTCATCTGGTGCCTCTGTCTAACTGTAGCCTGACTATGCATTCTCAAATATCACTTGTCAGCCTCAGAAGCTCACCATTCCAACCAGTTGTGGTGTTGACACTTGGAGATTCCACCAGGAGGTGATACAGGGCCTGGCCTAGCCGGATGGGAACGGAAGCCTTGATCCTGCCCACCCCACCTCCCCTTCCTTTCCGCTCTTGGCAGCCCCTCCTCCCCTGTTGGTGATGCAGTCCAGTAGTCAGACCACCTGAGTCATTCTGTTCTGGCTCCTCATGGCTCTGAGAGTAGAGGCATATTTTCCCTCTGTGCAGATTCAAATTTTTTCTTTATTGTAAGAAGTTTTTTCTTAGCAAGGTATGATTTACATAGTGAAAAGTAAAAATCCTAAGTATACTATTTGATGAGTTTTGATAAACACATCTTCCAAGTAACTCACACACCTATTAAGATACAGAATATTTCTATCACCCCAGAAAACCCCCTCATGCCCCTTTCCAGGCAGTCCACGTCTCATCTTCCCCAGCTAACTATAGAGTTCTGCTTTCTATCATTGTAGATTAATTTTGCAAGTTCTAGAACGTCATTTGAATGGAACCATACAGTGTGTGCTCTTTTACATCAAACTTCTTTAACTCAGCATAATATCTTTTGTTTGTCCATGCTGTTGTGTATTTTAGCAGTTCATTCCTTTCTCTTGTTGAGCAGAACTCTATTGTATAAATATACCACAGGGTTGTTTTGTTTGTTTTTTTGTTTGTTTTTAGTTATTTTCCTGTTGATGAACATCTGTGTTATATCCAATTTGGGGACATTCTGAGTAAAGCTTTTTTTTGGACATTCTTCCACTGTTTTTTTTTTTTTTTTTTCGAGACAGAATCTGGCTGTGTCACCCAGGTTGGAGTGCAGTGGCGCTATCTTAGCTCACTGCAACCTCCGCCTCCTGGATTCAAGCAATTCTCCTGCCTCAGCCTCCCAAGTAGCTGGGACTACAGACACCCACCACCACACCTGGCTAATTCTTGTATTTTTAGTAGAGATGGGGTTTCACTATGTTGGCCAGGCTGGTCTTGAACTTCTGACCTCATGATCTGCCTGCCTCGGCCTCCCAAAGTGCTAGGATTACAGGAATGAGCCACTGCACCTGGCCCTCTTCCACTACTTTTTAAATATACATATGTTTTAGTTTTTTTTTTTTTAGTAAATACCTACATATATATTTAACTTTATAAGAAAATGCCAGTTTTCCAAAATGTCTGTACAATTTTACAATGCAACCAGCATTAAAATAGGTTATCTTTCACTTATTGAGTTTTAAAATATATTTTGGATATAAGTAATTTATTAGATATATGTGTTCTAAATACTCTCCTAATCTGTGGCTTACATATTTCTTTTCTTAATGGTGTCTTTTGATGAGCATAACTTTTTAATATTTGTGAAGTCCAATCTATATCTTTATGATTCTTTGTTCTGCTAAGAAAAATTTTCTTATCCCAAATTGGCAAAGATATGTTTTCTACTAGAAGTTTTATAGTTTTAACTTTCATATTTAGGCAAAGGATTCATTCAAATTAATTTTTGTATATGATGGTGAGGTAAGGTTAAGGTTCATTTTTTTCCATTTGATATCTAGTTTTGTTGAACAGATTTTTTTCCTACATTAAATAACTTTGGGGGCTTTGTAAAAATCACTGACTGTATAAGAGAGATTCTATTTTTGCACTCTTTACTGTGTTCTATCTCTTTTTATATCTTGACATCAATCTATCCTGTTTTGATTACATTTTCTTTGTAGTAAGTCTTAAAATAATCACCTTAAAATAAATATCAGCATCAGACCCCTTAGTGGGATCTCCAAGTGCCAAACTAAGGGTACAGGAGTTCTTCAATTTTATTCTCCTTTTTCAAAATAGTTTTCATCATTCTAGGTTCTCTAACTTTCCATATAATTTTTATAATTGGCTTACAAATTTTAAAAACATGCTGAAATTTTGACTGGATGGCACTGAATTCATAGATACATTTGGGAAAATGTGCCATTATAACAATATTGAGTTTTTCAGTCCATGAACATGGTACATCTTTTCATTTCTTTAGAGCTCCTTTAATTCTTCTCAGCAATATTTGTCATTTTCAGCCTTACATTTCTCTTTTTTATCTCTAGGTATGTTATGTTTTTATGTTATTCTATGCACCATTGTTTTGTAAATTTTATTCTCTATTTATTTGTTCACTCCCTTCCCTTCCCTTCCTCCTCGTCCCCCTCCCCTCCCCCCTTCCCCCTTCTCCCTTCCCCTTCCCCATTCCCCCTTCCTCCTTTCCTTTCCTTTCCTTTCCTTTCCTTTCCTTTCCTTTCCTTTCCTTTCCTTTCCTTTCCTTTCCTTTCCTTCCAACAGGGTTTGGCTCTGTTGCCCAGGTTATGGTGAACTGATGTAATCTTGGCTCACTGCCACCTCCGCCTCCCAGGCTCAAGTGATTCTCTCACCTCAGCCTCCTGAATAGCTGGAAATACAGGTGGCCACCTGGCTAATTTTTTTTTTTTTTTAGGGGCAAGTTTTCACCATGTTGCCCAGACTGGTCTCAAACTCTTGAACTCAAGTGGTCCTCCCACCTTGGCCTCCCAAAGTGCTGGGATTACAGGCATGAGCCACTGTGCCCTGCCCCTTGGGCTTCTTATTGCCAAGCAGCATCCAGAACCCAAATGACTGGGTCAGGACTGAGGCTTCCTATTGAATGAAGAGGCAGGTGGCCCACACCTTCCAGGGACTCCTGCATTGCACTCAGGATTTTCCAAATACTGGCCTTCTAGTATTGCATCCCTTAATAATATAAAACATTTGTAAGTATTAGTAAGACCACTGTAAGTATTTTTTCACCCCAACTGTATAGCAAAAGAAGACAGTTTGGTGTTATTATATCAATTTCACAGATGAGAAACCTAATAGAGTTTAAGTGACACAGGTAGCAAGTGGCAGAGATGGGGTTTAATGCTCTGTCTACTCTTCCCACTCCACCATCGTTACCTTCTGAGAAAATTTGATCTAAAGCACCAGCAACATATAAGAAAATGTAGGTTTACCAGCCAGGTTTGGGGAGGGAGATGGGGTCTGTGGGCTCGAGAGAGTAGGGTTCTTGCCAAAGCCCTTCTGTACCTGAGATCAGACTTATCTTTGCAACATCTTTGCCAGCACTAAATCTTGTGGCCACAACAGCACAAAACCTCAAAAGAAGATTTCTGGTTTGTCAATAAAACCTTTTCTTTGTTTTGTAGCAGAACCCTTTTGTTGTAGCTTTATGTAGCAAGATCCTTCTGGTTGTTGTTGGTAACTCTTTGTCTTTCCTCGTATGCATGGGCTCTTTAATTTCATGCCCAACTTGCTGAGGAGGCACGAGTCTGGATTTCAACCATGTCTTCCAGGCTCCCCCAGCCTTCTCCCCTCTTGATCAGCTTTCACTAAGTCCCCAATAAAGTAAGCCCATATCATCAGCGTCACATCCATGGAATGCTACTAGGACCCTGAGGATAATCTACTGCAGCCCCCGAATTTTACCCGTTGGAAATCAAAAACCCTGGGTGGGGGTGAGGGTGCTGGTGAAGGTCACACAGCACTGGGACCTAGAACCCAGAGCCCCAGCTCCAGTTCCCCAGCCTGTGTTCTATCCTTCCTTATTTCCACTTGATATAATAGAGAGACAGCACAGGAAGGTAATCCATCTTCTCCCCAACTCCATGTGCCCTGAGAAATCTGGGATAAGAGCTGTATTTCGGCTGGGCGTGCTATCTCACACCTGTAATCCTAGCACTTTGGGAGGCCCAGGCAGGAAGATCCCTTGAGCCCAGGAGTTCAAGACCAGCCTAGGCAACATAGTGAAATCCCATTGCTATTTTTAAAAAGTATAAAAATAAAAACAAGAGCTCTATTTTGCACTTAGAGAGTATAACTTCCCTGCCTTCAAAGAGAAGGTCAATCAGAAGTCCCACAAGTGGTACATTTGAGGGCTGACACTGTGATTATTGAGGGAAGGGGAGTGAGCCAGGCCATGCCAGGCTGAGGTAATGCCTCTCTTCCTTTTGAGCCCCTGTCTTCCTGGGCAGGTCAGCCTCAAGGTTTTTTGGCTGCAGTGAGGGACTCATTCCAGGATGCCCACATGCCTGCAGGGCAAGCCAGAGGGGCGGTCCCCATGATGGGACCCTGGGAGGAGCTGCCCCAGCTGCAGCCCAGGCAGATTCACCCTGAGACTAATTTCTGGCTTCCTGCGGGCTCCTTATCTCCTGCTTCTTGCAAGACCCCTTCTTCCTAAATACCCAGCAGTCAGCCCCCAGCTTCCAGCTTTTTTCAGGAAGCTGGGTCCTCTCAGGAGAGCACAGGCAGCTCCCCTCTCCTCCATGTCAACACAGCATCAGAAGAGAGGAAAGGGAGGGGTGGCTCCCAGCTACTGAGCCTGCTGTGTGCCAGCCAGTGTACTCGGCTTCTCCTGCAATGTCATTGTCCTTGTCACGCAGCCCCATGAGGGGCCCATCATGAGCCAATTTTACAGCCGGAGTTTCCGAAAAGTCAAGCAACCAGCCTGAGTTACAAAAAGAGAGGGCAGGACTGTTAGAACCAGAGCCTGCTAGTTCTTTTTCTTTTTCTTCTTTTTTTCTTCTTCTTCTTCTTTTTTTTTTTGAGATGGAGTCTCGCTGTTGTCACCCAGGCTGGAGTGCAATGGTGCAATCTTGGCTCACTGCAACCTCCGCCTCCCGGGTTCAAGCAATTCTCCTTCCTCAGCCTCCCAAGTAGTTGGGATTACAGGTGCCTGCCACCACGCCTGTCTACTTTTTGTATTTTTAGTAGAGACGGGGGTCTCACCATATTGGCCAGGCTGGTCTCGAACTCCTGACCTCAGGGGATCCGCCCACCATGGCCTCCCAAAGTGCTGGGATTACAGGCGTGAGCCACCATGCCCGGCCAGGCCTGTTAGTTCTAAAGCCCATGTCCTTGGCCACGCCAAGCAACCTCTGGGCTGGGCCACCTCTTTTGTCAATTCTAAGAGGGAATCGGATTGGCCAGCATGTGGGTTCACTGCTACTGGCTGCTTCTTCAAGCAGCTCCTGGAAGGTTCCACTCACTCCATCCAGGTTCTGTCCAGTCATGTCCAGGTGGACTTGAAGGCAGCTTCCAGAACTTCCTGACAATGCGCAGACCTCGAATCCTCAGCACTGGGGGCACAGTCCTATAGCAGGAAGGCAAGGAAAGGGCCAAGAGACTTCAACACCAGGGCCCTGAAATCCTGCAGAACCCTCTAGACTGGCCCTACGCTGTCACTGAAGCTTCAGCTATGGGAATCCCAAAGGGCTCAAAACCCTAACGGTAGGTCACAACTGTGCTTCAGCCAAGACCCAGGGCCCTGGCTCCCCTGGGCTGGGTAAGGCTCGCTGTGTGAATCCACGAGGCAATCTGGTGCTTTCTCCAGTGGAAGGAATGGAGCTTCAACAGGAAGCCCGTGCCGGCTGGGGTGGGGCTTCTCAGGGTGTGAAGCTTTTGGGACCCATCCAGGAGAAGGGAGGGAAACCTGGGAAAAACTTGCCCCATCAGAGTGTTGGTTGTTATCCAAGATCTCTCAGTTAGTGTCTCATCAAATTTTTGGGACATCAGCTCTGCATCCAGAAGCTTTTAATAATTCCAAGTCATCATAAAGCTCTGTGCTATTTGTTCAGCATCCCATGTGCTGCCCATTCCTTCACTCAACAGGCTATGGAAGGTCTCTGGGTATTGCAGAAAGTGCAAGAACCAAGAAGCTCCAGGCCTTGCCCCCAAGGCTGGTACCTGGCAAATCGCAGGTACCTGCTTGCTAAAGATGTGTTGGCTGACCGAGGAAAGAGGAATGTCTGAGCTATGCTTTGAAATTATACCATGAGGAGGGCATCTTCCGAAGAAGGCAGCGTGTGTGCAAATGCAGAGTGAAACACTGGGAGAATCTCTAGTGCTTCAGGTGAAGGGGCCAGACTTCTTATTCCTCAGTCTTGCTTCGTACTTGGGAGTGAGCAAAAACCAGCCACAAAAAAAAAAAAAAACAAAAAAAAAGGTTTTGAAAGGCCCCAGCAAGGTGATAGACACCACTAACTGCAAACAAATGGTGCCAACAGCCACTCTCTGCCCCTGTTGGAAGGGAGACCATCTGTCAGGACCATGTTCAGCCGCGTGGGCAACCTGTCACATGGTGGTGCCCTGCAGACAACAGGAGCTCCTCTCCAATCAGAAGGGGGCTCCCACATCTCCCCCAGCCAGTCTTTTCCCCTGTGAAATATGGTTAGAAACATCCCGAGGAGTTGACAAGCAAGCTGGATGTAGAAAACACCTGTCACTCACCAACACCTGAGAAATAAAACCCTGGGCGTCTTAGCACGCTGTTGTTTTTGAAGATTGACTATTTCTGAATATTCAGCCAGGGCAGACAGGATGCTGTTTTTGTGTTTAATCACACACACACACACACACACACACACACACACACACACACACACCTTTGTTTTCTTCCCTCTAGGAACAAGGGAGCAAACTAAAACCCACAGCGGTAGCATCAGACCACACTGTCCCTGATGTCTTTCTTGTTTATAACTCTCTCTACAGTTAGAATTATTTGTTCAATTTTCTCCTTTCCCCAGACAAACTGTCCCAAGAGGACAGGGACTACATCCAAGTCCCAAGTACATAGCCAGTTATTTTAGTAAGGGTATTTGTGTTTGCAATGGACAGAAACCCAATTTTAACTAGTTCAGGCAGAAGAGAGTTCTTGGGCTTCATGTACCCTTGAGCCGGGAGCATCTGGAGCTGCCGATGTCTGGAAGCAGGTGCTGGAACGCACCCTCTCTGACACCTTCTTTCCCCAGCACTCACTTCTTCCTCTTATTCCATGTCAGCTTTCTTCTCCATGCTGTTTTCATTGGTCTGATAGCCAGAGACTTGTGAATCCCAAGTCCTATTAGTTTACCTTCAAAGGGAGCCCAAACCTCCTTTGTTAGAGAATCAGTGTCTGATGTTTCAAGCTCCCTAGTTAGGTGCCGATTTGTTACGGCAGCCCTAGGAAACGAATGCACCACCTTACAGAGGAGCAACTGGCTCAGACAGGTACAAACACCTTGCCCAAAGCCACAGGACCAGGAAGTGACAGAAGTAGAATATGTCAGGGGGCAGGAACAGGGGCCCAGGGTCTGAAGCAGGCCAGCAGGCACAGCCTTGCCATTCAGTCCTGCATACTGAGCAGCCTCTGCAATCCCAGGCAACCTGCTGAGCACGTGGCACAGTGTCCTTGGTCCCACTCCGTGGCTGTGTGGCTTTGCTTCTGGGATGGAGCTGACTATGGTTCTGGCTGTTACCTTCACCTCCCTGAGGCTGCTCCCCAGCCTCTGCCAAAGTCCCACTTTCCAGCCTGGGTCTTGCCTTTGGCCAGGCCTCCTTCCCCTTTGTCACTCATACGCCCTTCCTGGGAGGTGGGGGCTCCTGCTGGCTCCCAAGCATCCATAAGAATTGCTTAGCCTATTGGCAGCTGCCATTTATGGCCCTGGCTAAGTTGATCTTTCTGCATGTCCAAAACTTTCACAACTTTCTCAAACCCCAAAAGACTTCATGGTCAGCCTTCTATTCTTTTCTAGCTCCTCATTATAAAAGTAATAGGCATTTGTCAACATCTGGATATAGAGAAATGTCATTCCACCTCCACAACCCAATGGTGTGAACGTTTCTGTGTGTTTCTTTATTGTATTTTTAAATCCTTCTTTTTAACTATTTGTTTTTCTCAGTTGGGACTGTACTGTTAATTGTTCTTTTACTTACTTATGTTATCACAAAACTAGTCCACATGCATCTCAACTTTCTCAGGACACACTGTCACCACTGCCTGGTGCTGTATTCAATGGATTTAGAACAGTCTACTTGACCATCCTCCAAATGCCGGATGGTGGGAGGAGTTGTAATTTTTTAGAATTATAAATAATGTAATGAGCATCACATTTTTCATATTATGGTTTCTTTTTTTTAGAAGAAAGAATCCCAGAGATGGAATTGCTGAGCACAGACAGCTTGAAGGGTCTTGGTGTTCATTGCCAAGTGAGTATGCCCACCGGCACCCCCTCTCACCATCCTCAGGGCAGGATCTTCCTTTTCTTCTCAATGCTTGTTCATTTGTTGGGTAGAAATTTGGTTCTTCTTTCTAGTTTGCATTTCCTTGATTACTGATGAGGCTGAGCATTTTAAGTAGATGCGTCCTTCACATTTCCTCGTTGGTGGATTTTCTAGTTGCCTCCCACGCCCGCGGTTCCATTCCTGCCTTGGCTTTCTTATTAGTTTCCGGGAACAGTTGCCTTGGCTTATGAGCCCTTTTCTGCCATGCTCACTTACTAATATTGCCCAAATTGTTCGGTTTATAAATTTTAAATAATCTTTCATTGTTCCAGAAGCTCCACGTGTGCATTGTAAAAAATGGAAAATACAGTCAAACAAAAATAAAAAGGAAAATTATCACATTCCTACCACCCAGAAATTTCCACTTTTAACACCTCAGTACACATATCGTTCCCTTTTTACTTCACCAAATGAGATCATTCTGCACATCATGTTTTATAATCTGATTTTTTCAGTAAATGATCTCCACTATGCTGTCTGTTTGGAACATTTTAATGCTATCTAATACCCAGACTATATTCTGATTTTCCTGATTGACCCAACAATGTCTTCTAGAGCTGACTTTCCCAAAGCAGCATTTGATGCAGGACCCCTCAGACCATGTGTTTATGTCCTTAGGTCCCTTTGAGCTCAGCAATGTCCCAATTAAGTGATACAAACTTGATGAAGAGACCAGGCCAGTGTCTACAGACAAACCCACTGGCGGGATTTGTCCAGCTGCTTTCCCTCCCTTCCTTCCTTTCTTTCTTTCTTTTCTTTCCTTCTTTCTCTCTCTTTTCTTTTCTCTTTCTTTCTCTCTCTCTCTTTCTCTCTTTCTTCTCTCTCTCTCTCCCTCTCTCTCTTTTTTCTTTTCTTTGAGACAGAGTTTCACTCTTATTGCCCAGGCTGGAGTGTAATGGCATGATCTCCGCTCACTACAGCCTCTGGTTCCCAGGTGCAAGCAATTCTCCCGCCTCAGTCCCCCAAGTAGCTGGGATCACAGGTGTGTGTCATCACGCCCAGCTAAGTTTAGTAGAGATGGGGTTTCACCATGTTGGTGAGGCTGGTCTCAAACTCTTGACCTTAAGTGATCCACTTGCCTCAGCCTCTCAAAGTGCTGGGATTACAGGTGTGAGCCACCACACCTGGCCTTTGTCCAGCTGCTTTCTCATGATGTCGTTAACTTATTCCCCTCTCCCCTGAATTTTCTGTAACCATTTTTTTTTCTCCTGTAACCAACATGCATGAGTTCACTGATTTCTCCTTTAATTTTGTCTCTCACTTTGGACTTGGGGGCCTCCCGCTGTGAGCAGTGGAAAGCCTGTCTCTGTGTCTTCTGATTCCTTCCCCTATGGGTTGGATATTCCCACCTGGCCCTTTCTGGAATTTGGAGGAATCTTTGAATTACTCTAACATCAGAGCCACCTGTGAAGGACAAGGCACTTGCCACCCTGAAACTCATTGCAAATTCTCTGGGAAGATGCTGAGCTAGGCTGAAAACTAGGGCCTGAGAGGTATACCAGTCTCTGGCAAATAATCTTCCTCCAAAGAAAATCTGAAGCATTTTACACATTTCTCTAATTTTAGGGATTACTCTGCCTCAGCCACCTGCCTCAAAATAAAAACGATTCCAGTCCCCGAGCGTTCAATCTGCTTTAGCTGCACAGACCCATCCACAAGGCAGCAGGGGTCTCTTCCCGGGGGACTGTGTGTTCCTAGGAACAATTACTCATGGGGTCTGTTCTGAAGGAGAGGCTTGGCATAGAATGCAGCAGAAAAGAAGCGAGAAGGCTGGATAGGAAGAGAGGGAGAGAGAAACACAGGTCTCATGTGTGGCTCTGACTACACAGTCTGTGTACCCCGAAGAGCCAGTAGCAATGCCTTGCAAGCAGGGTCCGAACCCTGGAGTCAGAGCAGCCATGCTGGGGCTCCTGAACCTGTAGGTGCACTGCCCATCTCTCCAGATTCCAGTTTTCTTTGTTCAGTTGTACCATGGGAATAATAATAACTACATCGCAGGAAGGCGTGACTACAGGAATAACAGAGAAACATATGTGTGGAGGGTGCTGAGACATCACACACCTGAGCAGGAGGCCCCGGAATGGTTCTGTCTGTGCTCACGTTCATCAGAGCAGCCAGCACCAGGTAGATGAGCCGGAAGGTGAGCTCTCCCAGGTCTTGTCGGGTGGATATGCTCCCGGGAGCTGGTCCTTTTGGAATGGAGGCTAAAGGGAGATGCTCACCGTGTAACCACAGTGTCGTCTCATTTCCTTGCCCTGTTCCTTCCCCACCCTGTTGAGTCCCAGGTGCCATCATCACCACCACCACCCTGCCCATCATGAGTATTTCGTACTTCATGGTCCCCAAACACAAGCTGTTCACAAAAAATGTGACATTCACAGCCACTGAGATGCCAGTGTCTGAAGACATCCTCACCTGTGACCCCTCAGGGCATCTCTGATCCTCCTCCTTGGCCTCCTTCTTTTCTCTCTTCCCCCTCCATTGAGGGAAACTCAGACATGGCTACATCAACAGTAGAAATAAAATCAACCGAAGTGGCCTAATTCTGGGCATCCAGGACTGTCCTGGGATACAGTGGGTGGTCTTGCATTTAAGTGTCAGTGTTCTCGAGTTACTGGTATATCTCCAGCGTCCCAGGGGCACCAAAGGTGGAGCAGAGTGTGTCTCTGGTATGCATGCATGTGTTCATTCATTCCCCACATCCACACTCATTATCAGGCTGATAGCACTGGGGATGTGCTGGTAGATGGCCGACACAGCCTTCTACACGGAGAAGGCTTACTACTCCCTTCTACAAGGAGAAGGCTCCTTACTCCCACGGAGCTCACAACCTGGCTTGAGGAGAGCAGGTAAGCAGGGAATCACAGTCTAGGATGGAAGGTCTGCGAAGGGGGCCTAAGGAGGGTTTCCTAGGTAGAGTGATGGGTCAGTGGGGACCTGAGAGCTGAGTGGGAGTTGGCCCAGGGGGCAGTGGCACAGAAAAGGATGTTCATGAACAACGCTGTGCAGAGCATGGGAAGAGCGCTCTGGGGAAGCGTGTGGCATGGCTGGCTCCTTCCCAGTGGATTAGGAGTTCAGGAAGCACATGGGAGGGGCAGGGGGGCCCATAGGCTTCCAAGTGCAGCTCCACGCTGAAGACAGTGGGAACCCCAGGCCGTTTTTTTTTTTGAGACGGAGTCTCGCTTTGTTGCCCAGGCTGGAGTGCAGTAGCACGATCTCTGCTCACCACAAGCTCCACCTCCCGGGTTCATGCCATTCTCCTGCCTCAGCCTCCTGAGTAGCTGGGACTACAGGCGCCTACCACCATACCTGGCTAATTTTTTGTATTTTTAGTAGAGACAGGGTTTCATCGTGTTAGCCAGGATGGTCTTGATCTCCTGACCTCGTGATCTGCCTGCCTCGGCCTCCCAAAGTGCTCGGATTACAGGCGTGAGCCACCGCCCCTGGCCCCCCAGGCCATTTTAAACAGAGAAAGGCATAGGCAGAGTTGCATGTATGGGACGACTGTGGGAGGAAGGGCGGGTGCGCAGAATTCCACATGAGGATGAGAATCACTCCTCCGTGGGAATCCTAGAATTCCCTTCTTTGTGCTCTGGAGAACAGAGCATGGATGGGGGATTCTGGACACCCAGTCTGTGGTCCCACGTGGGGTAGTAGGTGACCTTTGGCAAATCCCTTCACCTTGTCTTACCTTACTTTCTTCACCTGTAATATGAGTGTAATGCAGAATTCTACACATGCGCACAAAAATGCGTGTCTAGGGATGGTCATTGTGACATTACTGCAACCTGAAATCCATCATTAAGGACCTGGACAAAAAGAGATCAGCCAACAATAGAGCACTGAAAATCCTTGAAAAATGAGGCAGCTGATTGAGAAGGCTCCTTCAGGCATACTGTTGAGATCAGATTCAGGACGATATATATGGTATGGCAACATTCATTTTAAAATATATTCACATGAATATGTATGTAAATGCTTAGAAAAGGGCTGGAAGGATGTTCCAGAACCTTCATGGAGGGAGTTTGGGTGGGGGAGGTATGGAAGGGGTTGGGGCCAAAGAGTGACCTTTCATGTCCAGCTCTTACACATCCCTTAGCTTCTTTTACAAGAGACACTGATGTCACCTCTGTGAAAGACACTTGATACCTGAGGCTGGGAGGCGGGAGTGTGAGTGGTGGGTGCTGGGCTGTCAGCCCTGAGGCAGGGGCTGCAGGGCTGATGGAGGGGTGCGAGCTCCAGGCTACAGTGGCTCCACCAGCCGCTTTCGCCAGGGGGCAGCAGGGGACACAGACACCTGACTTAGAGCCAGTGAACCTGTGCCAGGTGGTCTAAGTTCCCAAGTCTCCTTTGGCTCATTAGCTGCCCAGAAATAATGAGCCACATGCCCTCACCTTGGGGGAGGACCCGATAAGGTGCTGGATATGCAGATGCTCAAGTAAGGGATTCCTACTACCATGCTGCAGAGTGGAACCACCACTCCATCGTGAGCAGAAGAACAGGGAGGAAGCCACAGATTGGGGGCGGGGGGGCGGTGAGGATGGGGAAGGGAGTGGCCATTCGCTGCCACTCAGCATCTCCT
The DNA here is from genome assembly GCF_029289425.2 of Pan paniscus. Classification (NCBI taxonomy): domain Eukaryota; kingdom Metazoa; phylum Chordata; class Mammalia; order Primates; family Hominidae; genus Pan; species Pan paniscus. The sequence continues at coordinate 135,487,656 of NC_073257.2, read as the reverse complement.
TATTTATTATCACAGTCATTGTTAGGTATTGTAAGCTCCTTTTTATGGATGAAAAACAAGGTTCGGTAACTTGCCCAAGATCATGCAGTTGGTAAGGTACAGAATGTGACCCCAGGGTGGCAGTGAAGGACCTCTCCTTTCCAGGAAACGACCTCTCCTTTCCAGGAGTCTGTGGCAAGTGCCTAACCCCTGTTTTCAGGTTTATGGGCGGCAGTGCCTGGACATCAGGATTCTGGGCACTTGTCCACGCCAGGGTCCTCCAAGTCTCCCTATCACTCAGGCATGCCAGCCCATGGGTGCTGCCTCCTACTGTGGGCCAGGTCCTGAGCCAGGTGCTGGGGCAGAGGAAACTGATTTGCTGGGATAGGAAGCTCTCCTCACTGCCGCTGCTCTCCACTCGCCCAGTCCCAATGAAAACTCACCCTTGAACTTCCCATTGCTCAGCATCTGCAGTTAGCACCACCTTCTGGAAGCAAAACGTAGGCCCTTATATGTGCTCAATACAAAAGAGGATTTGCTTCCTGGGTCCCTGTACAAGGAGAATTTGCACTTCGCAAAGAGTGTGTTCACCCTGGAAGGCACGGGGCTAAGAGGAGTCTGTGGATTCGAATGTGGCTACACAGCATGGAAAACTCACCAGCACCTCCCCATCATTGAGGCTGCTTAGGAAAGGGACTGACATCTCAGTCCTTATTTATCCACATTGTTCACTAGTGGCTCTAGGTTCCATTAATTGAGTCAGTTTCTCTCCTTTCCATCCCCAGTAACAAAAGAAGATGTGGAGACACCGCGGGCGCCAGGCCTTGGCTGCAGGCCAGCCCCCTCTGGCTGCTCTCTGGAACAGCTCACTGCTGGCAGCTTCCGAAGCCTCTTTGCATCTGTGGTTTCTTCTTTTTACCTGAAAATGGCTGCAAATCCTTGTGCAGGATAGCAAAAAGGCCAGGAGCTGCCTCCAGGGTCTATTAAAGGAGCAGAAGAGATTGGTGACATTTTATCATTCAAATTCTCCTCTTCAAATACAGTTTCTGGCCCCCTCCCACCTGTGGTGCCTCACCTTGGCCCATTGTGGTCCAAATGCTTAATTTATTGTCCCGGACCCTGTACCAACCCCTACCCACCTCGCCACCAGCACACCCACCCATTTGCTCCTGCGTGGCTCATTATTATTGCCTTCTGCCCAAACCCTGGTTCTGTAGCCTTTCAATTTGTATTTCTCAGTTCAGGCCTGAGATTTCTCTCTGACAATTGTGCACATATCTGTGCATGGCAACCACACGTATGCACACACACAGGTTCATTCATGATTCCTTGGATCATGCATCAGTATTTCCTTCCTTTTTATTGCCAAGTAATATTCCATTGTATGAATACATTATATTTGGTTTATTCGTTCATCAGCTGAGGACATTTCTATGTTTTCACTACTATGACTACTGCTACTATGGACATTTATGTACAAGTTTTTGTGTGAATATATGTGGGCTTTCAGTTATATTGGTTATATTCTAAGAGTAGAATTTCTGGATCATACGGTGATGCGATGTTTAACACATTCAGAAACTGCCAAACTATTTTCCAAAATGACCACACCATTTAAAATTCCTACCATGAATGTGTAATGGTTCTAAGTCTCCATATTTTTTGCCAACACTTGTTATCTGACTTTTGGATTATATCCATTCTGTGGGTTCAGAATGATATCTCATTGTGGTTTTGATTCGTGTTTGATGAGTAATGATGTTGAACATCTTTTTGTGTGCTTTTTGGCCACTTGCATAGCTTCTTTGGAGAAATGTCCATGCAAATTATTTTCCCATTTAAAAAATTGTGTTATTTAACTTTTTCTTTGTGAGCTGTAAGAGTTCATTATATATTCTAGATACAAGTCCGTTATCAGATACGATTTGCAAATATTTTCTTGCATTCTGTGTGTGCATGTGTTGTATTGAAGTCAAAATTAGATTAAATGTAGAACTAGACATGGGGCAATATCTTTCTACTTTTGAATCCCAAATTTGACATTTAGTTTCAGCAAAACTGCATCATCTGTCATGCCAGGAATGTAATAATTTGAACGTTATTGCTTTATAGTTTTAATTATTTTTTATAAATGTGCTTTACTTCTATAGTTCTGTAGAAGCTACCTACAAAATTAGGGAATTGATATACAGTTTTAGATTTGAATATATTTAAATAATATTATAATAAGAATAACTTAAATCAACACTTTCCTTTAAGAGGTAACCTTTTATTTTTCAAAGACTGCCTTAGTCTGTAAATTCCATGAGGCTACACAGCATCTGCCTTATTCGCCATTGCATTACCTGAGCTAGCACATAAAAAGTGCTCACGAAATAACAGGGCTAACCAAAGGTTTTCTGGCCCAAGTGCAATGATAACATTGGGCACAAGTCAGACATCTGAGGAGGCCAAACAGTGCACAAAGTCAATGTTTCTCCCTGGCATTAAAAATACACAAGAATGGAAAACCAGGGGGAAAAAAAGCATGTGTCTGCATTAGCAAAGAATAGAATCAAGCAGTTCAGTCGGCCACAGAAAAATGGAATAGGAAAGATGTTGGAAATAGCTTCCTTATCATCTTTGCCTACAAATTTGTGTGCCCTGATTTCAGCCCATGACCCTGAGCCCTCTGAAGCCACTCTTCCCTCATTTGGCAGCTGTCCTCACTCCCAGATTGTATTGGCTTGGGCTGTCCCTATGTCCACAGCACTTTTAGAAAAAAAACCCAGTGTTGCACCCTTCATGGAGCTGGTCCCAGTTCTGACCCAGATTATGCCAAGAAGGAATAAAATCTAACCTTAAGTAAGCTCTTCCTAGATTCCATGTACTTTGCATTTCATCCTTTTCACAACTCTGCAAGATGGTTATTAGCATCTCATTTTGCTGATGAGGAAACTAAGGCTGGGAGAGGGGAAATCTCTGCCCAAGGTCACTCCACAGGTGAAGGTCGCAACAGGGATTCCTTTTTAGATAAAATGACTCAAAAGCCCAGGCTTGCCTCTTTGTCCTGCTGCTCCCAAACAGCAATGCTGTCTATTTGACCATCGAAGCTACTTGCAAATTTACAATGAGTGAGTCACAGAGACTGGAATCCATCACAAAGGCCTGTCAGCCCTGACCCCCAGCAGAGTTTGTTGCAGTCTCTGCCTCCTGCTCCTTTCAGAGAAGAGCTGATTTTCCAATAAGGTCTGAGGGCAGAAGGGTCTTTCCAGCCTCACCCATTCCATAGCTTGGGTCCACTTTGTCCCAGTCTGCATAAGCACAGCAGGCACACAGGCTGAGAGAAGTCTCCACACAGCTCTCGTTTCCCTCTTTAGATGGAAGGCCTGCTAGTGGATCCCAATGGCATGGCTTCTTCCTTTTCTTCAGAAGCTTTGGTCTGCCACACCCAGCCTCTTCAATGGCTGTTGCATTCTACGTTCCCCAAGAGAGCTTTCCACAGGCTTCCATTTCTACAGCTTCAGAAGGCATCTGATCCAGGAGCATCAGTGTCAGAGCCTGATGTCAGACTAGAGACAGGGAAATCCAGAGAAAACCTTCTTATCATAGTCAACGCTGGCCCATCATGTGTCCCTGCCATCAGAAGGTGGAAGAAGGTGGATGGATGATGAACCCAAGTAAGTTTGTAGAAACTGGCCATTAAAGCAGCTGAAACTTCTCTCATTCGGGGTAAAAAATCCAACAACTTGATCCCTGAGTTTTGCGTGGACCCAATCTCTTCTAAAGGGATGGGAGCTTGGCATTCCCTTCTAAGAGGAACCTGTCAGGAGAAATGAGGGAGGGATCACCTTGGATTCTAAAAATGTCACTCTCTCCCTCTTGACTGACATGTGAAGCCCCACAGAAGGCTCAAATCATGGTGACAAAGTCTCCTGCAAGGACACTGGCCTCTGCCCCAGCTGGTAACAGCATCCTAACACAGGCTCCTTAGACAGCAAGAGGAAGGCTGCAATGCCAGGGAGCTGAGGATGCATCAGAGCACCAGGCTGGGTCCCTGGTAGGTTCCCATGTGGGTGCTCCTTGTACACCCTGGGGGAGGCATCCAGGCTTTGGGGCTGAGAATATGCAAAATAAAGCAGGGGAGAAGACTTCTGACTTGTAGGCAAAGATGATAAGGAAGCTATTTCAAACATCCTTCCTCTTCCATTTTTCTGTAGCCAACTGAACTGCCTGATTCTATTCTTTGCCTGATATAGACAAATGCTTCTTCCCCTCCCCGCCGCCGATTTTCAGTTATTATCAACTTTTAATGCCAGGGAAAAATACTGAAATACTGACTTTGGGCACTGTTTGGCCGCCTCAAATGTTTAATTTGTGTCCGATATTGCCATTGCATTGGGAGGGAAAACACTTAATTAGACCTGTAAAAATTTAGCCAATTACATTTTCAAATACTTGGGCAAATTCTCTGCATGCAGACAATTGACAGACCGTCTCCATTTTCATTAGGCTGTTTGTTTTTGTGTTTAGAGACATAAGGCCCAGAACATGTGGGTTGAAGTTTACACAGAGCTAGTACCAGCCCAAAGGTGTTCACAGAGACCTTTCTGCTGTATTTATTTCATTTGAATATGTGTTGTTTTTAAATGGATTTTTCATGGCATAAAAAGAGAAATAAATTTTTCATAAACTGAAAGGATATGATGCATTTGGATAGTATTTTTAAAGAAACTTTTAAGTCCATGCTTGTATATAAATAATTCAGTCTGTTCATGATCATATTGATAAGTTCATTGTAGCTTTGGAGAGAGCTGTCCACAGGTAATACTTGTGCTGAATAGAATGTTCCAGTCTCCTAAGGGATCTGAGGCATGACTACATGGTGGGGATTTTAGGAATCATGATCCATATTTCCAAAATCCTTATTGGAGCACCTTCTATATACTTGGCACCATGCCTGGAGCTAGAGATACCAGTTAGGATAAGGTGCAGTTCATGATCTTAAGGAGCTTGTGGTGTTGATAAGGGACATTTACCTAAGTCACTGTAATATGGGCAGAGAGGGATCATCACATCATTATAGCTACAACATGTTATAAGGGCCCAAAACGAACTTTTATTTCAACTGTGGATTAAGCAAAGACTTTATGGAAGAGGTGGCATTTCAGCAGGCCTTGAAGGAGGGGCAAGAACTCAACAGTATGAAATGGGGACAGGAATGAGGGCTCAGTGTGAGGAAGGACACAGTAAGAAGTTCTGGGTGTGTTAGGGGAAAGGGATGCACTCCAAGTATGTAGATTATTGAATGGAGAACTTATTGAATTAGTAAATGAGAAATTGCAATGCCAAGGGAGTCAAGTGTTGATGGCTGGGAGGTGCTGGGGGTGTAGGAGGGCAGCAAGAGGCCCAGTTTGATGTGAGCAGGGGCCCCAGGAAGGAAAGAACGAAAGACAAGAAGGGTGGCCTGAATAAATCATAACATTTCTGCTCTATCCTTAGTCATATTGCAGGGGCCAGAAAATGTGGAACCCAAGGCAAGCCAACCTTGCCTCCAGCATGGAGAGATCTTGCTACTCATGTCTAGGTGGTTTTCTACTCCAATGACGCACAGCCTCTTCCATATGTGTAGAGGGAGGCATCTCCCAGTTTATCCAAGAGAGCAACCCTGACCCACATGGGACTGGCGACGTTCCAGACTCCTGGGGCCCCACTGGGACTTCCTTCCTCATTTTAGAAAAGGATGACACATAGAGGATGCAAACAGAGGCAAGAGTCTGTCAAAAGTGACACAGAGAGAACTGGTGGGGACCTCAGCAGATTCTCCCTGCTTCCCAGCGTCTCCTTCTGGGGAGTGATTGTGGGTCACATCCTTGAGTTCCTGTAGCTTAGAAAGATACTTCAGTAAGATGAGTCACCAGTAGCACTGGTTTTCACTTGGAATCTTTTCATGCGCAGTCATAGCACACAGACCAAACTGGATTTAGAAACCCAACTCTGCCTTATAGCTATAAGTTAGTCTTTGGAGCATGAGCCCTTTAAAGACAGGGTTTTCCTTTGACCATTTATCTGGACATTAGAATCATAGACTATTGGACAGTAGTGAACTTTTAGAATTCATCCAGTCAGTGTCACGCTGTGAAGAAAACTCTCAAGTATTCATCAAATTGCCGGTTATCATTTGTTCTCAAACACTTCCAGCGATGAGTAACCTGCTCAATTAGTCACCCATTATGGGGCCAATCTGCTGCAAAGTCAACCCACAGTTCAAGCTTCTGTGCTTCCAAAGCTGCTTATCCATCTAAGTAAATGGTTGCAATTTTGATCCTTTAAGTTAACGTAGTTTGAGGTCAAGCTGACCCAGCCTAAGTCTGTAGTTGAAGAGGCCAAGGGAGTCGGAGAGCTTAGTCTCACCCTTCAGTGTGGCCTCTTGGCCATAGCTGACCAGAACACCTTTTTGGCCAGCCTAGCGTCACTGCCCTGGTTCAGAACTTCATCATCACAAGTCTGGGTGTGTGTGACAGTGTCCTGATCACCCTCCTTTGTGCTGCTTCCTCTTATTCCTGGCTGCTGCCCACTCCACCATTGGATTGAGTCCTCCTCCTCTATAGCCTTAAATCTTTACTACTTTTCTTCCTCCCCCTACCCATTTTCCAAATTCCACCCAATAGCCCAAGGCCCGGCCTCATCTCCCCATCCAGCCCCACCAACATCAACCTCAGCACCCTGTGTTCTGCTCCCATGAAATCATTTGATCACTAGCTAGCATTCTTACATCTCCATAATTCTGCAAGTCTTGTCCTTCCTGGCCTTGGCCATCTTTCCAGACCCAACTCCAATGCCACTTTGATTTTAAAGCCTCCCTCAGCCCCTCAGACTTGGACTGTTCTCCCAGGACCCCTTCTCTGGGCTGCATCACACTGAGCATCCCACTCTGGAAGCTCTGACCCTTGTACCTGAGATGTTTCTGTGTATCTCCACATCTTTTGCTGAGCTGCACACCTTGAAGACTAAGTTATGGCATGTTCATTTTTACGTCCTCAGTGCCTGGAACAGAGCAGATGATCAGTTTACAGTAATGGAATCCATGAATAAATGAATGAATAAATGAGGTCAATGCCTGTGTGTCTACATGGAACTGCCAAGCAGGGGTTGGTGAATGCCATTCAATTACCAACAACCATGGCAGGTCCTGCTTGGTACCAACAGACTGTACAGAAAACAAGACACAGCCTCTCAAGGAGTCTAGTTGGGCAGACAATATATAAACTTTTAAAGAGTGATGGCCTTCACCAAGGCTAGCCTCTGCCCTGCACATCTTTTGACTTAAGTCAATCTAGAGGTGCTCTGAAAATATATGAAACTCAGCCCAGCTTACTCACCTGGCAGGTATTAATGCCAAGCCTGGGAGTCTCCTTCTGTTGGGGGATATGCTGCTGGTAGAGGTCACCTGGAGTCAGCATATCTGCTGGGTGACTCATCTTGAAAAGGCTGAACAGTGACAATACTTTCTTCTTTTTCTTCTTCTTCTTTTTTCTTTTTTTTTGGTCTCCTTTGAGTCACAAAGATCAAGAATGTGGTAGTATTATTATTATTTCCACTTTGCAAAGAAGCCACAAATAATTATAGTAAAAGCCTTCTCAGTAAATTACAGTAAATTAAATGGGAGTGCTTCCCTTCCACCAAGACATTTGTATGTTCCCTACTTCACCTGATGCTCCCTGAACACCTGCTCTGTGCCAGGCACTATGATGGGTGCCAGGAACACAGACACATAGGGGAGCTGATCCCTATCCTAGAGGGAAACCTAGCTAAGTATGACAGATGCAGGAGTAGCACTGGCCTTCCCTAACTGCCATCTGCCCCTCCCTAAATACTGATGTGGGCACCATGTCTATCCCTTATCCCTTCTCCCATGCAACTTTATGTGGGGACTCGGATGCACCATAACATGCAATTGCTACTAACTCTCCTCTCTTTTAAGATATGCTGTAAGCCCCTTTGAGGGTGACTGGCATGTGCACTTCCTTGCACTGATCACTAGATTGATGCAACATCCACTTTGTATGTGATGTAGGTGCCACCAGTAGCGGTAGAAAGGGCTTTGGATTTCGATCCATGAGGATGTGAAAGCAGCTCCACTACTCACTTACTGTGTGACTTTGGCCAAGCCATACAAACTCTCTGGACCTCAGTGTGTTCATCTGTAAAATGGAGATAATTGTCTCATCTCAATGGGGAGAGGATATGCAGAGAAAGCCCAGGGTTCAAGGGCAAGGAGTGTCCATTCCCTGGTAGCTTCACTTTCAAAAGCAAGGTGGCAGAAAGGGGGCTTTAGGGCAGTGATGACCACCAGGATGTTCCTCTCCTCCCTGTCCACTCTCCCCATCCCCCTCCAATCCCCATCTCCTCCTTGTTGAGGGGGACTGTCACCATGAACAGTTGGTACTATTGTCCTAGCCTGAGGGAGTGTTGGTGGGTTGGTGGTGGACTGCAAGCTTGAGACCCACGGATCGAGGAAGAAACTTTTGAATGCCTTCCTGTTTGGGGAAACACGAGGGCTGAGCTATCATAGCTGACCTTTTTTGTGGCTCTGAAGAATCTACCAAGAAGCCTCCATCAGTTATATATCTACTCTCAGAAACTCTGGTCCATTTGGCACATCAGACCGTCAACTCACTGAAACTCCAGTTAAATCAACTTAGTTCTTGGGCTTCTTGGCAGAAGGGCAAAGTGAGCCCATTCTGAGCCCACACATGCACCCAGGCCTGACAGGGTTGACACACAGCGGGGTTTTAGTGGATGGGGTTCAGCCAAATATCATCATGACTGAGCCAGGGACAACTGAGCCAAGCCCTGTTGGTCAATGTCCCCCAGAATTCCTAAGGTCCAGAGAAACTGTGGGCCCTTCTGAGACAGCACAGTGCAGCGTTTTCTTCCTCTGAGATTTTCCTGTCATGTTCTTCCAGATTCTGCCATCTGAGGTGAAAATATCTCTTCAGGTGCCCCCTTGCCAGCCTGGCACCTTCCTGTGATCCCTCAGGGAGACCTTGCAGTTCCTGCTGCTTGATCAGTCTTGGTTTGAAACACCTTCCTTGAGTGGGCAGCAGGCAACACAGACTCCTCACCCTGAGCTGTGTTTTCAGCTTGGTTGTCTGACCCCCCAGCCCCACCCCAGTGGAACTCCTTCACCATTTCGGCAGGGTCCCCTGGCTGTGGTACCCAGAGCTGTGGGGTCAAAGAAAGGGTGAGCTATGGGAGAGCCTGGATCACAGATGTCCCTGCCCCATTGACAATGAGGGATGAGACTGTCCACCCCCTTCCAAACTCTAGGGAGGCAGAAACACACCTAGAACCCTTTCTGCCCACTGTGACTCCGTGAGGGGACAGTGATGGGACACCAAGGTCCTGAATCTGCTGATCTTCCTTGCCCTGCTCCTTATGCCCTCCTCCTCTCAAGAGGGATGTGCAGACAGCTTCCTGCCTCCAGGTCATGCTTGTCTGGTTCCCTCTACCTGGCACACTGCTCCCTCTTCTCCCTCCTCTGCCTTCCTCTCCTGACAAACTCCTTAGCTCAAGGGTGCTCTAGCTTTCCTGAATACCCTAGCCCCGCGGTAAGGAGATAATTCACCCCCAGCTCCTTACCCCGCAGAGACAGCTGTCACATTGCTGACTCTGCCTTGTTTACAGTAAGGAGCTCCTCTGCTCACAGGGCACAGAATACGTCACAGAACATGACCACCTTGCCTGGTGATGAGCATCCACACGTGCTGCCCACAGACCCGAAGACACACAAACTCCGATGCTGGGAGGTCCTTCCCCTCCCCAAGCCTTCATTTCTCTAACTGCAGAACACAGGTGGTAGCACCAGGTGATTAAAACTCTCTTCCGGAGGCTTCTCTATGAGTCTCCTAAGGGGAATTTCTCCAAGAATCTACTTCTCCCCTAGAAGTGCCTACTTCCCAGGCTGCTGTGTTCACTTCACTCCTAAGAGAGTGGGCACACTGCTGAGTGGCATCCTGTCTCCAAGGGACACACTGGTAAGATGTAGTAAGATTGGATGTGCAGCCACATGCCAGGGCCCTGGGTCACACCACCTAGGAAGCCAAGCATCTTTGTGCCATCAGTCGAAGGAAACATTATCCGGAAATGCTATTTGTTAAAGTGGCATAATAAACAATTATAGCTTTTGGTTGCTGTTCAACATTACAATTTTGAGATTCATCCACAACCTGACATGCAACTCCATTCATTTTAGCTGCTGTGTGTGATCCAGTCATATGAATATTCCACAGCTGATACACTCTCCCATCAAGGGACGCTTAGTTCTCCTTGTAGAGTACTTCCCTTTTTAGCTGTATTCCTCGGCATTTTATTCTTTTTGTGGCAGTTGTGAATGAAAGTTTGCTTGTGATTCAGCTCTAGGCTTGAATACTGTTGGCGTATAGGAATGCTAGCAATTTTTGCACCTTGATTTTGTATCCTGTGACTTTGCTGAAGTTGCTTATCAGCTTAAGAAGCTTTGGGGTTGAGTCTATGGGGTTTTCTAGATATAGGATTATGTCATCTGCAAACAGGGATAATTTGACTTCCACTTTTCCTATTTGAATGCCCTTTATTTCTTTCTCTTGCCTGATTGCCCTGCCCAGAACTTCCAATATTATGTTGAATAGGAGTGGTGAGAGACGGCATCCTTGTCTTGTGCCAGTTTTTAAGAGGAATGCTTCCAGCTTTTGCCCATTCAGTATGATATTGGCTGTGGGTTTGTCACATATGGCTCTTATTATTTTGAAGTATGTTCCTTCAATACCTAGTTTATTGCAATTCCTCGACCCACCAATCACAATACTGGGTATATACCCAAATGAATAGAAATCGTTCTATTATAAAGGCACATGCACATGTATGTTCATTGCAGCACAATTCACAATAGCAAAGACATGGAATCAACCTAGATGCCCATCAATGATAAACTGGATAAAGAAAATGTGGTACATATATACCATGGAATACTATGTAGCCATAAAAAAGAATGAGATCATGTCCCTTGCAGGGACGTGGGTGCAGCTGGAGGCCATTATCCTTAGCAAACTAACGCAGGAACAGAAAACCAAATACCATATTTTCTCACTTAGAAGTGGGAACTAAATGATGAGAACACATGGACACATAGAGGGAACAACACACACTGGGGCCTACTGGAGGGTAGGGGGAGGGAGGAGGGAGAGGATCGGGAAAAATAACTAATGGATACTAGGCTTAACACCTGGGTGATGAAATAACCTGTACAACAAACCTCCATGACACACACTTACCTGTGTAACAAACCTGCATATCCTGCACATGTACCCCTGAACCTAAAAGTTTTTTAAAAAGGGACATTGAGGCATTTTTCATGTTTCCATATATCAATCACCCTTGTCCTTGCCCCTGCACAAAGGTGGATAGTGTCTTTGCAGTGACTCCAGGCATGGGAATAAAGGGTGAAGGGTTTGCTTTTCATCAGCTTCATTAAATAATACCAATTCTTTTCCAAAGTTATTGCAACTTGTACCTCCTTCAGCCAAGCCCACATATTTAAAATAAGTAAAACTTTTGCCAAACTGAGGGATGCTGTCTTATTCTTTCCATTTTTGTTTTATTATATGTGTTGAGGCTTTATGACTAGGTGCATATAAGTTCAGAATTGTTATTTCTTCTCAGGGAAGTTTTTTATCTTACCATTATGCATTGATCTTCTTTATTGCTATTTTTTTTTGGTCTTAAAGTTAATTTTGTTTAAAACTAATATAGCTACCCAGCTCTCCTTTTATGAGTATTTTCCTGATATATCTTTTTCCCCCTTTCTTATTACTTTCACCTTTTTTGTAACCTTATGTTTTATTTCCCACTGAAAATTCCTAATCATTTTTTTTAAAAAAGAAAAGCTTTTAGAAATCTCATTTCACTCAGTCACAACACTCAACTGATATGGAGGAAAAATCTTATATATTCTTCTTCCATTTACCTTATATAAGCAGCTTGGCTACACAATTCTTTCCTAAAGTAATTTTTCAATAACCACAAGAAACAGCTTTATAAAAAAGCGAATCTCTCAAAAATTGAGGTCATTCTTAAAAAGCACCCAGTAAAAGATAGAGAAAGATATGGGACAAATTAAAACTTAATTATATGGACACAAAACCCACACCATTATAGACATTTAAGTAGAAAAATTGTAAACTGTAAATGAGTAAGTGCCTATAATCTGTGTCTTTTTAATTTTGATAACTAATTTTTTTAGAGATAAAAAACTAAATCAACCATTTCTACACATATAAATTTCATGTTTATATTTATTTAAAGATATAAATTTTACTTATGTTATATATTGTAATATAAATATTTGGAATTATGAAAACAATTGCTGAACAGATTTAAATTACTCAATATTTTGAACATTTAAGTAACTCAACTTTATATCAACTATTTTTTTAGAACAATGTCATGTGTGTTTAACTCTTACAATTCAGATCAGTGTGTTGATTCTTTTTTTTAAGGCAAAACACTCAAAAAAGGGCAAGTGTCAGTTACACCAACTATGAAATGAAATTCAAAGTTAGCCAGTGTGCAACAATTTTTTTAAATATATGAATGTAAGATGCTGGAGAATAAGAGCAACATGTAGGTGATGCAACTACACCACTGAAAATTTAATGTGTTTTCTTTTGAGTAAATGAATATTGAAAACTAAATATTCTAACTTAAAAAGTAACTCCTAGAAATGTAAAGTTTAAAATGTAAAAGTAAAAGACATTTTTGCTTTCTTAATACAAATCTTTTCTATATATTGGTAAAGCAGCAGTATCAGCATCTCTTTAAATACAAAAACAAAAACAAAACTGCAGCTTATACATGGAAAGATAAGAATTACTCTATACATGCACTTTCCCTTTTTATTTACATTTTTCATATTGTAATTTGAAACATACAACTCCAAGAGCTCTTCATACAAATGGAAAAAATATGAGGTTAATGTCACCAACTTACATGGAAGCACCTGAATCTTGTTACTTAGCTATTCCCCCACACCTGGGAGAATTCTTAAATGAATTCGCCACAAATGACAATTACTGCAATGAAACATACCTGAACCATTTAATGCAGATCAGCCATCACAGTTCTCTGAAAATGACAGTGATATTCTTTACTGTTATTACAAAATAAACATGACTACTTTTTCTGTAGAAATATTCTGTCAGCTTCAGTGTAGATTACATGAGGCCCTAGGCTACAATAAAAGCAGCTGCAGGCCGGGCATGGTGGCTCATGCCTGTAATCCCAGCACTTTGGGAGACCAAGGTGGGCAGATCACCTGAGGTCAGGAATTCCAGACCAGCCTGGCCAACATGGCAAAACCTCATCTCTACTAAAAATACAAAAATTAGCTGGGCATGGTGGCATGCTCCTGTAATCCCAGCTACTCGGGAGGCTGAGGCAGGAGAATCACTTGAACCCAGAAGGTGGAGGTTGCAGTGAGCCGAGATTGCACCATTGCACTCCAGCCTGGGCAACAAGAGTGAAACTGTCTCAGGAAAAAAAAAAAAAAAGCAGCGCAATTCATTCAGAATTGCCATGGTGTAGCTCATGTGGAAATAATGGACAATCAGTCTCCTTTTCTGTTGCCTCTAATTTCTTCCTGCAATACCATGTCTCCATCTGAGATCATTTTGTTATAGCCCGAAGAACTTCCATTAGTATTTCTTGAATTCTCTAAACTTTTGCTTTGTCTAAAAACAGCTTTATTTCCCCTTTATGTTTGAGGGATTTTTCACTGGGTATAAAATTCCAGATGACTAGATCCCTCCCCACCTTTCAAAGTTTTAAAGGTATTATTCCATTGCCTTTGACTTCCATGTTTACTGCTGGGGAGTCAGTCATCACAGTTATTTTTTCCTTCTTTGAAGGTAATGGGAAGTTTTTTCCCCTAGTTCCTTTTAATATTTTCTCTTTGTTTTCATTTTCAGTAGTTTTACCATGATGTGCTTAGGGGTGTGTGTGTGTGTGTGTTTAATGTATTTAATTCCATTTGGGGATTGTCAAGCTTCTTGGACTTTTAGATTAATGTCTTCCATCAACTTGAGCCTAGTTCCAGCCATCATCTCTTTAGATCTTGCTCGTATCCCATTTCCTCTTCACTTTCCAGTACTGTAATGACATGCATGTTAGACCTTTTGGCTGTGCCTGGTATGTCTCTCATGCTCTTTATTTTTTGTGGTTATATTATTATGTTTAGTATTATTTTATTTCCTATTGGAAATATGCCAATGTTGGGAAATGAAAACACTTCTAAATAACCTGTGGATTGAAGAATAAATGACAAGAAAAATTAGAAAATAATTTGAACATAATAAATACTAAAAACATCAAAAGTAGTGGGATTTAATTAAAACAGTATTTATAGGGCAATTTATAGTATTACATACATGTAATAGGAAAGAAGAAAGATCTCAAATCTGTAATCCAAACTTCTACCTTAAGAAGCAAGGAAAAAAACAAAGTAAATCCGAAGTAAGTAGGACGAAGTGAACAATAAAGACAGAAATTAATAAAATAGAAAAACTAGTAATAGCAAAAGTCAATAAAATGCAAGGCTGTCTTTTTTATTAAGATTGATAAACCTCTAGTTAGACTGATCAGAAAGAAAAAAAGAGAAGACAAAATTTCGCAAAGCAAAAGTAAAGAATGATTACTACTACAGATGCTGCGTCCACTAAACAGCAAATAATGAAATGTTTAAACAACTTTATTCCAATATATTGATGACATAGGTAAAATAGACACATTCTTTGAAAGACAGAAATTGCCAAAGCATATTCAAGAGGAAGCAGAAAATCTGAACAGGTCAATATCTATTAAAAAATTGAATTCAGAATTAAAAATGTCTCCACCAGAGGAACTCCAGTTCTAAATGTCTTTGTTTATGATGTTTTAAAACATCCCAGAAACTTAAATTTATCTATAAAAGTAAAGGACCTAGAATAGCCAAAATGATTCTGAAAAATAAAACAAAGTTAGGGAACTTACACTACCTGATTTCAAGTATTATAAAGCTACAAAAATCAAATAAGATACTATGATATTGATGTGATACATACATTGATAAATATAACACAGATTCTAGAAATAGACCTACATATACATGACCAATTGAAGTTTGACAAAGATTCCAAGATTAATCAATGGAGAAAGGCTAGTCTTTTCAATATATTGTGTTGAAAAAACTAGATATATATACAGAGAAAAGTGAACTTTGACTCTTACCTCATGCCATGTGCAAAGATGAAACTTGGAATAGATCACCGAGCTAAATGTAAAAGCAAAAACTATAAATCTGCTACAAAAGAACATAAGATTAAAATACAGATAAGATATTCACCAGCTTAGAGTAGGCAAAAGTCTTAGAATATATGAAAAAGCACAAACCACTTTTAAAAAGATGATTTTGATTTCATCAAAATTAAAAACTCTTTTTATAAAACCATCTATAAGAAAACAAAAAAGCAGGCCAGGTGTGGTGGCAGCTCATTCTCATAATCCCAGCACTTTGGGAGGCTGAAGCAGGTGGATCACCTGAGGTCAGGAGTTCGAGACCAGCTTGGCCAACATGATGAAACCTCGTCTCTACTAAAACTACAAAAATTAGCCAGGTGTGGTGGCAGGCACCTGTAATCCCAGCTACTCAGGAGACTGAGGAAGGAGAATCACTTGGACCCAGGAGGCAGAGGTTGCAGTAAGCCGAGATTGTACAAATGCACTCCAGCTTCGGCAATAAGAGTGAGAGTCTGTCGAAGGAAGGAAGGAAGGAAGGGGAGAAAGAAAGAAAGAAAGAAAGAAAGAAAGAAAGAAAGAAAGAAAGAAAGAAAAAAACACAAAAAAAGAAAATAAAAAAGCAACCACTGACTGAGAGAAAATGTTTACGATTATATATCTGACAAAATTCTTGCTTCCAGGACACCTACGAAATAATAATAAAACACACCCCAAATTTAACATGCAAAAGATTTGAAGAGACAATTCATAATAGAAGATATATGAATGGCTAATAAACAATGAAAAATGATCAGTAGCATTTGTGATCATGAAAACAAACTAAAACACACAGAAATACTATTATATACTTGTTAGAATGGCAAAAAGTTCAAAGACTGCCAATATCAAGTGCAGACAAAGATATGGAGCAACTGAAACTCTCGTACACTGCTGGTGGGAGTGTAAAATGATATATCCACTTTGAAATAAAATTTCACAGTTTCCTAAAAAAAAAAAAAAAGCTAAAAATACTCTTGTCATAGAACCCAGTTGTTTCACTCTTAGGTATTTTCCAAAGAAAATTAAAGCTTACATTCACAAAGAGACTTTCATACAATATTCTTGGCAGCCTCATTCATGGTATTTCCAAAACCAGAAAATTAAAAATGTCGGTCAACAGGAGAACAGATAAGCAAATTGTGATACAGTCATGCAATGGAATATTACAAAGAAATAGAAAGGAATTAACTTCTGATACACAACAATGCAGATGAACCTCAAAAACATTATGCTGAATAAAAGAAGGCAAAGAGTACATACTATATGATGTCATGTATAGGAAAGTCTAGAAAAAAACTGTCTACAGTGACACACACCATATCAGTGGTTAGCTAGGTCTGGGTTTGAAATGAGATTGGTTGGGAAGAGTCACAGGAAGCTTTTTGAGAGGATGAAAATGTTCTGTGTAATAATGATCGTGGTTGTGGATACACGAGAATATACATGTGTCAAAAATAATTGAACTATACATGTCAAACGCTTGCATCTGTTGTATGCAAATAATACCTCAGTAAAGTAGGTTCTAAAATATGCAATATGAATCTTATGTTAGTATAAGACCAATTTTACCAGTGAGAAACTGAGGCACAGAAGTTGCAGAAATGCACAAGGTCATAGAGCTAAAATAAGTGGTGAAGCTGGGACTGAAAGTGATATTTATCTCTCTCTAAAGCCTATCGTTTTCATCTGTATTCTATTACTGCCTGCTTATGTAATGGTCATATAAATGCAGTAATACAATAATAATAATCCCTTGTAGCTGTGGAGTACTTTTTAATTTTTTCAATTCCCTTGATGCCGAATACTCATTGGAGTCTTACAATTTTTGAGTCAGGTATAGGTCTTGCCATGTATAGGTCTTACACGGAAGGTCTTGTAATACCCATTTAGAAGGTGAGAAAACTGCAAGGGCCACAGTGCTTGCCAAGAGCTAAGGTAGAGCTGGACATTTAGAGCCAGAGTTCTAGCTTCAGCTCTCCTGCTCTTCCGACCAGCCTGTACCTCGCCCCGTAGCTGTCCAGCTGACCATCGGCCAGCTACATTCAGTGCAGCCACCATGTCTATGGTACTTACTTATGCCAGCCCTAGCCAACTAAGATAAACTCAGAGATTCAAGGTATTTTTGAGGGAGGACTGA
This sequence comes from Pan paniscus, assembly GCF_029289425.2. Taxonomy (NCBI): domain Eukaryota; kingdom Metazoa; phylum Chordata; class Mammalia; order Primates; family Hominidae; genus Pan; species Pan paniscus. Next base: position 135,470,210 of record NC_073257.2, on the reverse strand, counting down.
CCTCTTTCCAAGGCAGTCTTAGGCAAAGAAGAACCCCGGCCTGGTGAGAAGGTGGTCCTGTCTCCAGCTGTCCAGATGTTGGCCTGGCTGGGTGCAGCTGGACAGGGATGGCCCACTGCTCCCTAAAACAGCAAAGCTGGTTGAACTAGGAGCCTTCCCCACTCTTCTTCTGGGGCTGAGTAACATCCACAGCCACTCATCTCCTCCATCTTTCCCTTCACGTAAAGCACCAGTTTTGGAGTCTCTTCAGCCAGGCCCTCTGAGCTTTTGTCCGTTGCCTGGCACTTTCTGCTCCAACTGTGCAGAGCTTCTTGTCTTCCATGGTGGGTCATTCACTTTTCTTTCTGAGCTTTCTCTGGAACACCCTTCCTCCTACTCCTCATCTCCTCAATGAACTCAGCCTTGTCCTTTAAAACCAGCACAAATGGTTCCCACTGATGCCTAACATCACAAAATGGGAGAGAAGCAACATTTTATGCTCTCTGATGGAAGAACACAGTGCTAGCAGTAAAATGGTCCTGCCAAGAAAACCCAAACAGAATCAAACTTGAACCTGATGAAGGCTCTAGCTCTAACCACCGATTTAACAGAAAAATAAGTTATTGAATCCATTGGGATTAAATTAGCAAGATCCAGATAATAGGAAATCCTACAGGACAAAGGACATGGATGGGTCCTTCAACAATAAAATTGTAAGCGGGGAAATGTATAGATGGAGTGGCCACCCGCCATTCCTAATACACAAACCTTACTTGGATCCCAAGTCAAATTGTAAAAAAAAAAAAAAAAAAAAAAAAAATTTATAAGGCAACTAAGGAAATATAAACATTGGCTGGACATTTGATGCTAGATGGAATTCTTGTAAGTTCTTGTTTCTGTGTATGCCCCAAGATGTACAGTTTCCCTGAAGACCCCTGATGTGCAGCTCTAGCCAGCAGGCCTCCCCCTCTGGAAGGGCTCAGGACTGTGAGCAGGTTGTGAGGGTCTCTGACACATGCATCAATTATGACATGATAGTTATCTGGGAGATTTTAGGGATACATGTGGAAGTATTTACGGATGGAATGATATGCTGTCGCTAACCAGGACAAGATGCTAGAGGCAAGCTGCAGGGTCTTTTCCGGTGGGTTTCCTTTCTACTTCAAGAGGCTGCCAGCTGGGAGTGCCCCACACACCATGTGAGGAGGAGCAGGGCAGCCGATCTGACTCCTCATTGCTGCAGCCTCTGAGGACCAGCAGTGGGGCAGGCAGACCATGCCCACTGCCATCTGCCATGGGCCAGATCTTAATTCCCAATGCTGTCCACCTCTGTCTTCTCTACTAGATTCTGACATGGACACAATTCAAACAACAAATTATTTTGGCTGCATTAGTAATGCAGTAATGAAGGGCAGCTTCCAGACTGATGACTAAAACTGGAAAGTGGAAGTGTTGAGACCAGCCCTACTGAGATGCCTTGAACCCTCTTTAGAGATAATCTGGTGTGCCAGGCCTTCATAAGTCATCCCAACCCTGTGTTTCCCTCTGGAATTATGCTAACAGCTGGAGTGCTTGGCCGGCTCCTTGGCCAGCTTCTCCTCCTCCTCCCTCTCATTCCCCACTGATCTGGCCACTGTGTCTGTGGAAAGAAGCCACCATGTTGTTTGTTTCTTCTCTCTGGCCTGCCCAGGCTATTAGCCCAGTGGGTTTGTGTATGTGAATGTGAAGCTTTTGGACTTCAGGTTAACTTCCTCGTTAGGTGGAGAGTTGCTTTCCTCCTGCTCCCCAGTGGGCATGCAATTCACTGTGTCCACTCAACTGGCTATGGCAGAAAGAAGGGCTTGGAGGTTTATGCAGAGGTGGAGCTGAGCTGTGATCTCTTTCTGGGACAGAAAAGGACTCATGTTCCCCCCACCCTTACCCTCTCATGGTCTGTCACAGCTACCATCAAACCAGGCATTTGATCATTCAACAACTGGGGCACGTTAAAAAAAAAGCAGGCATTTGGTTGTAATCTGTGGCTCTCACTGGCAGGACATGGAGGGTCACTGTCACCTTCATTATAGCATAGCTATCTCCTGTGGTCCTCCTCACTGCCGACATTGCCATCTTCTCTATTTTCAGCAATTGTCCAAGGCAGGTTCCTTAATGTCACCACCATCATCATTACCTTCTTCATCCTTTTCATCATCTTCACCGCCATCACCTGTGCCTTCTTCAGCCTTCTCATCATCTTCGCCATCATCAACATTGGCCTCATCACCCCCCTTACCTCTTTCTTTACAATACACTCCCCCTTGCTTCCAGAGGTTTTGGTTAAAAGACCAATGGTTCAAGCAGGTGAAATGCTGAAGGTGCGGAGGGCAGGCAAAGGTTGACCTCGTCATCCAGAGCCACAGATCTCTGAGACCCTACCTGCATGTGGCCTCAGTCCATTCAGGCTGCCATAGCAAAATACCTTAGACTGGGCAATTTTTAAACAATAGAATTTATTGCTTACAGTTTTGGAGCAATAAATTCTTTGATCTTTGTAAAGTCCAAGATCAATCCTCCAGCAACTTTGGTGTCTGGTGAGGGCCTGTTCCTCATAGATAGCACCTTCTTGCTGCATCCTCACGTGGCAGAAGGAAGAAGGGTAGGGGCGCCCCCTTCAAAATCTTTTATAAGGGCACAAATCCCATTTATGAGGATTGGCATCACTTCCTAAGGGCTCCACTTGTTAACACTATGACACTGGGCATTAGTTTCCGACGTATGAATTGGGAGTGTGCTACACTAATGTTAAGACCCCAGCACATGCCACTTAATCCCCCACTCACATCCCAGCCCTGTGCTCAATATGGAGCTGCAACTATATGGAAAGAAAAAGGGGAAGGCTCACATGAGATGCAGCACTGGCACCAGGCTTTGAAAGGTGAAAGAGGATTTTCTGAGTGGAGAAGAGAGGACCTGGAAAGGCATCTGAAGTTGAGGAATCAGCATGTGCAAAGTTTTGGGAGTGTGGAAAGTGTGTTTCATGGAGCAGATGTGGAGCAGTGGCTGGAGAAAAATAGTCTCTAAATAATGAATTTCAGTCATTTGTTCAATGAATATATGTTGACTCAGCACATTGCTGGACAGTGGGGGAAAATGGCAAGAGGATTAGGAAGGCTGTTAAGGGTCAAATCATAGAGATGCATGTGTGGGGAGCAGGAAAATGTTTATCTGGTGCCGGGAGAAGAGCAATGCAGAAACAATTTAAGTAAGGATGTGACTTAATTTTGAAAATATAACAGCTGGGTCCACAGAACTGTGTCCAGATGGGGCTGCTGGGGTAACTATTTTGGCAAGTTAATTTCACAATGTGAGTAATACGATTCTTGAACCATGCAGATTCTGCTCCTCCAATAAATCTGTGGTTTTGACAGTGTGTAGATGCAGGCTGGGGCAAGGGCATCATGAACAGAAGGCGGATTTGAGAAAGAACAGTCTCTGAGCTTATTTGATTGTGTTTTGTAATCTTAAAGTTTTAAATATCTCATAATATTTTATTTTTTAAAAAGGTGATACACACACATGTTTAACGAGCCCAAACAGCGTATAAAGGTATTCACTGGAAAGAATCCCTCTCCCATCTCTCTTGCAAGGAATTCCACTGAAATTCCACGGAAGAGGCATGCCGTAATGCCTTTAAGTGCAATGCTCCCTATTCCACAGGCATTTGGGGTTTTTCTGGTTTTGTTTTTCTTGTACATCATCGCTGTAATGTTTTTATATGTGGGGCATGGTGGTGGTGTTTTCTTAGCTTTTCCTGTCTATCAATCCTAGTGACTAAAGCAATTGTGTTTACAGCCCAGAAGAGACACAGAACCACCTGGGCAGTAAGTGGCTGAGCAAGAATGGATGGCAGGTGTGGTTGCTTCCAAGTTCATGCCCCTCAACCACCATCCACTTCCTCCTTTGATGTTTTCCTGCAGCCTCGACTCTGTCCCCACCCTCAGACCAGCGCTTATTCTCATCTCTACCAGCTGCAACCTCAACTGTGCTCTAGCCACCAGTGCCATTTCTGACATGGGAGGGCACCCACTGCCTTCTCAGGAGGCTGGGTGAGTTTTCTAGAGCCAATCTGCTAGGACTGGCTCCAGATTCATAGGAAGAGGCCCAGGCAGAAGCCATGCCTCAGGCTCCTTGGCTTTTCTCCCAACTGCTCTGAATCTTGCACTGTGTACATTGTTAGCCAACATAAACCACCTTTCCCAGCAGTGCTGGCCTTCAGGGAAGAACTGGGTGGTGAGAATTCTGATCCTTTCCCCCTGCATCTTACCTCTAGGGCAAAAATAATATAAAAATGCCCCGGTGGGCCTCCTGTAACATTTTGCCAAGGCTCAGCGTGGCGTTCTTTTGGATTTGGTAATTTGACATTTGCATTTTCTTCTGCTGCCTCATCTTAAATTGATCAGCCGGATGAAACTCAAGATCGCCGGTCCTGTTTCAATATTTAATCATTTGGCTAGTCTGGAATGTCATTAAGCTAAAAATAGGAAACTTATTTTCAAAGAGCACTTTGAAAAGAACCTGCTACTTTGCTAATGCTGTCTGTCTCATGGTACAAAAATATACATTTTCTTTCTCTTTCTCTTTATTTTCTAACCTTTATAACTTACAGATTAGCTAGAAGCTTAAATGTGATTTCCTCACAACACCCAGCTGCCCAGTTCACTCGCATGCCTTAGAGATGTAGGGATGGGCTTTCTGACATCTGCCTCTGGCTGGTGAGGCTGAAACAGGCCAGATAAACAGAACTGCTAAGAGAAACAGCAACAATACACCAGCAGCAGAACGCATGGAGCACTGATGGCGTGTCTGATAGTGGAGAAGGGCTTCACACGTGTCATCTTACTCATTGTGGGTTAAGTATTTTCTGATAAGAGAACTGAGGTGTCAGGCAACTAACATGTCAAGATCTGTACGGTGTAGGGGTGGGAGAGTCCCAGGGCCCAGGTGGGGCAAGAGTGCATTAACCAGAGGACACAGCCAGTGCCCTCTTGCATCAGAGACAGGCTTGGTGGCTGGAGCACAGTTAAGATTGCAGCTGGTGGAGCAACAGTGAGCACTGAGCTGCAGGTGGAGGCAGAGCCGAGGACTCAGGAAAATATCAATTGAGGAAGCGGATGGCAGCTGGGAGTCATGAGCTTGGGAGCAGCCACATTTGCCATCCATTCCTGCTCAGCCACTTACTCTCCAGGTGGCTCCTGGCATGCATGGCCCATGTCTCCTGAGTGTCAGATTCTGATCTTTAAAATGAAAATGATCGTCTGACCTACAGGTAGTCATGAAGCTTCAATGATGAGCTAAGATGAGAAAAGCCCAAGCAAGGGCCCAGCACTGAATCTGACAAATAGTTCCCTTGTAAGAAACCTCAGGCATCTCTGTTGTCCTTGGAGTGCACAGCACCCCTCAGAGAAGTCACCCTGTTGCAGCTGAGGTCCAGTCCTCAGTCCCTCTTTGGTCCCCATCTCTAGCAAAAATGGCTGGGTCACTGGAGTTGCAAGGACCCCTTCTACTTGTCCTAAGCAACTTGAGTAGCACCTCCTTTCCTCTGGGCCACCAGCCAGTCCCTTCCTGGCTTTCTGAGGAAGGGGTGGGCTTCTGCTTCTAAACCAAAGGAGGCCCTGGAGATAAAGGACAATCTAGAATTGGGGGACGGTTCTAAGAGATGAAATGCTTCCCGGTGAGCTTACACCGGGGGGGTCCAAATACCTTTGTCTTCATGCTGTAGCCTCTGACCCCCAGAACCCTGGTCCGGCAGACCTCTTTGTCTTGACCAATGGCTTTGGCCTTTCTCAATAGAGGATGGAGACAGGATGAGTTCAGAGAGAGGCAGGGAAAGATCTCTCTTTTTCTGACCTTAGCAGGCCTTCTCCAAGGGTCCACTATCACCAAAGTTGTATTCATCCTTTTTTTTCCAGAAGGGATAAGCCAGTTTTAATCAATTTATCCAAACTGCCAAATATCTGAGAGCTCTCACGCCTCTCTGCACCCCTCATCTGTGTAATAAGAACATAATTTCCTCCTTCTTAGGATCAGTTGAAATGATGGATGTGCCGGGATGCAAAAAGCCTGGCTGCCCCCCAAATGTGTGAACACCATGTAACAGCACGTGTTGCTTCTGCTGTTAGGAGAGGCCATAGCGACTACAGGTCAGAGGACAGGAGCAGCACAGGGAGTGTGGCTCTAATACTCACACTGACCTCAGGCCTTTCTGCTGTGGCTCCCCAGCCCCTTCTCCCCTCCTCCCTTTTCTCTCCTTCTCTTCTAAAAAGTAGAGTAGTGCTCCCACCTCAGCATTCTGGGAGACATTTCAGAAGCCATTTGAGCACTCTAGCAATTTACATTACAATTTCCTATAACTACCTGAGGAGGTAGCAGGGCTGGCCTGTGTTGCAGATGAAAAACTGAGGCAGAAGCTGCTGTCATGAAACATTGTCAAGTTTTCTGGTCAACCAGGACCCTTTGAACAGTCTTCCTGTGTTTGGGCAACTTTCCGCCTCTGAGTCTTGCTTCCCACCAACTCCAGTTTCCTCTCTCCCTGTAGCTGGGTGGAGGCTTGGACCTGGGCTCCATCTATTGAGTATATTGGGTGTGTTTGTACTGAGGAATGTGGCTTCTTGCAAGATGCATTGTGAGGATGGGGAAAGTGACAGAAGCTTAAGGGAATGACTGTGTGGACAAGTCAGTGCTTTGCAATTAGAACAGCAAGAAAATGCCAGCGCAGATGTGGTTTCTCATCAGACCAGTTCTTCAGTGTCATTTTCAGCATTGCTCCTAGAAGCTAGTTCTCCTCTTCCTTCAAAAAGTATGTGAAATTCCAAATGTCCATTCAATAAACTCCTTTCAGCTTCATTCTCTTTTCTAAAATCCCTGCCTGAATGAACAGGCCACACACAAAATGGCAGGCCTAGGATTGACCCCATGTCTCCTCTTTCCAAGACCCATAAACTCTCCTCCTTCAGTGACTTTGTAACAGACCTTCCCCGGGTCACACGTTCATGGAATTTAATTTTACTCAATTCATTTTTTCAACAAGCAATGGATACCCACCACGTTCCGGGCACTGGGGACACAGCCATGAACAAGTCAGCTGCAGCCCCTTGGGTGAACCTCACTATAAACAGGAAACAAATAAATAAACAAGTTGATCACATATAATCAATGTAGGAGGGATATAAACAGGGTGATGTCAATAAAACTCTGAGTGAGGGCTACTGAAGATAGGGTGGTAGGAGAAGAGATGGGCAAGGCAATGACTTGTGTGCATAGCTGAGTGTGACATGCTGACCCCTAACCTTTTTCATATGTTCTGCTTTGTGGTGCAAACTGTGGTGGCCCCTGCTGGCTCCTGGGTCCTTAAACAGCATCAGGGGAGCACAGTGCATTATTTAGCTGTGTGTGTCCTGGTCACTCTCCCAGCATCACTTCTTGGTCCAGAGATAGGCAGCCCCAGGGTGTCCTAGCCTTTGCAGGGGGACCCTGCCCAGGACACATCTTGCTTCTCTTCCATGTTAATATCTACAAGAAATGACTTGCCCAAGCTTTTTCTTCAGGAAGCTCACAGGGCCAGATAAGGCAGTGAAAAAATCCAAAATGCCTATAGTGGCAGTCATTCAGGTCTGTCTGAAAATGCTTGGCCTCAGAAGCCAATCTCATCTAACTTTAATCTGCATGCTCAGAGCACCTGTCAGTGCGCAGCTCAGTCAACAGGAGAAATTATGGGGAAGATGACTTTGCTTCCAGCTGGAGTTCTGGCTAAATATTGAATGGGAAATTAACTTGCCACATTAAGATTTTAAATTGAATGAATTTGCTCTGTAATAATTGTAAGTGATGCCATAACCTAAATGTACCTCTCTAAAGCCCTCTCCCCATTGTGTGAGTCTTTGTGTGGCGGTGGGGAGGGGGTGGTATGTGTGTTTGGTAGAGGGCAGTGGGATATAGCCAGCCTAGTATCTATTCTTATTCTCTTACTAAATAATGGTGAATCTTGTAAGAAGTGGGCTTTTTTCCTTCTTATGTAAAAGGAGAAATAAACTTTAAGATCCCTTTCTTCTTCCAAACCCTAATCTATATGTGCACATATGTGTACATCTCTGAGATCCCATATCGAAATTTCCTTCTGGGGTGAATTATACCCTAAATGCAATTCCAAAGTTGACGTTGGGGTCCTTGCTCACCCTGCCACTTCAGCACAGGACTAAGAAGGAGGATGATGAGATTCATTGTGGAGATCATCTTAAAAAATTGCCACTGGGCCGGGCATGGTGGTTCACACCTATAATCTCAGCACTTTGGGAGGCCGAGGCAGGCAGATCACCTGATTTCAGGAGTTCAAGACCAGCCTGGCCAACATAGTAAAACCCCGTCTCTACTAAAAATACAAAAAAATTAGCTGGGCGTGGTGGCAGGTGTCTGTAATTCCAGCTACTTGGGAGGCTGAGGCAGGAGAAGTGCTTGAACCTGGGAGGCAGTGGTTGCAGTGAGCTGAGATGCACCATCGCACTCTGGCCTGGGAAACAAGAGCAAAACTCCGTCTCAAAAAAAAAAAAAAAAATTGCCACCAACAATTCCTCCCCTCCAGGTGCGCGACTCCTCCCAGCAAGGGTTGTAGTCTTTCCTGCTTCTCACCTTGAGTTTCATCTCTTGTAACTTGCTTTGACTAAAAGGATGTAGAAGGAGTGACAATATGCCAGTCAAGGTCCTACACTTTAAGAGGACCGGCAGCTTCTACTTTTGCCCTCTTAAAGCCAGTTTTTGTATAAAAAAGTTCAGGTTAGACTGCTGAGTGATGAGAATCCATGAATAGAGACAGACCACATGAAAAAGAACCACAGCCTTCTGTCCGAGAGCCAGACAAGCCCTACACATGCAAGTGAGGTCACCTTGGATTCTCTGGTGGCAGGTGAGCTGCCCTATTGGTACCAAGTGCAGGAGAGAGGAACCTTCCCCACAAGTCTTGCACAAACATAGAATCACAAACAATAAAATGGTTGCTATTTTAAGCCATGAAAATTTGTGGTGGCCTGTTACACAGCAATAACTAATTGAAGGACTCCTTTTTTTTTGCTTTTATTTAACATTTTTGTAGTTTTAAATTGTGATCAAATATACACAACATAAAATTTACCACTGTCTTAGTCTGTTCAGCCTTCTGTAACAAGACGTCATGAACTAGGTGGCTTAAAAACAACAGAAATTGGCCGGGCATGGTGGCTCACACCTGTAATTCCAACACTTTGGGAGGCCAAGGCAGGTGGATCACCTGAGGTCAGGAGTTTGAGACTAGCCTGGACAACATGGTGAAACCCCATCTCTACTAAAAATACAAAAATTAGCCAGGTGTGGTGGCGCACCCCTGTAATCCCAGCTACTCAGGAGGCTGAGGCAGGAGAATTGCTTGAACCCAGGAGGCAGACGTTGCAGTGAGTGGAGATCATACCATTGCACTCCAGTCTGGGGAACAATAGCAAGACTTCATCTAGAAAAAAAAATTATTTCACACAGTTCTAGAGGCTGGGAAGTCAAAAATCAAGATGTCAGTGAATCTGGATTCTGAGGAGGTCTTTCTTCCTGGTTCATGGATGGCACTCTGGGGCCTCTTTTATAAGGGCACTAATCCCACTCATGAGGGACCCCCCAGAGGCCCCACCTCCTAATACCATCACGTTGGTCATTAGGTTTCAACAGTCTAGTTTGGGGGAGACACAATCATTCAGACCATAGCACAATCTTAACTATTCTTAAGTGTACATTTTCAGGTTCTGTGGCATTAAGTACATTCATGTTGTTATGCAACTGAAGAACTCTTATATATGCTCTAAATGTGTCTTCATGGAGCTACTGCAAAAAAAAATGCATGGGGCACAGATGCCTGCAAATATGTTTTAACACATCATCAGGGATAAATGTGCATCAATTCTGCTTGATGTAAGGGTTTCTTCCCTAGTTCTGTATTCTGGGAGGAAAGTGGAAGAGGATGGGAAGCTTCCTGGAAATGAGCAACCCAGGGCTGCAGACTGAGCCACCAACCTCTTTCCAGGTGAGCCTGGGAAGTGCCAGAGATTTGCTTTTCTGCTGGACAAAGCTGGACAAAGCCTGGTTAGGTTTTGCTGTTTAAGCTTCATATCCGTTACAAATACTGGCAGATTTTGGCCTTACCTCACATAACATCAATCTTAGGTCTCAATATTGTTGTGACGGGTTGTTTCTTTTCCAGGCTTTGCGAGTATTTGAAGCAGAGATTTAGAAATATTGTTTAAAGATCTGTAGCCAGATGACATTTTTCCATTTGGGGAATTTAAAGATTCTTTTGTTACTCATCCCACTTTTTCTATCAATGTTAAACATTTTTCAGGAGCTCCTGACACTATGTGTGCTAAGATCTTGGCGAAGTGGCTCTCATTTGGATCTCTGCCTGAGCCCAGGGGCGATCTAGGCCCTGGACAAAGTGGACACTAGTGAGAAAAAGCACAGAGACCTGAAGGAACATCTCCATCACCAGCCCGCAGAGACCCGAATCGCCCAGGCAGAGCCCACATCCAGTGCCAGCCCTTCACTGCAGACATCACCAAGTTTCTAAGCCCATTCAAGACAGTTACCTGCAGGGGCTGGAGCTAGCCAGGATCCGGAGATAGCGGCGCTTTCCTATTCCTCAATATGAAGCACCAGGGGAGCTGTCCATGGTGCTGACCACAACCCCACATTACGGCACCGCGTCACCTGGATCCTGTCTGCTCACCGAGCTTGCTGCCTGCTTATTTAAGCAAGTCTTGGTCCTCATTTCTGTTCTAATATCTGCCTGGCCCACCCCTGCTCTGAACTGTGGGTTAGCGAATCGGGCGGCTAATACCACACTTATCAATGACACAGGGCCCCATGCTGAGGTAGAGCCAGGTCATCAGAGTCACCTCCATAGTTGTCAAATGCTGTTCTGCATCGGACAAATGGCTTAGATTTTTGAAGCTGTACTTTCTTTATCTGAAAAGTGGTAACAATAACATGGTTTTGAAGAGTAAAATTAGATAATAAATGTGAAAAAACTGGCACATGGCACATATAATGCTTAAAACAGTAGAAAACCAATCAATATGAACTTCCTTTCTATTTCCTGATCTTTTCCAAGTTCTTAAGAATTACTTTGGGTCACTGTTCAAGTATTTCCCAGAGAAAAAGTAAAGGCAAAGCCCCATCAAAAGCTTTTTTTTTTTTAGAGTCATGGTCTCACTTTGTTGCTCAGGCTGGAGTGCAGTGGTATGACTGTAGCTCATTGCAGCCTTGAAATTCTGGGCAGGGGGATCACTTGATGTGGCCTGGACTCAGGCCACCATCGACCTGGTCAATCCTCAGCATGGGGCAGTGGCCTGCATTGCACCCCATGCCTCTACTCTGGAGGTCTCTCCTCCAAGACAGCCAGCCTGCTGGTGGCCATCAACCAAAGCCTCCACCCTGGTAAAGTACCAAGTGGAGAATGTTGCCTGCCTCACCTGACAGATTTTAAAGCAAGGAACAAGTCAGCTAACGTCTAACAAACAGCTGAATGGGTTTCATCTAATGATGCCAATAAACTAACAATTGCTTAAACTTTTAAATCTTCCACTTCAAGTAGACTTGGTAAAATTATTCAAGCAAAGCCTCAAATCTTCCTCAACCCCAGGAGCAGAGCCTCACTCAGACTAGAAAGATTCTTTCCCCATTTTCATGAAGGTGATTTAAGGCAATTACCGCTTTGGGGTTTTACTTGGCTGTTAAAAATATATGTAGTTCAACAGCAAATAAGCAAAACTTTGTCAAGGGATTTAAGTGTTTTTTACGTGCCAAGATTCATCTTATTCAATGAAGCAGAATTTGAGATCCCTCTGAGTGGGTCACATTTTTCAAACATTTAAAGATAGAGGACTTAATGAGGTTACCTTTCCCGCTCTTGTTGTCAAAGGCCCACAGGTAATCACATATAATATTTTGAGTTACTAATAAAACTCACAGTTGGAGGTAGGTTTGTGAAAAATAGGGCTGACCTCCTTCCCAAGCCCCAGGATGCTAGTGAAGCAGCCTTTCTGCAGATTTCCTGCTTCCTGCTGGAGGCCTGTTCTAGCCTCTGAAGCTGAGTCATCCGCCTGATGTCAGATGCCAGACAAGGGATGCGTGGGAGGAAACACGAGCAGTGACCCATGATGTCTCGCAGGACCATTCTTGGCCAAAGTCAGAAGGCGTTGCCTGTGTGTTGTTCTCACTGTTCCTCAGGTGTGCTTTGAGGGCTGGGGGGACAAGGCCAGGGCTTCCTGAGGCTTCTATCAGGAGGAGATGTAGTTGAGAGGAATCTTGTCTGACAAGGGCCTGCTATGTCTGGTGGCTACGTGACTCTGGCCGTGGACATCTACAGAGTCTGTTCCCTGGGTTGACTCCATTTTGCATCTGTCAGTCACACCCATTGCTGCCTTTTCTGACCTGGAACCTTTGCTATGTATTTGCCAAACCAACAGTGAAATGAAGATGGAAAAATACATTGAGACCCATCTATTCATCTAGAATTTCTCAGTCTGAAGTTCCAATTCAGAAGGTGCAGGCTGAAGTCTTGGGCTCTGCATGATAAGAAAATTGCTCCCAGGTAATTCCTATGGAGGGTGTCTTCTCACTAAGTCAGCACACCTGAGAAAGGACCTTCAGGGCTGCAAATCAAGTTACTGCTTACCTCAGTAAAGTGAAACCAGCGTTCCCAGGAGTCTATCAGCAGGTGTGCAGGACCAAGCTTTGAAAGCCCGAGTTTTCTTACTATGAGGTCTGGAGACAGGCAGCTCAGGGTGGGAGACTGAACAGTTAGAAGCAGAGCTGATGACTTTGCCAAATAAGCAGGGGCCATTGGTAGGCTCTCAAATGGGTGGATATTTTCCTGAGTCCAAGGATGGCAAGCTTATTTTCTCCAACATTTTATTTTGAAAAATTAAAACGCCTATGGAAAAGTTGAGAGAATCGTACAAAAATAGTACAAGAAACATCTGTAACACATATACACGTTGTTCTTCATCTCTATTTACAATTGGTAGTATGTTCTTCATTTCCTTTTTCTCTCTCCCTGGCCCCCACATATATGCCTTTCATTAAGTGTATCTTTCAGTATACATATATTTTACCATATATGTATATACATATATGTGTACTTTAAAACATAAGTCATTTATGTCACTGTTTTTTAAACAGCTTTAAGATGTAATTCACATACTATAAAATTCATCCATTAAAAGTGTACAGTTCAGTAGTTTTAATACATTCAGAGCTGTGCACCTATCAATACATCTGACTTAAGAATATTTCATCACTCCCCAAAAAGATGCCATATACCCATTTGTTGCCAGTCATGCCCCACTCCGTGGAAGGGGGGAAGCAGCAGGAACTGATGTGCCTGGCTCCTGCTTCCTAAGAATGAAGACTTGCCCCCTGCCTTCTGGGGAGTATTATTTAGCTCTCAGGAAGTCCCACAATGTGACCTTCCATCCAAATTTGAAGTGGAGGTCCTTCAGGTATGAATCAAGCTTGGCACGTTGAGAATGAGAGCCATGCAGACCTGAAGTTTCAAATGGGGCTTTGACAAGCTCAGAGCTCCACAAGGCTGCCAGCAAAGGTGCTCAGCACACAGACCCAGGGCCCACCACACCTAACAGGAGGCAGGGGTGGCAGGGGGTTGAGGTCTGTGTACCGTTTGTGTGGGATATGGGAACTCAGCCAGGACCACCCAGCTGGTGAACTGAAAAGCCAGGATCAGAGTTCAGGTTCTTCCCCTACAGGATCCTTGCTCCTCAACTCATCTCTCTGTCTTGCTCAGAGTCAGAGCTGCCGAGACAGCAGGGGCTGTCTGAGACAGTTGGGAGTTTCTGATCCCTGGATATATAAAAGCAGAGATGAGAAAACCACAACGGGAGAGGGTTCAGCCTGGCATGAGGCTTAGACAAGATGGTCTCTAAGGTCCCTGCAAGCCCAAGTTTCTATTTGATGGAGTACAAAAGACAGACCCAAGGTGCAACAAGGGTGACCAACCAGCCCAGGCTGCCCAAGACTGAGGGATTTCCTGGAGTTTGGGACTTTAAGTACTAGAACCTGGAATGTCCCAGCCAGAGCCTTTCCTGGGTCTAAAGCCCCACATGTAACCTATAGGGAGGTTCCTGTTTTAGCTCCATACAGAGACACCTTATGTGGAGGGAAGAGGAAGAGGAGGAGGAAGGACTTGTAAGGTAACGTTCTTCAATGGTCCCTTTCCTCCTCACCCCTACCTTCCCCCAACCCTGAGACTCTCCAATGACAATCATGATGATGAGGGTGATGATGATGACAGTAATGACGGTGATGATGATGGTGGTGTGAAGATGATGATGGTAGTGATGGCGATAGAGATAGTGACAGTGATGAAACATTGTCATGCCAATAATCATGGTGATGAAGTTGATTATGTGAAGATAATGATCATGGTAGTGATGGCGATGATGTTGATGGTGATAATTATTTGCTAAGCACTTAGTTTACAGCAGGCACCATGCTAACCTATTTTAATGCATTATCTCATTTGATCCTCACACCATTCTGAGGCAGATATTTTATTATCTCTATTTTATAGAGAAGGAAACAGAGGCCTTAAAAATTTTAAATAACATGCCCAAGGTAGTACAGCTAGCAGAGGGTGAATCAGGCAGTCTCACTCACCTACCTCTGTTGGGTTTTTGTTTGTTTTTTGTTTGTTTGTTTGCTTAGCATATGTGGCTCCCAGGTGTGAATTGTCTGTTGAAATGCGATTGAATTTAAAATTCCAGCTTAAGTTCCAGCTTAGTTTTCTACTGATGCTGTTAAAACTTACCACAAATTTAGGGTCTCAAAGAGTACAGATATTATCTTAAAGTTCTGGAGGTCAGAAACCCAACGCAGTCTCACTGGGCTAACATCATGGTGCCACAGGGCTGCGTTCCTTCTGCAGGCTCGAGGGGAGAATCTGTGCCCTGGCCTTTCCCAGCTTCCAGGGGCCACCCATGCCTTGCTCATGGCCCCTTCCTTCATCTTCAAAGCCAGCAATGGCAAGCCAAGCTCTTCTCTAGTCGCCACCCCTCTAGGTTTTTCTTTCCTGCCTTCCTCTTCCACTTACAAGGACCCTTGTGATAACACTGGACCAACTTGGCTAATCCAGGACATTCTTACCCTCTCAAAGTCTGCGATTAACACCTTAATTCCATCTACAACCTGGGTGCTCCTTTGCCTTGCAACCTAACATATTCACAGATTCCAGGGAATAAGACATGGATATCTTTGGGGGGCATTTTTCCACCTGCCACCATGGTAACTTCAGTAAAGACAAACTTGAGTTTGACTCTTGACCTGGGCATGCCGTTTACCCTCTTTAAACCACCTCACCTTGGTAATGACATCCATTTTGCAGAGATGTTACAGGGATTGGATAGAGTATTGGACAAGAAGCCCTTCTACCACTCTCTGGTACGTCATTGGTGCCCCGGCTGTGAGCTTCCTTTGCAACTCCTGACTTTCCCAGCTGACCACCTATCTCATCCCCCCCATTCTCCTCCATGCAGACCACATTTTATACCTTCCACCCTTGGCACTTGATCATGTCTAATTTTCCCCTCCTAGCATTCCAGGTACTCCATGATGGAGTCTGTCTCTAAGGTAGATTGCAAGCTCCTTGGGAACAAGTAACCTCCCTTAACTCACTATTCACACTCCAGCACCTCACTCAGCCCTTGGCTCAAAGAGGTTTAATAAAAACTGAGTGAATGATGAAGTGACAAAGCAATCTTCCAGCAGATCTCACCTGTTCTTTTCTGAATACCCTGAGATAGAGGGCAATACTCTTTAATTTTGTGTAATAATAAACCAGGGTTCAAAAGTCCACATACTTAAAATTTCACCTGCAGGACTCCTGGTTTCCACATGGGATGCAGAGAGCTGGGAAGACCATTGTTCCTAACCTTATAACAACAACAACAACAACAAATGCAGGCAGTCTGCAAACTCACACCTTTTCCTGACCCATCACAGCTAAAGTCGCAGGGCTACCAATCAGAAGTCTAAGGAAAGACTGGCACGTCCAAGTACAGATTCGCCTGCATGTATGTAGCTGGGGCAGATGCTGTCGACACAACTAAGGAGAATTCAGCTACAATTTTAACAAATTGCTAAGGGCTTCATGTGGGCCAATGAGAGACTATTGAGGCCCTGGGGCCACAGACAGAAGGGGGAAGTTGCACCCACATGGGTGCACGGTCCTCTCCACAGACCATGCTGGGTACTCACACGAAAGCCTGGGGGCAGTGAGAGACCCTCGAAAGCCCTCCAGTAGTGCCCAGCCGAAGAGAAGGAGTAGCAGCTGCTAGGGGCTGGGCAGAAAGTCCTGCCCCAACCTTTCTCCCCGTTTCCTATGGAACAAAAGCTTTAAGCCCTGGAAAAACAGTGTAGCCCTTTCTTACAGAGTTAAACACACACTTACCATACACCTTGGCACTCCTACTCCTAGGTACTTACCCAAGTGATCTGAAAAATTATGTTCACACAAAAATCGATACACTAATATTTATTTTTTTTTTTAGTAATCACCCAAATGTGAAAACAATCCACATGTTCTTTAACCAGTGAGTGGGTAAACAATGGATGTGGTCCCTCCACGCAAAGGAATCTACCCAGCAATGCAAACTATGAGCCACTGATAGCCACAGCGACATGGATGAATCACATGATTCCACCTCTGTGATATTCCAGAAAAGGCAAAACTCTGTGGACAGAAAACAGCTCAGCAGTTGCCAGGGGCAATGGGTGAGGGAAAGGGTTGGCTGTAAAGGGACACAAAGGAATTGGGGGGTTTGATGGAACTGTTCTATATCTTGATTGTGATGTTGATTACACAATTGGATACATTTATTACAATAGCAAAACGTGAACACTAAAAGGGAGACATTTTGCTGTATGCAGATTTTACCTTAAAATAAGTGGAAAAATACATAAATGCACAGAATGGAAGGAAAAGAAATTTCACCAGCCCTTATATATTGGACACAAATTTATCTGCCTGAAGGCCCATGGCGAGAAAAACCACAGTCATGCTGTTTGGGATCCTTCTCTTAGGGTCTGGATTGGGACCCCTTTCTTGTAACACTTCTATGTGGACATTTTGGTCCTGGGAAGACACCTGAGAAGGGGATGCTTGTTTGAGGCACAGCACATACCATGTACCAACTCTTATCTTGATTAGATCCTATTTATATTTGGTCCTTGTTATTTGCATTGGAACCTAACATGAACTAATTATAGGCATTTTCAGCCCACCCATCACTCAGACCACAAACCCCTAGACCCAATCATCTCAGCCTATTAGTTCTACGTAGGCTCCCAAATCTCTCTCTATTCTGTCCCCTTCTTTCCATCTCCATTTTCTTGATTTGAGACTCCTACCACTCACAGATTACAGAGGCTCTTTACAGATCTCTTTTCCTCTGATCACCATCCCCAGGCCATATAATGGCTCACAGTCGGAGTGACACACGCAACTAGGCAAACCCAGCATGTCACTGCCTATTCAGAATTCTTCAGCAGCTTCCCATTGCTGCAGGGAACATCCAAATCTATGACCCATCATGATGTTTATGATTCCCCTTAATCATAAAATAACTATACATTCAACATTTTATTTTAACTTAAAACCTATGTCGTTCATTCACCAATAATTTCATGGACTGCCAAGAGCTTTTCTTTGAGAATGAGTCCTTTGTTTGGAATTTCCAGTTTTCTTTCTTACATAAACCCCACCCCAACCATATTGTCTATAATTTCCAATTTTGTTTTCTTTAAAATAAGTGAGAACTTAAGCAAGCGCAGGCATTTCTAGATGCGTACAATTCTCCCCAAGCTTTTAAAGTTATCTCGCCCACACCTAATTTAATTGCAATTGTTTTTACTGACTTCCCTTTATAGAAAGAGCCTTTCTGAAGAACTAAACTTAGTTTTTATGAAAACAACCCTTTTTCTTTTGGCACTCTTATTTCATCAGTTTTTGTAAACTGTTTAATTACAATAACAAGCACAGCTGATCCTGGGAGGCATTCAACTCCAGCCGGAGCAGAAGGGGCCAGGTCTGTTAGGCAGCAGCCCTGGCTCTCAGCATTCAGGAGCTGGGAGCTTCCCTGTGAAGGCAGCCACATGCTGTGAGAGCTGTTACTTGGGAATTCTCAAATGGAATGGTTGCTCTTTTAACTGACTCCTTCTTGCCCCATCCCCCAGGTATACCTACAGTTCTCTCTCTCTTTTTAAAATATATCCTTGATACCACCCTAAACTCTGTGCAGCCTGTTGATGAACCCATCAACTACCATCCCAGCTCCAGGAACTAAGCTGCTTCTACTTCTTTGAGAGATTGAGCTTCATGACTACTTTTATATTTCTGACTCTCCCTGTGTAATTGAAATGTTCAGATTAAGATTTTACTGATCACATGTTTCAAAAATCTTGACAGAGAGTCAGGGGCACTCGGTGATCAGCAGCACCCCTGGGTTGAATTGTTTGTGGTGCACCAAAGGAACTGGATCACCACCCTCGCCTGACACCTTTCCCAGGGTGAAGGCTGCTTAGCCCCTGGAGTAGAGATGAGCCCCTGCCTCTAGGATGGCTGCAGCTGTGTTTTTGTTTTTCTAGAAACTGCCTGGAACGCAATACCATGCCTTGACAGGTGTTAAAATGCCTTCCTCTAATTCTCCCTTCTCACACCCCATACTCTCGCACACCACAGAACTTTGGCTTACATAGCATTTATTTCCAAAATTAAAATGCTCCCTGGATATGCAAGTAAAAGGAAGCAAGAAGAAGAAAGCAGAGGGGAGGCAGGGGAGGGGAGAAAAGAGGAAGAGAGAGGAGAAGAAGAGGGGGATAAAAATGAAAGAAGGAGTCCAGGCGCAGTGGCTCACACCTGTAATCCCAGCCCTTTGGGAGGCCGAGGCGGGTGAATCACGAGGTCAGGAGATCGAGACCATCCTGGCTAACACAGTGAAACCCCATCTCTACTAAAAATACAAAAAAAAAAATTAGCCGAGTGTGGTGGTGGGTGCCTGTAGTCCCAGCTACTTGGAAGGTTGAGGCAGGAGAATGGTGTGAACCCGGTGGCAGAGCTTGCAGTGAGCCGAGATCACTCCACTGCACTCCAGCCTGGGCAACAGAGCAAGACTCCGTCTCAAAAAAATGAAAGAAGGAAATAAGCAAACTAGGTAGCTTCCCAAGTCCAGGCACTGCACTTCTCTGTATAGATTTTTCTAAACATCAGTCTTGCATTAGCTAATTCTTAGTAGCAAGTGCTCTTAGCGGTACATCGGTATTAAAATTGGATTTGGGAATGGAAATTCCCTGAAGCACTTAACTGTGCATATTCGCTTCAGAGGCTCCGGAGTGAGAGCTGCTTGGAAGTAGAGACCAGCTCTGGTTTCTGGTGAGGGAGGGACATTAAAAGCAGAAGCCAGGGCCATACAGCGCCAGAGGCCCCAGCCCACTGCAGACGCCAAGGTGTGGCTCTATTAGCCCCAATGGCTAGTTGTCTCTTGCAGATTCTCCTGGTATCAAAAATGGCCTATCACGGTGGCTTTCAAATGCACTGGATCTTAGATCCCCCCGCCCCCAGAGCTTTCGGTAGAAATAAAGTGGGTGGATCCCATTTCAAACTTACTACACCAGAATGGAGGGGGAGGCCTATGCCTGCATTTTTCACAGGTCCCATGCAGTGGCTTCAAAGGCTATGTTAGTCCATTTTCCATCGTTTATAACATAGTACCTGAAACTAAGTAATTTATAAAGAAAAGCAAGTTATTTCTTACAGTTACTGGGGCTGAGAAGCCAGGGGTTGAGGGACAACATCTGGTGACAGCCTTCTTGCTGGTGGAGCTCAGTGCAAAGTCCAGCCACAAGGCATCACATGGTGATGGGGCTGAGGATGTGAATGTGCCCCTCAGGTCTCTCTTCCTCTTCTTACAAAGCCACCAGTTCCCCTCCCATGAAAACCTATTGTCAACCTAAAATCATCGAAAGGGTCGGAATCCAATTTAAAGAGAATGTATTCAAGGGCAAAGTGCAAGGGTGAGCGGCCTGGAAACACCAATTCCAAAGGAATGGAACCAGTGTTCTGAAGTAGGACATTTAAGACTTCATTAATGTAGGCAGAGACGGAGGAGTTTTTAGCAGGATTGCAACAATATTCATACAAGGTTACACATACTTACAGCAATTTGATTGGTTATAAGCAGTGTTTCTTTTCGGGAAGGGTACATTTAGCATTTTTTACAGAGGATGTAACAGTCTTGGGTTTTCTGTCGTCTGATCGAAGCAAAGCAGGATAACAATGGGGAAGTTAATCTATCAGAAGGATCATGAACAGGAGGCAGGAGGTTTTTGTCCCTGACATCATTTAATTCTCTCTAGTCATTGTACAGAACAAGGAAACAAATCAAGTTCATCTATAATCTGAGAAACAGAAATTGTAACCATATGTGATTCAATTCACAGTGACATGTCTTTCAAGGCTTAAAGTGTTTGGGGATTCCAACAGCTTTTAAATTATATTCTTTTTTTTTTTTTTTTTTTTTTTGAGACGGTGTCTCACTCTGTCGCCCAGGCTGGAGTGCAGTGGCATGATCTCAGCTCACTGCAACCTCTGCCTCCTGGGTTCAAGCAATTCTCCTGCCTCAGCCTTCCAAGTAGCTGGGATTACAGGCACGTGACACCACACCCAGATAATTTTTTTATTTTTTAGTAGAGACAGGGTTTCACCATGTTGGCCAGGCTGATCTCAAACTCCTGACCTCAAGTGATTCGCCCACCTCAGCCTCCCAAAGTGCTGGGATTACAGGTGTGACCACCACACCCAGCCTGTATTCATTTTCAAAAATATATATATTCATTTTCATACTATTCATCCATTAACCCATTCATCCATTAATCCATCAATAGATGAATCCATTCATGAGGGCAGAACCTTCATGACCCAGTCACCTCTTAAAGGCCCCGCCTCTCAATATTGCCACATTGAGAATGAAGTTTCGACATGAGTTTAGGAGGAAACACTCAAACCATAGCAAAGGCCTTCCTCAGGGTCACTTTCTGCAAGTTCCTCATTGTCCAGACAAGGAAACCAAGGCTCCTCTTTCTTCTGGCTGCCTAATGCAGAGTGGGGACCTGCAGTTCCAGTGGCTTCCAGGACAGAGACATTTCGACATCTGACTCTGAAGCCAGTGAAGTTGTTGAAGGCTGCCAGCGGCAGACAAGCAGCGAGGAAGGCTTTCCTTCCTTAAGATTCCAATGGGACCCCAGGACCCATGGATACATGGGCCCTTTCAATACCATGAGGTCTATTGCCACCTGCTCACAACTGGGCTTCCACTGTGGAAGACAGCAAAGTGCAAGGAGAGGGGATTTTAATAGAGAAATGATTGATCCATCAATTGATAGATTGGATCAATAGACAGAAAGACAGATAAATGATAGATAATTTGGTGATAGAACATCTAGTCTAGACCATTCAGGTTTGTCTCCACAGAGCTGTGGGTCTTGACGTGATGTGAGATGATGTGGGTCTGTGGGTCTCTTTACCTCTCTGAGCCATGCATTGGTTATCTGCAGAAGAAGGAGCTAGGTCAGTCCTGGAGTTCTAAGCCCCCTCTGCCTGTAAGTGCCCTGGACAGCTGGGAAGGAAGGAGGTCACTTTCCACTGCACGCATCATGTCTGCACCATGGAGGTAGTACGGGTAAAAAGAGGAAGAGGTGCAGGAATAAATTCCACACGCCGTGGAGGTTGGGATGAGAAGGGGAAGGAATTTCCACTTAAAGACAGTGGGCAGAATAGAGCTGACTTCACTTAAGGAAGACACGTCAGGACTAGGGGTAGAGGCAGCTTTAAGTGGGTGTGGCAGTTGGCTTCTGATTGGAGACTGTTAAGTTGAGTCTTGCTGGGAGGAGATGAAAGGGGTGGCATAGGGTGGGGTGGGAAAGGACCATAAAATCCGATTTCCCTAAGCTCTTTCCCCTCATGTCAGAACTCTGCCACTTTGAGAAACACAGCCAAGGTGGGGGTGGGTTCTGCCCCTGAGGGGAGGGATAGATGCTGAGAAAGAAGAAATTCTCCAATAGTAGTCCTTTTTCAGGAAGCATAGACTTTCCAATGTGATTGCATTGATTTCCAGCCTCTCTGAGAACAAGCTTTTCAGAATGAGCTCTGGGCATCCCCCACAGCTGCAGAAGGCTTTGCTCCAGAGGGAGCTCCCAGCGTCTGAACCTGGGGCTGGCAGAGCTTGGTGACTTCCAGGCACCTTTCTTCCCAGGGAAATGGCATCAGCCCGTTCCCAGCAGTGACAGAGATGGACTGATGAGGCTAGGGAGATTGATGAATCCCAGGATTGGAGAATGGCCCCCTGTAGAAATCAGGAGGCTGCCCTCCTGCGGGCCTGGCCTTGTGCCTAACTCATTCTGGGATTCTGAGCAAGAGGCTGCCCCTCTCTGCGCCTTTAGTGTGCATGTGAATCACCTGCGGATCTTGCTAAAATGATTCCACAGGTCTGGGGTGGGGCCTGAGATTTTGCATTTCTCACAAGCTCTCAGGTGATATTGATGCTGCAGGTCCACTGGCCACACTTCAGCAGCAAGGATTTAAGTAACTTGCCTGCAGTTATGGGGTTATTAGGGCACAGAGGATAAATTCAACCATATTTCTGTCTGTCATCTTTACCTGTGCCATCACAGAACAGCAGTGACAATCACACAGGATGGTGGATGTTTGCATCTCTAGCTTCCCTGTTAGGCTGTATGTGGACATCATTTATCTTTGCATCCCTGCAACCTACATAAAGCTAGGCACAAAGGAGATTTTCTAAAATTTTTTGTTGGACTGAAAGAAGTAATAGAGTAGTCAGGAAATACACAAAGGTAAAATAGAAGGAAAAGGAGATCGAGTCAAGGATCACCCCCAAGTGGGGCCATCCCAAGGGGAGATCAGATCAGGCCAACCACACCTTGCCCCACCTTAGCATCCTGGTCTGAGCACATGGCCAGAGTCACTGGGGGAGAAAGTATCATTCATACAACCCTATTTATTCCTTGAGATTCTTCTGATTAAAAACAAAAGGAAACAAAATGCAAAACAAAGAAAGGCACTACCTACCTATTGGAATGACTAAATTTAAAAACTGAATAATGCCGATTGCTAGCAAGGATACAGAACAGCAAAACCTTTTACTTGTTGCTGGTGACAATGCAAAATAACAGACAGTTTGGCAATTTTTTACAAAGACAAACATTATTTTATCATGTAGTCTAGCAATCCTGCTGCTAGATATTTACCTAACTGATTTGAAAAATTATGTTCACACAAAAACCTGCAGAGTAAATGTTTTTATTGTTGTTGTTGTTTGAGAGAGGGTCTCGCTCTGTCACCCAAGCTGGAGAGCAGTGGCTTAATCTCAGCTCACTGCAACCTCCACCTCCTGAGTTCAAGCAATCCTCCTGCCTCAGCCTCCCTTGTAGCTGGGATTATAGGCACGTGACACCACACCCAGATAATTTTTGTATTTTTAGTAGAGACAGGGTTTCGTCATGTTGGCCAGGCTGGTCTTGAACTCCTGACCTCAAGTGATCTGCTCTCCTCAACCTCCCAAAGTGCTGGGATTACAGGCATGAGCCACTGCACCCAGCCAAATACTATGGCACCTTTATTTACAAGCATCAAAACCTGGAAGAAACCAAGATATCTTTGAGTAGATTAACAGATAAACAGTGGTACATCTGTATAATGGAATACTATTCATCAATAAAAAAGAAAGCTATGAAGCCACAAAAAAACATGGAAGAAGCTTAAATGCACATTTCTAAGTAAAAGTTGTTGGTCTGAAGAAGTTACATGCTGTATTGTTCCATTTATATGACATTCTGGGAAATGAAAAACTATGGTGATGGTAAACAGGGGGTTCAGAGTGGGAGGAGGGTGAATAAGTGAAGCACTGGGGACTTGTTAGGACAGTGGAACTTTTCGGTAGGGTACTATAATAGGAGATGCAAATTACATTATGCCTGTCTCAAAACCCATAGAACTTTACAGCAGGAAGAGTGAACCTTAACATGCAAACTTAAAAAAATCATTTTGGAAATTAGGGGGTCCCAGGATAGAATGCAGAATGTTAAAAAAGAATCTAACTAAATTGCAGATGTATGAAACAACCTCACTGAGACAGATAAGGCAAAAGGTTCTGACCTAAGTAACTTTGGAAATGAGTAGTGACTGTAAAACTAAAGGCAAAAGGAACTGCACATAAGCACTGTGCCTACTTGATAAACTGTTTCCCTCAGGGGTATGGCTTAACAACGATGAAGCCACTGTCCATGTATCCTGGAAATGAACAATTAAGTAAATGGGTGGCAGAAGGTGGGAGCCAGGTTTCTCTCTGTTGGAACGGAAAGTTGTAGATAAGCAAGGAGAGAAGTCTAGAATAACCCTTATGGGGACAGATGGAGACATTAGTATGAATTCATGTTGAATTTAATACAGATGCAGATGGATATATGTGTATGCATATATTTATAGCCTTGTGTATGTATATGGCTTAGTATACAGACACATGGCTATAAATTCCTTGCTCTGTCAGCTGAGAGGGCCTAGAAGCAATGACATCCCAGTAGCAATGAGCACACCTAGCACCTGATCTAGGTTTCTATCACCATTCTCCAATAAAAGGAACCAGTGCTCTTTGGAGAAATGACTGATTCTAGGGCTGAGGCAGGAAATATACAAAATACACTTGAGGCATCTTGTAGAGTCAGAAAGTAAGGAAGTACTAAAACACACTCACATGCACAGTGATGGAAGCATGTCAAAGGCACACATGAAGCAATGGAAAGAGCTCCCAAGTTGAGCAATAAAGTAAATATAGTAGTATTGGATTGTAACCTAGAGTAGAAAATAATCTCCATGAGTCCATACTACTATAAGTAAATGATTGAATAAATAAATGGAGGAGACGAGGGAAATCTCCTGCATGGAAGAATTCCAAATAATTAATGTGGATACTTCATCCTCAAGGAGATAGAGCATAACTTCCCTCTCCTTAACTATAGCTTCACATTGTGACTTTATATCAAAGAGGACAGTATGGAAAGGGGTTTAAAAACAGAGTAACCTTACAGTGGAGAAATCTGATAAACACATCTGAGCCAGGTGATTAACATCAACAGTGATAAGTCATGCTGATAGTATGTACCCTTGACATAATGTGATGAAGGACACTTTAACCTGTGGTCTTCTTCACCAAAACCCATATCACCAGTTGAATCATGAGAAAACTATCAGACAAATTCCACTGAGAGGCAGACTACAAAATACCTGAGGAGAACCCCTCAAAACTGTCAAGGTCATCAAAAACCAGCAAAGTCTAAGAGACTATTGGAACCAGAAGAAGCCTAAGGCGAGATGATAACAAATGGAATGTGAGATCCTGGGTGGGATCCTGAGACAGAAAATGGATATTAGCTAAAGACTAAGAAAATCTGAATAAATTATGGACTTTAGTCCGTAACACTTTTCATTAAGCGTGACAAATGTGCCACGCTAATGTAAGATTTTAATAAGAGCAGAAGATGCATTTGGGGTGTATGTGAAGACTCGACTATCTTTGTAACTTTCGTATAAATCTACATTTATCGTAAGATTTAAATTTTTATGAAAACAACAACAATGAAAGAAGGAGAGGGATAACTCCACTAATATATTCCCAGAGTGACTTCGACATGTGCTGTAAGAGCTATGTTCACTTACATCTCTCGGGGCTTTGGTAATTAATCATGAATAATGAATAGATTTAAAATTAGCCCAAGCATTTTGGTAACAGCTGGTCCCCCAACCCCCCAGAATCCATAATATACAATTTATTTTGACAGGCTGCTCCTGCAAGTCCTGGTGGGAACACGAGAACTTTGCCTGTGCTTCGGAAATGGTCCTCAGGGGTCTCCAGTTGAGACTCAGCCAGGAGAGCTGGGAGCTTGGGTCCATACCCCACAACTCTCTCAGCCCTGGCTGGATCCATTGCCTCCTCCCAATGGGGAGGTATGCAGCTGCCCCTGCGGAGCGAGGGAAGTGTGTGCTGAAGCTGACCAAGTACGGTTAGGCTCTGCCTCTGCCAGAGGACACGCCACCCTCCTCCTCCCACAGCTTGTGAGTGCTCTTCCAGGTAGGAGGGCCGGTGCTGAGACTGATCCATGGGCAGACAACAGCTGAGCTGGGCTGGGAGTGGAGCAGGATAGTGAGGCTCTGAATGATGAGTTAGAGAGGCTCAGCTTGCTCTGGGTTGTGACCCTAAGCGGCTGAAGGTCTTTCAGAAAATTACTTCCTCTCTTTGAGCCTTAGTTTTTCCATCTGAAAAAAAGAAAAAAAAAATGAAAAGAAAAGAGAAGAGAAGAGAAAAGAAAAGAAGGAAGGGGAGAGAGAAAGAGAAAGAAAGAAAGAAAAAGAAAGAAAGAAGAGAAAGGAAGAAAGAAGAAAAGAAAAGAAAAAGAAAAGAAGGACGGAGGGAGGAAGGAAGGAAGATTTTAAAAATCTAATCTTAGCTCCTTTTAGAAGCTAAGAGGGCGTAATGAAATAATACCGTATAAAAGTATAAAGTAGGGGCCGGCCATGGTGGCTTACGCCTGTAATCCCAGCACTTTGGGAGGCCGAGGTGGGCAGATCACTTGAGGTCAGGAGTTAGAGACCAGCCTGGGCAACACGGTGAAACCCCATCTCTGCTAAAAATACAAAAAATTAGCTGAGTGTGGTGGTGGGCGCCTGTAATCCCAGCTACTAGGGAGGTTGAGGCAGGAGAATCACTTGAACCTGGGAGGCGGAGGTTGTGGTGAGCCAAGATCACGACACTGCATTCCAGCCTGGGTGACAAAAGCGAAACTCCATCTCAAAAAAACCCAAGAACAATAAAAAAGTATAAAATAGGGCTTTGGAGAGCTGTGGCCACGCATGGAAGGGAGGTTCTACCAGCACCCGCCTGAGCCTCAGTGTCTGCTCCCGTGTCTGCTCAGCGTGCCGGTGAATCAGTTAGTAATTGTACTTAGATGAGCAACACAAGACCTGACAAATAGTGGCTTAAACAAATACAGCATTTCTATTTCTCATGAAATGGGGTTCCATAGGAACTGAATTCTGCCAACACCCCAAATGGGCCTGGAGGAGGACCCTGACTTCCAAATAAGGACACAGCTGGCCCACAGGTGGTTTCAGCTTGTGAAACCCTAGGCAGAGAAGCCCCACCTTGTGCCAGGTCTGGACTTCTAACCTATAGAACTGTGAGCTCATATACGGTGTTGTTGTAAGCTGCGAAGCTTGTAGTAATTTGTTACACAGCAATAGATGATGAATACTCCCACCAAGACCAACGGAGTCACGGCTACGACTGTAGGGATGCCCAGCAGGAGTGAGCAGGCAGCCCCCTGGGGCTCCAGATGCAGGAGTGGCTCCCAGGAGGAGCGGGAATGGAAGTGAGGATCTGAAGGCCAGCGGGTGAGCTCACCTTCTGGCCTACTTCTCACCCCTCACGCTCTTGGGCCGGTAGCCTCCATGCCTAAGGCTCAATCCCTCTCTCTGTGAATTAGAGGTCATCAAAATTAGAGCTCTTCTGAGCATCCACAGAGACACTGTGCATAAGAGCATTCCATGAGTCATCAGGCAGCATGTCCTATCCATGACCACCATTGCTGTTTGGTGGGCAATAGAAGAGGCAGCCCCTGGGCTTTGGGAAGTGAGGCAACATAGAAGATGTCAAGGGTATCTCCTCAGTGTCAGGTTCCCTCGTCCCATTCACAATGCCTAGATGTTGCTTTGGTGAGTCACGTGGGTCGGAAGGAAATGTCCCACCCCTCTGGCTATGCAAGTGGCTCCAAGGTGGCCATGCCCACAGCAGTGGGACAGGGAGGGGCCGTTGACCTACCTAGGAAGAGATGTTCCCCCTCTTCCCTTCAGTGATGTGGGGTGAGAGTCGGGGACTTGGGGCTGCTGTGGCCTTCCTGTTAACCATGAGATAAGGTGTCTGAGGCTGTATCTAATACCAGGGAACAGCCAGGAGAACCAATCCTGGGGTGGACAAGCCAGTTGTGTTGCACTGAGTACACACACGTGTGTGCACACACGTGGTGGATGCCAGTCTGCATGTCCTAGACACTTGTTTACTCATTGATTGCTTTACATTGCTTCCAGCAGATTCCAAATCTGCACCAAACCCTCTTGGAAATAGGGCCATGACTTCCTTTTCATCCCACCAGAGAGAAAGGCAAGTGCATCAAAGGCGACCCAGCCACCGTTCATTTCCTCCCCACTGGGTTTTTATTTTTAAAAAGCAAACAAATAAACCACCCGCCCCCCCAAAGATGTAGATCCACTCTGCAAAGAATGTAAATAATAATTAGAAAATTCTAGATAATAAAGGGCATTTTTTAGAACTTTTGCATCCCAAATCTTACAGAGTAGAATGCGTTCTGGAGAGGTCCTGGCAATAGTTGAGGCTGAATGTGGATGCAAAGACCCTACTTCCCATCTATACGGTGAAGCCCTAGCTGCACAGTTACCCAGGGAGACCCCTGTTGAATTTGCCCCAGGTGACAATCCTAGTAACTCACATATCTCAAGCTACACAAGCACACTTTTGTTAAAATCAGACCTCCCTGATCTGGTGCTAGAGGAAAGTGGAGTGCTCAGGGCCCTAGGAGCAAGTGATTTGAGAACAAAAACCTGGTGTTTCAGGAGTGGAGAGTCCTGCCCTCCCCAGAAACAATGGTGAGTCCCTGGGCCCTGCCTCCTCATCCATCACCCTCAACTGTGACAGGCACGATGCCATGTGTTTTCTGCCTCCCCCTCCTCCATTCTTAGGCACAGAGTGAGGATGTCTGGGGACACCTCCTCATAGCTCTCCTTGGCCACAAAGCCGGTGGAGGACAGACACAGAGACAGTGCCACTTGTTGAGATCTGAGATCTGAGGGTGAGACACATGCCATCTTTGCAATTTGACATCTGGAGGTGCTAGGGTTGAAGGAAAGAGAGCCGTTTTGGGAATTCTTCCTCAGCTGAGTTTCTGGGATAAAGAGTGAACCTGTAGGGCAGAGCAGCCATAGTGTCATCTGGCCAAAATATGCAGGTTGGAATGTGCCATGCCTGGACCCATGGAGCTAATTGGAAGGCTTATTGGTGAAGTTCAGAGACCACAAAGGAGATTCTGAGCACCCAATCTGTGGTTAGAGTAAGATCAGAGCAGTTCTGGGGCCCTCAGACGAGGGACCATGGGCCTTGTCCAGGTGTTTGTCGTTGAAGTAGCCCAATTCCAAAGATCTCTGTGTGTCTCTTGGCACCAGGTTTCAAATAGTTGGATCAGGGAATGTGATTGGTCTGGCTTGGATCAAATGTCTCTGCTTGGACCAACCAGTTATGGCCATGGGGACAAGATCACAAAGCCCAGAAAGCCCTTGGGGGCCACCCCTGTGAATGGGGGCCACTTCTAAATGAGGAAAATGCCTGGGAGGTGGGCAGCCAGCCCCATTGTCCTCTTCCTCAACATGTGTGCCTACAAATATTTTCATATTTATGTCTGCTTTTTTGAGTGACTTTCTTGAAAGCAACTTTTCCTTCTGCTCCTCACATACCTATGACGAAGCCAAACTGAGCATTTCCCTCCAAAGAAGCAGCATTATTCTGCCCCTCTCATAACTTTCTTTAGATAAGAGGGGTTCCAAGGTATCATATTTCATAGATAAGAGCTGTTTTGCTATTGAAAGCCTTGTGGAAGCAGAACGACTCCAGTGAGCAACTATTGATGTGCCTGCCCACGTGCCAGGGCCTCTGGGACACATGGGGTGATAAGTATGCTGAGCAGGGTGTGGCTGGGCCCCTGCCAGGTGCTCAATGTCCATCACTGACCACATGGAGTGACAGCACCTTCCCACCTTGGTCCTCAGAGCCTATCATCAGACCCAGCTATGCCCAGCCTCCTACCTGGTAGCCTGTTACTTCACTGAAGAGAAGGAGAAAGAAGACAAGCTTGCCCAGTAAAATCTGGGCAAGTAAAATCTGACCCAGTAAAATCTTGAAAGTAAAGTCTGACCTTTGGCTTCCTTCCTCACCTGTCCATTCTCAATAGGCAATGTTGCCCAGAAGGTGGCAAAAATTGGTTCTTTGGGGGAGAATAAAATCTTACTATTTTTATGTATGAAGCACAGATATGCCTACATAACATAAATAGCTGTACAGTACATCTGTATTAAAATGTCATGGGGGTGGATTGATTAGGAAAACAGGTCTCAAAATGCTCCTTAGGGGGCGATATGAATAAAAATGTGTAGCAGTGCCTTCAGCTCTCTCCCTGAGTGGATGCTACTTCTACAGACATTGAACATCTTCTAGGGATGCTGTCCCTCCCAGCACCACAGATACACAGAGCAAAGATGCTGGTCCTCCCCTAGCTTCTCTCTTTTCAGGGATTGGAGACCCAGAGAGTGCAGGAGGTAGGTACCATGGAGACCAGATACTATCAGCCTATCATTAATCTTTGTCAGCTCTATTGAGGTAAAATTTGCATACAATCAAATTTGCCAATTTTAAGTGTACAATTCAATGAGTTTGACAAATATATCCACTAGTGGGATACCACTACAATTGTGATAGAGACTATTCCACCTCCCTGAAAAGGTCCTAAATGCCCCGTTGTGGTCAATCCCTTGCTACTCACCAGGCACTGGCAACCATTGATGTGATTTCCATTACTATAATTTCCTTTTAAAGTATTCCATATAAATGGAATCATATAATACATTGTTTTGTGTCTAGCTTCTTCACTTGACATAATACTTATGAGATGCACCCATGTTGAATATATTGGCAGTTTGCTCTTTTTTATAGCTAAGTGATATTTCACTCTATGGGTATGCTACAATGTGTTCATCTATTCACTAGTTGATGGACTTTGGGTTGTTTCTAGGTTTTGGATATTATGAATAAAGTTGTTATAAACATTAGTAGGCAGGGCCTTTGTGTGGACATATGTTCTCATTTGGTAAAGAGTGGAATGCCAGGGTCATATCCTACATGATTGTTTAATTTTCTAAGACACGTCAAAATGCTTTCTTTCTTTCTTTCTTTCTTTTTTTTTTGAGACGGAGTTTGGCTCTGTCGCCCAGGCTGGAGTGCAGTGGCGCATCTTGGCTCACTGCAAGCTCCACCTCCCAGGTTCACGCCGTTCTTCTGCCTCAGCCTCCAGAGTAGCTGGGACTACAGGTGCCCGCCACCACACCTGGCTAATTTTTTATATTTTTTTTAGTAGAGATGGGGTTTCACCGTGTTAGCCAGAATGGTCTCAATCTCCTGACCTTGTGATCCACCCTCCTCGGCCTCCCAAAGTGCTGGGATTACAGGCGTGAGCCACCGTGCCTGGCCTCAAAATACTTTCTAAAGTGGCTGTACCATGAACCATGTATTAAAAATCCAACTGTTCCTCATCTTCACCAATATTTGGTGTTGTCCATCTCTTTAATTATAGTCATTTGTGTGTATGTGTAGGGGGGTGTGTAGCATTTCATTTTTGTTTTAATCTGCATCTCCCTAATGACTAATAATGTTGAGCATATTTTTGTTTCCTTACTTGCCATCTGAAAAACATTTTAGGTAAAGGGTCTGTCGGAATGTTTTGACCATTTTTAAAAGACAGGCAGATCACCTGAGGTCAGGAGTTCAAGACTAGCCTGGCCAACATGGTGAAACCCCATCTCTACTAAAATTATAAAAATTAGCTGGGCGTGGTGGTGGATGCCTGTAATACCAGCTACTCGGGGTGCTTAGAGAGGAGAATTGCTTGAACTCAGGAGGCGGAGGTTGCAGTGAGCCGAGATCACGCCATTGCACTCCAGCCTGGGCAACAAGAGCAAAACTCCATCTCAAAAAAAAAAAAAAAAAAATTGGGCTGTATTTTCTGTATGCAAGACTTTTGATTGGATCTATGTTTTGCAAATATTTTCTCCCAGGCTGTAGCTTACCTTTTCATCTTTTTAACATTATCTTTGGAAGAGCAGAAGTCTATAATGTTGGTGAAGTTCAATATTTATGTGTGTGTTTTCTTAAAATTTGTGCTTTTTTTGTCCTATTTAAAAATATTGACTTAATCCAAGGTCAAAAAAGGTTTTCTGCTCTTTTTTTTCCTTCCAGAAGCACAATAGTTTTAGCTCTTGGATATAGGTTTATGATACTATTTGAGTTAATTTTTTATTCAATGTACAGTAAGGTTTGGGAACTTTTTTCTGTGTAGATATCCAGGTATTCCATTAACATTTACACATTGAATTGCCTTGGAGCCTTGTAAAAAATCAATTGACTATATATGTGTGAGTCTATTTCTGGAGTTTCTATTCTCCTTCATATATTTATATATGTGTATATGTGTATATACATATATATGTGTATATATATGTATATACATATATGTGTATATATATGAAAGAGATGTATGTGTACATATATACATATATATATATATATATATATATAGCCAAAATCCACACTGGCTTGACTACTGAAGCTTTTTAGTAAGCCTTGAAATCAATTAGTACAAATCCTCCAATTTTGTTCATTTTCAGAATTGTTTTGGCTAGTCGACATCCTTTGTATTTTTATACAAATTTTAAATTGTTTTGTTAATGTCTACAAAGGACCCTGCTGAGATTTTGATTATGATAATATTTTAACTATAGGCCAATTTAGGAGAATTTATATCTTAGAATTAATGAGATTCTTATCCATGAGCATGGTATATCTCTGTTTACTTAGATCTTCTTTAATTTCTCTCAAAACAGCTTTGTAGTATACATGTGTTGTATATCTTTTGTTAAATTTATTCCTAGATATTCATAATTTGGGTGTTATTTTAAATGTTCGAATGTGTCCTCCTTTAAAAAGCACGTGTTGGAAACCTAATCCCCAATGCAAAAGTGATGGGAGGTGTTTAGGTTATAAGGTCTCCACCCCCATTAATGGATTAAATATTATTTAACTCCAATTTCCAATTATTTGTGGTTAGTATAGAGAAATACTGCTGACTTTGTATAACAACTTTGTACCCTATGATCTTGCTAAACTCATTTATTATTGCTAATAAATTTAAAAATATTTCTGCTGTGGTTTGAATATGTTCCCTAAAAAGCACATGTTGGAAACCTAATTCCCAATGCAATGGTGATGGGAGGTGTTTAGGTTATGAAGTCTCCACCCTCATGAATGGATTAATGCATTTATAAAAAGGCTAAAATTAAGGCTGAAAGTTAAGCATCTTGCTCTCTCTCTCACCCTCTCTTTACCTTTCTGCCATGGGATGATATAACAAGCAAGAAAGTCATTGCCAGATGCCTGCCCCTTGATCTTGGACTTCTCAGCCTCCAGAATCAGGAGCCAAAACATTCCTGTTCTTTATAAATTACTCAGTCTGTGGTGTTCTGTTATAGCAGCACAAAATGAACAAAGAAACACTGTCAGTATTTTCTACATAGACAATCAGGTTGTCTGTGAATAAAGACAGTTTTACATTCCCCCTTTCGTTCTGTCTTTTATTTCATTTTCTTCTGTTAATAAACTGACTATGACCTCCAGTACAATGTTGAACAAAAGTGTTAAGCAAAGACATTCTGGCCTGCTTTCTGATGTTAGGGGGATCCAGACTTTTACCATTAAGACTGAGGTTAGCTGGAGATTTTTTCTAAACAATATTGAGGCAGTTCTTTTTATTCCTACTTGTTAATAGTTCATGTCATGAATGGGTATGAAATTTTGCCAAATGCATTTTTTGCATATACTGAGGTGATAGTATTGTTTTTTATTTTTTGTTGGTTAATATAATGAATTATATTGATTGGTTTCTAAAATGTCATACTATGCATTTCTATGATAAATCCCATCAAGTCATAGCATATTTTTATATACACTGATGCATTCAATTTAATACTATTTTGTTGAAGATTATAGAATTTATTTTAATGAGAAATTTTCATCTGTAGTTTTATGTCCTTATAATGTATATCACTGGTTTTGGTATCAGAATAATGATGGCCTCATAAATTAGTGGGAAAGTGTTTCTTATCATCCATTTTCTAGAAGAGTTTGTGTAGAGTTGGCATCATCTTCTCATTAAATGTTTGGTAGCATACTCATCATTGAAGTCATGCAGCCCTGGAGTTTTCTTTGTGGAAAGGTGTTTTAACTACAGACTTAATTTTTAAATAGATTTAGGGCATCAATTTTGTTGATCTTTTCAAAGAACCAAATTTTGGTTTCATTGATATTTCTCTACTCTTTTCTCTTTGTTTTCTATTTTACTAATTTCTGCTCTCTATTGCAGTCATCCCTTGGTATACAGAGGGGATTGGTTCCAGGACCTCTGCATATATCAAAATCCACACATACTTAAGACCTGAAGTCAGCCCTGTAGAGCTTGTGTATATGAAAAGTTGGCCCTCCATATATGTGGGTTTCAGATCCCACAAATACTGTATTTTTAATCTATGTTTGGTTGGGGGAAAAAACTCTATGTATAAATGAGCCCATGCAATTCAAACCCATGTTGCTCAAAAAAACGCTAAATGCATTTCCTTCCTTCTGGTTATTTTGGGTTTAATTTGATCTTCTTTTTTGTAGTGTCTTTAGATGGCAACTCAAACCATTAATGTGAGAAGTTTTTTATTCTTTAATACAAGTATTAAAAGCAATGTTTCCTTAAAGCACAGTGTTAATGTCATCCCACACATTTTGATATATGTTCATTTTTTATCAATTTGGAATATTTTATAATTTTTCTTAATATTAACTATTTGACTGTAGCTTAAAGTGTGTTTTTCAATTTCTAACTATTTGACATTTTCAAATATCTGTTATTGATTTTTAATTTAATTCCCTGCAGTTAGTCTTCCATTTCTAGCCAAGATATGAAGTCACAGGCACCAGATTTACACTCCAATGTGAAACAACTAAAAATACAGACACAGTATATAGAAGGCAATTTTAGGACATTGGCTTTCAAGACATTGAATATCGGGGGAGAGAGAGAGTGATTTCTGAGAGACAGGAAGCAAATGAGATATGCCTTATAATTGCCCGAGCTTGCAGTCTGGAGAACGTTTCCCAGCTTCAACATGGAAATACAAAACCCAGGCAGAGGCTAGTGTACTCCTTTTGTTGAGGAGATGGAACTGAGAGCTTCAAGAAACCAAGGAAGCTTGAATTTACAGGACAGAATCCTGGAGGGAGGAGTTGTGAACAGAGAATTCCAGAAATTACAAAGGTCTCCCAGGAGTATTCAAGTAAGTAATGATCAGTTTGCGTGTCTGAAGAAAACTACCTGAGGCCTGGGAATGAACCACCCAGAAGCATAATAGGTATTAGAGTGAGCAATACTCAGAGATCACAGAGTCAAGAATAGTGTTCCTACTAGTCAGGCTAGAAAACCTCATAATTCATAGGCCAATGGATATTCAATCACATTTTCCCTCAGTAGTGAGTAATTACTAGTCACAGTCTAAATGCTTCTCTCATCTTGCCTAACAAATCTTAAAAGCAGTACCCAAAAGGATCAAACTGATTTCAAGTAACTTTCCCAGAGCAAAACACTATTTATAGAAATCCAAAAATACCCAGCACTAAAATTCACAATGTCTGACATCCAATAAAAAATTAACAGGCATGCAAAGAAGAAGAAAAATAAGGCCCAAAATGAAGAGAAAACATAGTCAATAAAAAAACCAAACATGACACCGATATCAGAATTAGCAGATAAAGACATTTAAAGTTATAACTATATTCCATGTGTTCAAAAAGGTAGTGAAAAGACTGAACATGTTAAGAAGAGACATGGAGAATTGTTTTCTTAAAAATATCAGATTGAACTTCTAGGGATGAAAACTACAAAGTCTGAGATAAAAACATACATTGGTCAAGATTAATGCCAATTAGGCACTGGAGAAGAAAATACTGTGATCTTGAAAACATAGCAGTAGAAACTACCCTAAGTGAAACACACAGAGATAAAATTTTTTTTTTCTTTTTTGAGACGGAGTCTCACTCTGTCACCAAGCTGGAGTGCAGTGGCATGATCTCGGCTCACTGCAACCTCCGCCTCCCAGGTTCAAGTGATTCTCCTGCCTCAGCCTCCCAAGGAGCTGGGACTACAGGCACGCAACACCACTCCCAGCTAATTTTTATATTTTTAGTAGAGACAGGGCTTTACCATGTTGGCCAGGATGGTCTCGATCTCTTGACCTTGTGATCCGCCCGCCCCAGCCTCCCAAAGTGCTGGGATTACAGGCATGAGCCACCGTGCCCGGCCAAGAATTTTTAAATAAACAGAGCATCATTGAGCTATGGGACAACTTCAAGAAACTGAATACACATGTAATTGGAGTCCTTAAAGGAGAGGAAAAAAGTGGGAGACACTTTTAACTGTTTTATTCCAGGAAATAAATAAGTGCTCATAGGATAGAATACTGATATCTCTCTGGAACATGCAAAAGGAAGGAGTCCCTTTTCAGTGTTCTTGTCTTTGAGAAACACTGGAGTCTCAAGCCAGGAAACCTATGCAGTAACAAATGACTACAGGACATGAAAAGAGCTGTTGAAGTCCAAAGCCAGGCAAGAGCTCAGTCTTAGACTGAATGGGCGTTTGTTGGTTTGAGTGATTCCTTTGCTCCAGGTTGGTCAAGACAGGTGCAGCCTGGGTATTTCTCTGTAGTTTGAGCCACATGCTTCCAACAGTGAAAGCATGTTTTTTAAGTCATCCTATGTTTTAGGTCTGAATGGAGAGTTTGCATGTTGGAATGCAGGGGCCTCAGTGCTCCACTGATGGTGTGGCTGGTGTAGCAGAGGTAAGAGTCTCAAAGGTCTTCTGTGCCCTGCAGCACTCATCCTCATCTGCTTCCTGACCACATGGGCCTCTGAAGGCAAATGTAGCCATGTTAACAACGTGCAGTGTGCCTGAGAGGCAGCCCAAGGGATGCCCTCACCTGCTGAAGTCTTAGAGCCATCCCTAGCACTTTGGGAGCCTTCGGATGAGTTAAAAGCAGATGCCCCTACAGGCAGATGAAGCGCATGAGTCTCAGCTTCCTGTGAACTAACAGAGCCCCTGCCCAGTTACATAGCTGCACACGCAGACTTCTGTCTGGCATCTAGCCCCCACTGCACCCCCTGGGCAAAGTGCCTATGGTCAGGGTACAGTGTGCACCATCTTAAGCAATAACTCCTTAGCCAGCTCCACTTGTCCTATTTCCCGTGGCATGTGCACACTGCCTGGCCTGTCCAGCAGCTCTCACAGAGTGGTGGGGTTGCCTCTGTAAAGGATCCTCATGGCCTCGGCAGCCCCTCCCCCACTGACAGAAGGAAGCTGTTCTCTTTCCTCTTTCTCACTCTGACTTTGCCTTGCATCTTCAGAGAACTTGGTTGATTTTCCATTCATTTCTGTCTGTTCATTCAACAAAGAGCCATTTCACATAGGAGGAAACATATATGGTTGATTTTGATAAAATGCACATTAAAACAATAATGAGAGATTATTTTCACCCACCATATAGTTAAGAATTAAAAAGAGGGATAATATCAAGTGTTTGCATATATGCAGAGAAATAGGCAGGCTTATACATTGTCATAGGAGTGCAACTGGATGATGAGTTTCAGAAAATAATTTGATTATATCTATCTATCTATCTATCTATCTATCTATCTATCTATCTATCTATATATATCTCAAAACTGCAGCTCTAATAATTCCACTTCTAGAAATCATCACATTTTGAAATACTTCACACGTCTTCAAAGATATATGTAACAAAAATATTCATTGCTTCATTTTCTTCAATTGTGAGAAAATGGAAAGAACATTTAGGTTCTTAGGTTCATTAATAAGGGGTTGGTTAAATAAAATATGCTCCAACTATCCTATCGAATATTGTGTGGCCATTAATGAATGGAGCAGTCCATGTGAACAGCTGGAAAGGCCTCCAAGACAAAATGTTAAATGAAGAAAGCAAGTCACAGAATAACATGCACAGTATAACACAGACCTATTCATACATGACAAAGGTAGAATGTGCATGCCCGTATGTGTGTGTGTGTGTGTGTGTGTAAATGCATGCACAATTGACCAAAAGGATATGCACATTGCCTCTGGGAGGGATATAGGTTCAAATCAGCCTAGCTGTGTGAACTCCGATCAGTGCTGAGAGATTTCATGATGGCTTGGTGGCCAATTCAGTGCTTTTGAATTCTTAGTTTATCATGAGGCTGTCACACACCAACAATCACACAAATATATTCAGCCCACACACAGGCAGTGAGAAGAGAGAAGGAGACTGAACCACTGAGAGTAGCTTGGGAGCACTCTGACAGATGAACCCGACTGGTCCGAATTCCCCTCAAAACACTGACCAACTTGGGGGTGGGAGGGCCACAGCTCTTCTGCCACCAGAGCATCCAGCACCACTGCCCATGCAGAAGAGGCCTGAGTTGTCACCAGCAGAGCCTCTGCGTCTTAGCCATGGTCAGTTTCTTTACTGTTTTTATGGCATCTGCAGGAATGTCCACGGCCATTATCTCAGTTGCCTTTTGGCTTCACTTTCTTATCAGGTCTTGGTGGTGCCTGGCACATATTCTCACCTCAGTCCACCATACATAATGTTGATGACTTTGAGGGGGCCTGCAGTTTCTTTTTTTTTTCCTTTTTCTTTCCTTTTATTTTTTTTTTTAAGATGGAGTTTTGCTCTTGTTGCCCAGGCTGGAGTGCAATGGCACGATCTCGGCTCACCACAACCTCTATCTCTCGGATTCAAGCGATTATCCTGCCGCAGCCTCCCGAGTAGCTGGAATTACAGGCATGTGCCACCACACCTGGCTAATTTTGTATTTTTAGTAGAGACGGGGTTTCTCCATGTTGGTCAGGCTGGTCTCAAACTCCTGACCTCAGGAGATCTGCCTGCCTTGGCCTCCCAAAGTGCTGGGATTACAGGCATAAGCCACCATGCCCGGCCCTTGGGGGGCCTTCAGTTTCACTGTGGTCTGAGTCACTTGTCATAAGGGACTCCATTTTGAGACATTTGGGATCACAAAACAATATTATATATTAAGGGGGGAGAGAATGAAGAGTGGGATAAATGAAAGACACAAAGAGCCAATGGTAAAAAGGGGTGCACAAAACAGTGGGGGTCATTCACTTTCATTCATTTGTGATCTGATGAAAGCAAAGAAGTATCTAGATTCACTCCTCAAACACAATCTTCAAAAGTTAAAGTGTAAAATGTAAAAATGAATTATAGAAAAAGCCCAAATGAAGTATTTATGACTTCTTTAGAAAAGTAAAATTTTTTCTAAATGTTGCGGCTCTGGAAGAAATCACCAAGGGAAATGCTGACACATTCCCGTACATCACAATTGGAAACGTCTATACAAAATGCCCTAACAAACTCAAGAGACACAAACAGGCTGATTGTTGCTCTGTTGATTGTGCAATAAATACAAAGTTCATTAAATCAAGGCTCAAAAACCCCAACTGACAGATAAATTAGAACACATATTTGCATTTGAAATGAACTCACCATGTGCTTCTTTTGAATGGGAAGAGCTACTAGAGGCCTTAAAATATAACTCTATTTTTCTCCAAATTCCTCCACCCTAGACTTTCCAGTTCAAACCACCGCATAAATTAAGAAGCCGTCTCCAGCTCCCTGGCTGTGTGGGCTTCCAAGGTGCAGCAGTCTGCGGTCTGGTCCACACATGGTAGGTGTTAACGTGGGCCGGACTTTTCCAGGCATGGGGAGGCTTCAGGACTATTGAAGCACTGTTCAGAGGCCCCACAACTCACACAGTGACTCAGGTGTGCAGCGGGAGGTCAGGGTGATGAGGAATCTACCCTGCCACTCACTGCTGTGGGGCCTGGGGCAGTCACTCAACTTCTCTGGGCTTCCCTCTCTTCATTGTCTCTGCCCTGCCTTCTCAGATGACCCAATGGGTTAATACACAGATGAGGCTTTGCAAAGGGGCAGACTCTGCTTCCTGTTGTTTCCCAGGGCCTAGAGTCCCCCAGCAGGTCATCTAGCTCTTGTCAGATGCTAAATGCCCTGCCAGCGTTTGGGCCTGTGAATCAGGGTCTCTTCTCTTTTCTGGCTATATAATGCGGCAGGCTCTGCGGTATTTCTGCAGCAGGGTGAAGGATGCCTGGGAATCTTAGCTTTTTCCAAACTCTGTGCAGGAAGAAGGCAGCCTCTCTATTCAGGCCAGGAGGCTCAAAAGTCCTGGGGCATCTCAGCTGCTTCCCACATAGGCATATCCTGGAAGCTCCTGCCTGCAGCTGGTTCTGGGGGAATCTGGGGAGGCTTCACAAAGAAGGTGACACTGGAGGAAGAGGTGGAGCTCCTGGAGTGATGAAGGGAAGGGTCAGCAGGTGCTAAGGGCATGGCAGACTCCCTTGTGGCAGACTAGGGAGTGAGGGGAGAATGGGGATTGGGTTGCAAACAGGAACAAGGCAGGAGCCTTGGGAGGGATTTGAACAGAATCCTGCTGGGGTCAGATGAGGAAGCTCACTCTCCCTGTCCCATGGAGATGGGTTTGCTGGGCTGAGGCTGGAGGCAGCGGCAGGGGCTAGGAGGCTGTTGCAAGTCGTGGAATAACACACACCATGTAATCCTATTTATGTAGGATAAAAACACATGGAGAGGCGCATATGCCTGTGTGTGTAAGGGTACAGCTGTCACTGTGGGGTGGAGGGCACACAGCTCTCATCCCCTAATTCAGTTCTGATTCCAGGGCATTTATTCTGGGTTTCAGCCACGTCTTGGGGCTCTGGAGGACTCATACTTGGTGGCTAACCTCAAGAAACAGTGTTAGTGCGGGAGGCTTGTGATCAGATCTCCACCGTTGAGTGTGTAGACAGAGTGCTATGATAAAGGAGGGGCAAAAGAAGTGAGGGAGTCAGAGCAGGCTTCCTGGAGGAGGTGACGTTTCCACAGGGTGACATGAAGCCCAGGGTATGGGTGAGACCAAAGCAGACTCCATGAGAATCAGCCACACTCACATTTGTCGAAGGCGCCCTCTGCTGAAGGCACCCTCTGCTGTGCCCTCGTCCTGAGCGGGACCTGAGTTGCTGGTGACTGGGAGGTCTCCTCCACCAGGAACCGGGCCTCGGAAGGAGCGAAGCCTGTGGGAGACGGGCTGTTGCCTCTGAATGAGACCCTGCTCCTTGGGGAATCAGATTCTGTATGGGACCCAGGGGCTGGAATGGCCCAGGACAGAGCAGAAGGCTGCCTGGCGCGCCCCTGGAGACACCCACAGCCTCTCACCTCGAATTCTGGGACCATGCCCTGCTTATCTGGGCTGTGTGGCCAAAGGGAGGGTCCCCCTTCCTTCTTCCCCAAATAGGAGGGCCTCAGGGGCTCCATCTGGCCGTGTGAAGCACATTCGGGTGTTCTGCTGAGCTGACCTCTGCCGGAGGGAATGCACCCTCCACAGGAGCCGGCTCCGCCTGACTTCCAGGCTCCGTGGCCATGTTGAAGAGCAGGACAGGAGCATCCCACTCTGCCCAGAGGCAAAAACGGAGCCACCCCTGGAGAACGGGGGAGGAGGACAGAAATAAACTCCTCTGTGGGGGATCATGTTGGCAATTACATTTGGGGCTTGGGCCCACCCAAAGGGAGAGCTAGACCACCTCTCCCAAAAAGTGATTCATGCTTTGCAGGCGGCAGGCACTTCCTTTGTGTGCCAAAGAGAAATGTGTGCCAGATTGCTGGAAGTGAGCAGCAGATAAAAATACAACTCAAGTCCCCGGAGCCACACCTCCTGGCTGCTTTGCAAATAGCCTGCTCTGGAAAAACCCGACTTGGAGAGTCCTCCGGAGTCAAAACTCGCCGCAGTCTGATGGAGGCATGGCCTGCCCCCTGGTGGTCTGGGTCCTGCAGAGCGACACCGCTTTCCCACCCTTCCGACGCCGCAAGTTTGGCACAAAGTCCAAGTGAGCATTTATTTGAAAATAAACCTGCGTTCTTCCTCAACTTCGGGACTTTTTGATGGCATGTCTAACAAAGAAATATTTCATCTCCATTCCCGACACAGGCTGTGCTTTCTATAACATTTACTGACTTCTCTCCTATTCAGCAAAAACAAGAAAGTTTTCCTGTAAGGATGAACTCTACAGACAGAAAAGTGGTTTTGTCGTTAAACCGTAAAGAGAAGAAAGGTTTAGAAAAGCAGAGAAACTCCAAGCCGATGTGCGTGCGTGCTGTTCAGTTCATTCCCTGGATATCAAGTGTTATTGAAGATGCTGAAATTTAATGTCCGACATGGCAGCATAACACAGGCTTGAGAGGACCAGGCTCTACCTGGGTCAAATTCCCACTCTACCTCTTACCAACTGTGTGAACTTAAGCCAGGCATTTAAACTCTCCGTGCCTCAATTTTCTCACCTATAAAGGGGGGATATAATAGAATCTATTTCATGGAGTCTGTGCGGGGATTAAATGGGTTGATACACATAAGCTATTTGAATGATGCCCTGCACGTGCGTGGTGTGTGCTATACCTGCATTTGAGATTGCTGTTGCTGCTGCCATTGTTATTTTAAAGTGCAACAGTAAACAATTTAACAATCAGATCTTGATATACAAATAAGAAGTGTGGCAAACATCTGTCACTTTTAGCCACCAGTCTCCAAAACCCGTTCCACTTGGGGGCTGGTCCCTTTCTGTACTGTGGACATAAAGAGCGCCAAAATCTCCTTTTCCATCCTTGGGTAGGTGGGTTGTTGGCCAGGTAGCCTCCACGCAGGGCAGGAACCTACCGTGCAGAAAGGGCACACAGATGCAGAGACAGCCAGGTTAATCTAGGGTGGCAGAGGGGTGCCAGAGTCCTTCAGCAGAGCTGGGAATAGTCAGTGCAGGTAGGAGGGAGAGAGGTGGCCCCGCAGGCCAACAAGTGCCAGGTGATCTTGCTGGGCCCTGGGGTGACAGCCCCCTTGTTTCTTGTTTCATCAATTCTCTGCCCGTCCTCTGAATTCCATGAGCTGCCCAGTGGCTTCACTTAGTCATAGTTCTGTCACTTCTACCCAAGAATCCTGAGAGCAGCAGACTAGGGCCCAGAGAAGGCAAGTGGCTTACTCAGGGTCACACAGCAATTCCATGGCAGAGCCAGGCTGTACCTGCTTAAGTTGGCCACCCTGTCCTAGTGAGCTAGTATGTCCTTCCCAGCTCTGCCATATCCAAGGTCAAGGACACAGGTGGCTCTTTTAGAAGCCACAACAGATTTGGAGGAGTAGTGACAAATTCTTAGCTGCTGTGGGACATGAGAAAAGCTCAAACCGGTACCTTTCTTCCCCTGCTGCCGACTTTCTTCTTAGTTACAGATCCCTTCTGTCCAGGCAACATCTGTGGTTGATGGCTCACGGGCTCCCCCGAGTGGTCATTGGCTGGCAGCAGAAACCCTGGAGGCTTTGACTAGGGACTTTCAGAACTGAAGACAGAGACCCTGAAAAAGAGGAGGGCAACTGTGTCTTGGCCTCTGACTCTCATGCATGGTCAGGTAAGGTTAGGCCCCTGGAAGCAGAGGGGGCTCAGACCCGAGCAGTGTTTCAGATAGTGAATGTGTTCCTGGGACTGGATTCTCCCTGAGGCACTCACCTGGAGGTTTCGGCCCCTGGAGGCCCCTGCCACGCTGGTCTTGGTTATTCTGTGGATCTGTAACCCAGGCTCCCCATGTTCTGAGTTCAGTGACATGCATGGGGCTCATCTCCACTTTACGGGCTCCAAAGGTAGTTCACAAACTGCTGAGTATCACGCAGAAAGAGAGACGCATGTGCTCCAGGGCGGGGGTGTGCCTGAGCATGCCTCACTCACGCGCACACACACAAGCCCACACACACGCACACACATATGTACATATGCACACGCATGCAGGCACATGCACACACACCTGCACACACGCATATATGGACACACACGTGCACAGGCACAACCACAAACCACTTTGTCAACATATCATTAGCTGAGCTGTCACTTTGTTTTTCTTTTCCACTTTTTCCTCAGCTGCTCTGGTAGAGCACACAAGAAAAAACAGAACTTTAGAGTCATACAGAATAAAATTAAAATGGAAATGCTCATTT
The DNA here is from genome assembly GCF_029289425.2 of Pan paniscus. Lineage (NCBI taxonomy): Eukaryota > Metazoa > Chordata > Mammalia > Primates > Hominidae > Pan > Pan paniscus. The sequence goes on along the minus strand of NC_073257.2, from coordinate 135,426,012 downwards.
TTCTTGCACAATTAATTTAACCTCCTAAGCCTCGGTTTCCTTCTCTGTAAAATGGGGCTGTAGTTTGGTAGTTTGGGGCCATGGCCATTTCCTTGTTTGATTGATGGGGTTGGGTTGGGCTTTTTTTCCCTTCCGGTGTGTGCATGTGTGTGTGTGCATATGTGTGTGTGTGTGTTGTTTTGTTGCTGTTGAGAGAGAGGAATGCCATTTTTATCTGGAAGTGAACATTGCTTTTGAATGTGTCTGGGGGAAGTTTTCAAATGTGGTTGGAGGCCACAAACAGCCCACTGGTCTTCTCTTCCATCCGCTCTCTTCTAACCCGCCCTCCTTTTCCACTGTTTCTTAAAAACCCTCCCATTGTGGAGTCACATTATTTTTTTGAGTGGGTGTAAGACACAGACACAGACGCAGGGTTAGGACCTGGTGTGGCAGCTGCAGGCAGCACGTTCTCACCTACCCATTTCCCTGCAACTACCAGCATCAAGATGCTGGCACCTCCTCCATGCCTGGACTCCCCACACTCCAGTTTTCAGCTGCCACCTCAGGAATACTGCAGAGAGTAACAACAGCGGGTAAGGGAATGGAGCAAGTGGGCGCTGCAGGACCTGCTGGCACCCAAATTCCTTATCATTAGGGTGACAGCACAGCACAGCTTTCTTTTGCCCTCATGATAGGGCAAGAAGGCTCAGAAGGGTGGTCAATGTGCCCGGCAGAAGAGGTACGACCTTTTGCCTTTGGAGAACATTGGATATCCTAAAGCACAGCTTACAAGGTGCTCTGAGCTAGAATTCCTGCCTGCCTCGCCAGTGTCATCTTGACCAATCCCCTCTCATTCTGTTCACTCTGCCAGGCTGAGTGAACCCATTTTCAGCTCATCAAGTGGGCCACCCTTCATCTTGCTTCTGGGACTCTGCTTCTCTGGTCTCTTGGCCTGGGAGGGACTGTCCTTTCCGTGCTCTGTCTGGCTAACTCTGAACTTGTCCTTAGAGCTTAGCTCATGCATCACCTTTTAGGGCACCACCCCCCCGCCCCCAGGCCATCCTCAGCCCAATCTTCATGATCCCCTTTCCTGGGACTTCTTAGCCCTCCCATTGCCTTTTCACCTTTTCTATCTATCTTTTCTACCCATGAGGCGGTAGGATTTCCAGAGGTGAGGACATTCTATGCTGTGTCCCTGTGATTGGCACAGTGCCTGTCATACAAAAGCCACCCAGTAAATATTGGTTAAGGAAATACATGAATGAGACATAGTGATATGCACAGACATGTAGAGCTAGAAGAACTTATTTTTGAGTTAAGCTTCCCCAACAAATGATCTAATTTTAAAATGCAAACTTGGAGGCAGATAGAGCAGGGGTCTTTGCAAGCGGGCAGGTTTACACATCACTTGTAAAGCAGGACAACTTTGTGCTTTTCATGTGCATTTGTTGTCTTTGCCCCCCGCCCCCAACACCATCCTCTCTCCTTTTGGGGTATTTCTCCTCCATCACTGCATGCCACCCGGGAACTACCAGTGTAGGAGCCCTGCCCTCCCTTAGATCAAGGATGGATGTGAGATCAAGCAGGACCAATTGGACTTTCTCCTAGGATTCAAAATCTGGGGCAGAGAGACTTAAGGATGAAATTGTATTGATTGTTGGTAACTCATTCACTGCAGTAGTCAAACCTCAGCAAAGTTCTGAATAGTTCCCATTGCCTGTGGCAGAAATAACTAGTGCTGTCCAGAGTTCCACCTCTACTTCTTCCTGGGAACAGACTTAGACTACATTTCCCAGGCTTCCTTGCACTTAGTGGGATGTGAATGGAAGTGGTAAGTCCATTTCCCAACGTGGCCCATTACAAACCTTCCATACATGGGCCTCACTCTGTCTCATCTTATATTGGCTGAATGGAGAGGATTCCATTCAGCCAATATAAGATGAGACAGAGTAAGGACCTAGAACTGAGAGGAGCTACAAGATGGAAGGAACTCGGGTGGCTAAATGACTGTAGAGCAAAGAGCCACCCTCCCACCCACCCCTGGCCTGATAAGGCTATGACACATTGAAGTGCATTAAGCTACTGAAATGTTGGGTTTCTTATTACGGAAATTACTCTACCTGCGTTAATTCTGGTTGTGCCCACTTCGGAGCCTCCAGCTGTCCCATAGATTCTTTCCAACAAATTTCTTTTATACTCAAGGTTTTCTACCCATGGTCACATTTTGTTGTTTGCAATCAAAGGACCCTCATGTTATGACTTGGTGGTGGCTATAGAGACCATTTTCCAAAAGTAAGGTCCAGAGAGGTGAAGTAAATAGCCCATGAACAAACACATGTAAATGGCAGATCTGAGCCTGGAACCCAGACCTCCTGACTCCTCATCAACCCCCTTTCCATTGCCCTGGGATCTATCTTGCCCAGAACATAAATCTGGATTCCTGTGATGGCAGCAAAATGCACAGCGTCACCTCCATGCATCGATTTTGCCCAGAGGACCCCGCGCCTGCAGTGGGGGCTCAGAGCAAGGATCGATGTGGGGCCCAGATCCTTGGCTGTAAATCACAGCAGAGAGAGCACAGCAGAGTTATCTTCTGGCAATAAATTCACCTCCAGCCAGCAGCCCAGCTTTTCTCCTTTCATGATTCTACCTCGTAGATTAGACAATGTTTGAAAGAGAGAGTGGGACCATTCCTTGCTTTGTTTATTTTCCCCTAATACTTTTAAAGAAACTTTTAATTTTGAAAAAGAATTTAGATTCACAGAAGAGTTGCAAAGATAGTACAGAGAGGTCCAGTATACCCCTTACCCAGCTTCCCTGCACGTTATCATCTTCTATAGTACAATAATTAAAACTAAGAAATTAACATCAGCACTAGTAGTAACTCAGCTACAACTTGATTGGGTTTCCCCAGTGTTTCCACTGATGTCCTTTTCTGTTCCAGGATCCAATCTAGGATATGATGGTCATCATATCTCCTTCATATCTGCCAATCTGTTAGAGCTTTTCAACCTTTCCTTGTTTTTCCTAACATTGAGAGTTTTGAAGAGTATGTGTCTGGTTTTTGGTAGAATGTCCTTCAGCTTGGGTTTGTCTGATGTTTTCTCATTAAGAGAGTGTTGTTTTGGATTTGGGAGAAGAATAAAACAAAGATGGAAACGCTTCCCTTTGCACCATGTCAAGCTGCACATGATGTCAACATGACTGACTGGAAGTGATGAGAACTTTGGTCACTCAGTTGAGGTGACACCTGCCAGTTTCCACCATCATGCAATTTACTTTCTTTCCCTCTCCATACTTGATTTGTCATGAGTGAGTCACTAGGTCTAGCCCACACCCCAGGAGAGAATTTTCCCTCAACACCTTTGAGACATGAACGATGCCCCCTGGGGTCTGATGACCTCCTGCTCAGCTCTAGGGAGAGGGGAGGGCCAAGCCAGTGGCCCTGGCTCAGCAGGTCCTACTTTTTACAATTCTGCTCAGCTGCCCACTTGCCGCTCAAGGACAGGAGAGAGGCTGGCTGAGAACTGGCCTCTTGTTAAGAGCCTGGTGAAGGCTGGCAGGTTGGGGCCAGGTGGGGATGCTGACGAGGTTTGGGGGTGATCGGGCTGCCGCTTCTCCATCTCATGGTTCTTCCCTACCTGCAGCAGAGAGAGAGAGGCCCATCTTCCCTCTTTGGGAAGCTGAGAGGTTCAGAGAGCACACAGACTTGGGGTTCTAGTCTTTCAGAAGTCTGAGATGTTGGTACTCCTCCATCTGGCAGGGCTCTGGATGATGGAGCCAACACAGAAAGAAAAATGGCCAGGTGGGAAGTATAGGGCTGTTTTGTCTGGCCAGATGCCCAGAACCTCCGATGTGAACCTTGGGTAAAAAAGCTCCATTGAAGAGAAAAGCTTCCAGTCAAGAGCAACTCATATTTTTGGAATGTGGAGTCTCCGGCGTGCACTGGGAGAAGAGGAGGCAGAGGCTGGATCTGTCAGGCAAAATCTGGGCACACTTACCTAGATCAGCCCACTACCTGCCTGGTCACCGGTGGGCAGAGAGAGGCAAGCCTGCTTCTAGAACAGTAGTTCTCAACTTTAGTTGCATGTTAGACTCTCCTGAAGAGCATCAAAAATCATTCATTTCCCGGGTTCTGCCTCTAAACTGACTATAATTTAATATTTCTCAGTGGGGTTTGGAAACCAGTATTTTTAAAATAATCCCCAGGTGATGGTTTCCCCAGGTGTTGAGCTAAGATTGTAACCCATTGCTTTGCTCCTCAAAATGTGGTCCTCTGACCAGCATCAGCTGGGAGACTTAGACTAGCCCAGCCCTGGGCGCCCCAGCACAGCTGAGTCAGAAGCTGCCTGTTAACAAGATCCTGGGGAAGTTTGGGAGGCGCTGGATTAGCAGGTAGGGTGTGCCTCCTGGATGGGAGCAGGAGAGCGGCTGCCCCCCGGTGGAGGAAGCACAGAGCGGGGCTAGAACATGGGCAACCACCTTTGAAACACAGCCACCATGCCCTCCAGCAAATGCTGCGGACGCCGACCAAACAGCTTAGCAACCCTCCTCCCGTGACAGGGACAAGCGTCAGGCAGGTGCTGGGAGAAGCTGCCAGTGTTTCTCAACATGTCTGCCTCCCTGGGAGATGAAGCATGGGCGGAATCCCCCAGCTTCCCACGGACAGGACAGAAACGTCAAGGGGGACAAACACCTTCTCGCCAGTGGGTCCTGCCTCCTTACCTCCCGCTGCAGGCCTTCCTTGGGCAGGCCCTGTTTAAATCCCTCTGGGCCTCAGCTACCTTCTCTGTAAAGTGGAAGCAATAATGATTTTCTTGTGAGTTGGTCACTGATGAGATGGCCCAGGTGAAAAGCTGGGCCTGGTGTTCAGTACTGGTGAAGGCACAGTCAGGGCCTGCTTGGAACAATGTATTCAAGCCAGGGGCACTTCTCTGGGACCAAATGAGCCCATTCCTCCCGCCTCCTGAGCAGCACCTCCTCCCTCTCCTCTCCTGTACCATCCCCTCCCCTCCCCTCCCTCTCCCCTCCCATCCCCTACCCTCTCCTTCCCCTTCCCCTCCTTGTCTCCTCTCCTCTCCTCTTCTCTCCTCTCCTCTCCCTCCTCCTCCTCCCCCTCCCCTCTCCTCCTCCCCCCCTCCTCCTCCCCTCTCCTCCTCCTCCCCTCTCCTCCTCCTCCCCTCTCCTCCTCCTCCCCTCTCCTCCTCCTCCCCTCTCCTCCTCCTCCCCTCTCCTCCTCCTCCCCTCTCCTCCTCCTCCCCTCTCCTCCTCCTCCCCTCTCCTCCTCCTCTCTTCTCTCCTCTCTCCCCCCTCCTCTCCCCTCTCTCCTCTCTCCCCCCTCCTCTCCCCTCTCTCCTCTCCTCTCCCCTCCCCTCTCTCCTCTCTCCTCTCCTCTCCCCTCTCTCCTCTCCTCTCCCCTCTCTCCTCTCTCCTCTCCCCTCTCTCCTCTCTCCTCTCCCCTCTCTCCTCTCTCCTCTCCCCTCCCCTCTCTCCTCTCCCCTCCCCTCTCTCCTCTCCTCTCCCCTCTCTCCTCTCCTCTCCCCTCTCTCCTCCTCCTCTCCTCTCCTGTCTCCTCCTCCTCTCTTCTCCTCCTCCTCTCTCCCCTCTCCTTCCTCTTCGTCCTCCTCCTCCTCCTCTTCCTCTCCTCTCCTCTCCAGATGTCGTCTCCAATGAAGTTTTGACCTTATTTTTGAGGGATCCAACTCTGCCAAGATAGCACAGCCCTCCTCTGATCAGGAGGCAGAGCGACTGTCACCAAGGCTCATATCACACTGGTTTCATCAACATCTCTACTTTTGATGCGTTTGGCAAAGTGGCTCCTGAGAGGTACATAGGAACAAACGCCAGCACCTGCTCTGTGCCACCACCTTGAAACCCACTATTTCCTGTCATCTTCCTGAGAACACTGTGATGTGTGGCTTATCTCCCCACAGGCAGATGTGTGAGGAGCTGCAGATCAGAGAGGGGAAGTAACCTGCCCACGCTCACACAGCACTGGAGCCCACTGTGAAGCTGGGGTTCGGATCCCGTCCTGGTTCTGTGAGACTCCGAAGCCTGCTCCTTTCACAAACCCTGCCACTTTCCCTTTTCCCTTTCTCCCTTCTTTCCGTCGTGTTTTTGGTTAAACAAAACAATTAATTTTTACTCAAAGTGAAAAATAACAGAATAGGAAGATACAATTCCATAAAGAACTATAAATCAATGCATCTGCTAGAAAACAGCTGCTGCTTTACCCAGCCCTGGGGGTGCTACTCCCCTGCCTGTGACTTGCAGCAGACCCTGTGATTTTAAAAAAAGTTCTGAATCCCTTGAGGAAGCATCAGAGATGAGAAGGGTTGAAGGCTTCTGTGCTCCCGTCCAGCTTCCTTCATCCCAGCCCCCACCACCCTGACAGGTCTGTCCCTAGCAGAAAAGCCGAAATCAGGGGTAGGGGACCTCGGGGGAAGGCGATCCCCACCCCAACCCACCCCTTAGCATCAGTTTCTGCTGGATCTTGAAGTTTGGAAATTTGAGGAGCATGAAGTCCATGTTTATCTGGGTCAATGGGAACAAAATTCAGGATTTCTTTTAGAAATGTCCCCTAAAATAAGCTTTTCAGACCAACCCCTCCCACTTCCTAAACTGCTTCCTAGCCCTGCTCTCACGTGACACTCCCCGCACTGCATGACAGAACTTGCCCCCTCTTGGTTGAAGCTGTGGTTTCACTGAGGGATATTAAGTCCGAACTCGGGTCAGGTCCCCAAGGGAGAGACATGCATGAAGGAGGCAAAGGAGGCAAAGACACAGTGTGCCATGGCTGAGACTGGGCCTCAACTCCAGTGGGAGGTTTGGGTAAAATACAACAAACTCGGTCAGCTGGAGCTACCGCCCCCGGGACCGCTCAGTGCACCTCCCCAGAAACCCTCCCTGTCCCTCCTTCCCACTCCAGTGGGAAGAGAGGCCCCATGGGCCATGGAAGCAGAGCAGAGGGGCCCCCAGGCAGGCTTCCAGAGGGAGAAGTGAAGGGGCTGGCTTCATGGCCTCAGGCTACCCTGAGAAAGCCTGAGACCTGCTGCTAGCTGCTAGCTGAGCATGGGGACCTGTTTTGTAGCCCAGCCTGGTGGAATCTGGGTATTTGTGATAGGAGGCGTTGTTTGAGGGTCCTGAACAGGTCCTGATGAGGTCAGCCATCCTGGGTCTTGGGGATCCCAGTGTGTGTGCAGCCACCAAACACACCTTGGACCGGAGTCTCCTGCATGATTAGGTTGTTGCGTCTATGATACAAGAGAAGATGCTGGAACCACTGTGAAACACGGCCCCATAGACAAATACGTGGATTTTCAGATCTTAAAGAAGTTGATCACTTGGGCCCCTGGAGTCTGCTCATCACCGTATTGGCACATCCAGGCCACAAAGGCTGGGAGGGGGACCTGAGACTAGAGACTCCACTACCTCCAACACCTCCCCAGGAGCACAACTCTCCGGGTTGCTGTGGGCCAGGAAACGGGCAGAAGAATATTGGCAATCCTCACCTGCTCTCCCTGGTTTGTGACTCACTCCCCAGCTAGCATCTTGCTCTAACTTAGCCTGAGCGCTGCTCTGTGAGGTGCTCATTTGACAGACTAGGACCCTGAGGCTTGAGCCTCTCAGGCCTGGACTTCCTGCCCCATGAACAGCCTCCCAGGACTCCCATCTCACAGACCCTGGGCACAGAGTGCAGCTAACTCTTCCAGCGCAGATCGGGCTCTGGGGAAGGAGGAAGGGAATCCTGTCCAGCCTGCAGCGCTGGGTGGAACACGATGGCAGGCAGCACTGGAGGCCTTGACTCAGTGGGTCTGAGGAGGGCACTGGAATCCGAATCCATCTTTCTAACACGTTCCCAGGTGGACCTGCTGCCATCCACGGCCAACTTAGGGGACCAGGGCTCTGCAGCTGTGCTCTGGACTCCGGTGTGCATGGGCGTCAGGGGCTCTTGTTTGGATTTAGGGGTCTGGCAAGCCCTGAGATGCTGCATTTCTAAAAGGCTCCTGGTGCGGCCAGGGCTGTTGGTCCGAGGACCACACTTCCCACCCCAGTGGGCAGGCCTCTGTCACTGCAGGTGGGAGGATGCAGGGAGGGAGTTGGACCAGCTCTCCTCCTGCCCCCTGCTGCTGGGCCTCTCTGTGAAGCAGAGAAATCAGATGTAAAAGCCACTGAGAAAGGCACAGCCTGGGGACATCTTGCCAATCCTCCCCCATCCCAGAGGCTGGCCCCACATGAGCCTCCCTTGGAGCTGCCAGCCCTGCATGAGCCTCCCTTGGAGCTGCCATTGCCCATCAGGAGAGTTAAGTTCCAACGGGCCCGGAGCAAAGCCAATGACTCACCCTGAGCATGGAGCCCCCGGTCTATCCCAGGACAGCCTGTGCTCGCTTTTTGGAGGACTGCCCCTAACTTTAGTTGCCATGGAGAGGGGTGGCACATCCCTGCGCACCACCCCCCCGCCCTCAGAGGTGGATGTGGCCTTCTGCTGGCTGCTGGACACACCCCTAGGCCTGGCTGGCTCCCTGTGTTACAACGGAGGCCTCATCTTCCCTCAGAGCCCTGCTCAGCCCCGGCCTGGGTGGTAAAGCCCTGGGACCCAGTATGCCTAATCCCTGTGGGTGCAGTGTGTTAGCTTCTGAGGGCAGCCATAACAAATTACTAGACATGGAGGGACTTCAAACAACAGAATGTTGTTTCTGGAGGCCAGAAGTCCAATCCTGTGGGTCCATGCTCTCTCTGAAAGCTCCCGGGGAGGATTTTCCTTGCTTCCCTCTTAGTTTCTGGTGCTTGCCTGCAATCTTTGGCTTGTAAATGCATCACCCCACTTTCTGCCTCGCTCCACATGGTCTTGGTCTTCCCTCTGCATATCTGTATCTCTGTGTCTGAATCGCCCTCCCCTTTCTCTTAAAGGACTTCATTTATTGGATTTAATGACCATCAAACCCAATATGACCTCAACTTAACTTGATTACATTTGCAAAGACTGTATTCCCGAATAAAATCACATTCACAGGTATCGAGATTAGGACTTGAACAGATCTTTCAGGGAGACACAATTCAGCTCACAGCTGCCACTCTGTCCCCTGAGACCCCTGGAGTCTAGCTGGAAAGGATCCAGCATGAGGCTCTACCTGGAGCCCGAAGCAACCCCCTCTCCTGATGGTCTAGACGTGGCCAGATGCCCCAGTGCTGCTAATTCTCAGTGCTCCATCACCCTCCCTCCTCCTGGCCTCCAGCAGAGCCTCTTCAGGTCAACAGGTTTGCAAAAAGAGGAGGGAGAATTTGCTCTTCAGTCCTCTGTGTGTGGTCCTCCCATGGCTCCCTGGGCACCCTCCGTTTTCAGAGCATGTTTGTATCCAGGTCTCCATCTCGTTGTGAGCCAAGGATCATTGAATCTATTGTACAGATGGGGAAACCGAGGCTCAGAAAGGGCAAATGGCTGGCCCAATGTCACACAGCTAAAAGGCATAGCTGGGACTTGAAACTGGTCTTCAGATGCCAAGTCTAAGAGAACTATTGATCAACTCCTTCAGTGACATCAAATGGAGGGGTCCTGTACATGTTGGGGACAGGCCTATGACAAGGGGGCCTCTGATTGGAGCAGGACTGGCTTTCACTGATGTGCTGCAGGGGGCGAAGTGGCCACTTCTCCCACCATCCGCCCGCCCCGCATGCCCTGCCAGATGACACATGAATAAGATGTTGTAAGAATGATCTCCCTAGGGACATAAATATTCCCCTCTTGATAGCCCGGCACCCTGCTTTTATATTGTTATGGCAATCTTTTTTCATTTTTTAGCATCTGCTGTTCAGAATGTTTCATACCTTGAATAGAGAATGAAGTGGAGGCATAAATCAGCAGCACAGCGCCCGCCTGGCCTGCTCCCGGGGTCTGTGCTGGGCCGCCTCTGCTGCTTACTGCCGCTGATCTAGGAGCTATTGCAACTGCTGCTCGGTTTTAAGGCCTGTTGATGTATTGGTGGCTTTTTTATATGTGGTGGGTCATTTGTGTGACTGATTTCGTGACTCACGCGCCCGCTGCAGGATGCCCTGGAAACAGATCTACCAGCTGCATTCTCAGGATGAAAACGTGGAGAGCAGACTGGCTAGAGCGGGGCCGCCATCACAGTCCCCTCCTCGACTGCTTGCACAGGCCAATTGGACATGGTTGGCCCAGAAAGAAAATGGGAAAATTGATGGAATTCAGGTGTCAGTCTTTGACATCAAAATTCTTTCTCAGCCGGTATGGAGTAAATAGTGTGGACAAAGGTAAATAGCAGCTTATGCTCTAAATAGACTCCGAGTGAACGTTCTTGTGCCACCTGTTAGAGTTTCAGCAGGCGGGGCAATCCCTGTGTAGACTTTTCAAGATGACAGTGAAAAAAAGAGAGAAGGAGTCGTTGTTAGTTTCCAGAAGCCAAGTAGCTGAAATAGCTGGATAATGGGGTTTATGTGTGCTTCATCACCCCGCCGGGATGAGTCTGGTCTGCTGTGTATTGCAGGCAACGTTCACTGTTGGAGTGGATTTGCACAAATGCCCAAGTTTACGGGTATTGCCCGGAGGTGTGGACACAGGTAGACGCTCCTCTGCTGCGGAGAATACTCCATTGCTCTGCGTCTGAACAATTCAGCAGTTAGAGAAGGTGAATCTGTTTCTGATTTTAACATGTTCCGTTTTCCTTTTTTTTTGTTTTTTTCTCCTTCTTACCTGTCTTTCTTAAAACAAAAAGGCTATACTTTATTCAAGACACTAAAAGGTTTAAGAACAAGTATAATAAGTAAGTACAAACCTATCACCCAGCATAAGAAATAAAACATTGCATACGCATTAAAACCACCGGTGTTCCCGCCCCAGCCACCTCCTGCCTTCCATACCGCAGATGACCTCTTTTAACCTGAATCAGATGCTATTTAATCCCACACATTTTTGTAGCTTATTATAAATAATATACATTATTTCATAACTAGGTTTTTTTTTATTTTTTATTTTTTTTAGATGGAGTTTAGCTCTTGTTGCCCAGGCTGGAGTGCAGTGGCGCAATCTTGGCTCACTGCAACCTCCACTTCCTGGGTTCAAGCAATTCTCCTGCCTCAGCCTCCCGAGTAGCTGGGATTGCAGGCATGCGCCACCATGTCCGGCTAATTTTGTATTTTTAGTAGAGATAGGGTTTTTCCATGTTGGTCAGGCTGGTCTTGAACTCCTGACCTCAGGGTGATCCACCCGCCTCGGCCTCCCAAACTGCTGGAATTCCAGGCATGAGCCACCACACCTAACTAGGTTTTCTCTTTCAACATTGTTTATGGGATTGATCTCGGTAGATACATGTAGTTCAAGTTCAACCATTTTTACTGCAATAAGCATTCCATTATATGAAACTCGCAAATTATCCATTCTCTTGTTGATGAACTTTCATGTGTTTGCTATTAGAAACCGTGACTGTCAGCTTATTTCTTCATCCCCAGCCCTTCCCACCCAACCTGCAGGATGGCAGCAACACCATACTTAGCTCATCCTGGGGAAATAATGCTCTCGCTGCCTGTCAGGGAAGAGCATAGCACCTCAGCCACCCTCTGCCTTTCAAAGAGATGCCCTAAATGTCAGCTGCAGGGAGGGAGGCCTCCCTTGACTTCCTACAGGGCGCAGAGAATGCGTTGCCCTGGCCTCAGCCTTGCGTTTTGTCCCTAGGTGGGCAAATGCACCAAGTCCTCCAACCCTACAGGCAGTTGGCCAGGTGCTGCCCAGGTGGGGAAGGTTTGCCTCCCCTCTGTCCAGAGGCCACCTCCCTCAGTGGGGATGAGATGACAGGTGGGGATCAGGAATTATGGTCATTAGGAGTGTGCAGGGCATAGAAGGTGCTGGCAGAGCTGGCGGGGAGAAAAAGACACCCTATATGGAGCCGAAAAGAGCTATTAGGGATTTTATCAATGTCAACTTTTAAAAATCAACCTTTACCCAAGAGAATGGGTACAATGTGGAAATGTCATATAATGGAATACTATACAGCAGTAAAAATGCTGGAACCAGAACTACACGTGTCAACTCAGATAAATCTCATCAACAATGCTGAGTGAAAAAAACCTCAGGGTGGAAGAATGCACATGAACTGATGTCACACACAGAATTTAAAATGCAAGCAGAGAGGGTTTCCTTTGCAGAGCTAAGCTGGTGAGATGACACAGGACAGTGCTGGAGGGTGGTGGGGTGGGGCAGGACGGGGGGCTTTCCAACTATGTTCTGAGGACCTCGGAGCTGCCATGGTGGGGGCAGTTCCAGGGTAGCCCCTCCCCCATGATTTCAGGAAAGCCAGCCCCTCGAAGGGAATCATTTGACTGTGTTAGGACCCCAGCTTTGCTTCTGTGCTCTTGGGCAAGTTTCCTGCCACTCTGGGCTTTCCTGTCTCTCTCTAGAATGGGGATAACGATAGTCCCCACGCATGGGGTGGCAGTGAGGAGGACTCGACAGTGTCTGGCACATAGCATCCACCAAATTCATTGGGCTCTTTTATGATCATTTACCATTATCTGGTATATTACTCAGGGTTCTCCACAGGAACATAACCACAGAATATATACAAGGTTGACCTTTGAACAACTCCAGGGTGAGGGGCACCAATCCCTCTTGCAGTTAAAAATCTGCATATAACTTTTGACTTCCCAAAAGCTTAACTACTAATAGCCTACTGCCAACCAGAAGTCTTCTCAATAACATAGACAGTTGATTAACACATAAATAGCCTAGCATCTACATATATTTTATACATTAATATACCTGTGATGGTTAATATGAGTGTCAACTTGATTGGATTGAAGGATGCAAAGTATTGTGTGTCTGTGAGGGTGTTGCCAGAGGAGATTAACATTTGAGTCAGTGGAGTGGGAGAGGCAGACCCACCCTCAATCTGGGTGGGCACCATCTAATCAGCTGCCTGTGTGGCTAGGATAAAAGCAGGCAGAAGAATGTGGAAAGACTAGAGTCTCCACATTCTAAAGGCTGAGTCTCCTGGCCTACATCTTTCTCCCATGCTAGATGCTTCCTGCCCTCAAACATTGGCCTCCAAGTTCTTCAGCTTTGGGACTCTTGGACCTTCAACCATCGGCTGAAGGCTGCACTGTTGGCTTTCCTACTTTTGAGGTTTTGGGACTTGGACTGGCTTCATTGCTCCTCAGTTTTCAGCCGGCCTATTGTCAGGCCTCACTTTGTGATCGTGTGAGTCAATACTCCTTAATAAACTCCCCTTTATATATACATCTATCCTATTCTGTCCCTCTAGAGAACCCTGACTAATACATACCTAACTTTATCTGATTTTGTTTGTTTGTTTTAAAGACAGGGTCTTGCTCTGTCACCCAGGCTGGAATGCACTGGCGCGATCACAGCACACTACAGCCTTGACCTCCTGGGCTCGAGCGATTCTCCCTCCTTAGCCTCCCAAGTAGCTGTGGCTACTACAGGCATGTGCCACCACACTCAGCTAATTCTTGTATTTTTTGTAGAGACGTGGTTTCACCACATTGCCCAACCTGGTCTCAAACTCCTGGACTCAAGTAATTGTCCCACCTCAGCCTCCCGAAGTGCTGGGATTACAGGCATGAGCCACTGTACCTGGCCACTTTTTCTTATTTTTCCCAATATTTCTAGGCTATGTGGTTTATCTTCCAGTTTTTTCAAATTGTCGTAAATTCTCCAAAAATTTTTTCAATATATTTGTCGAAAAAAAATCTGCAAGTAAGTGGACCTATGCCGTTTAAACTTGTGTTGTTCAAGGGTCAACTACAGACACATAAGAGGAGACTTATTATGGAAATTGGCTCATGTGCTCATGGAGGCCGAGGAATCCCTTAATCTGCCATCTGTAGGCTGGAGAACCAGGAAATTGGTGTGGAATTCAGCTGGGTCTGAAGCCAATGATGCAACTCTGTCAGAAGCCTGAAAACTGGGGCCACTGGTGTAAGTCTTGGAGTCTGAAGGCCCAAGGTCCTAGAGCTCTGATGTCTGGGGCCAGGAGAAGGTGGATACCTGAACTTCGGAAGAGAGAGAACTTACTTTTCCTCTGCCTTTTTTGTTCTGTCCGGGCCCTCAACGTGTAGGATGCTGCCTGAGCTGAAGGTGGAGCTGCCTTACTCTGTCCACTGATTCACCTGCGAATCTCTTCTGGAAACACCCGCATAGATGCACCCAGAAAGTATTTTACCAGCCAGCTGAGCATCCCTTAACCCAGTCAAGTTGACACATAAAATTAACCATCATATCTGATTTGTAGATTCGCTTTCATGTTAGTTTTACTTTGAATAAAAATGTTCAGCTGCTTAAACAACATGTTTGAAAACTCCTGACCTCATACCTCCCCTCATGGACAGTAGAAGGTACGGAGAGCAGAGGAGTGTTATGATCCAGTCACTCAGGGGTCCAGCCTGCCCAGCGCTGGCCCTGGGGCTTCTGGCTGGTCACTTTGCTTCTTGGGGCCTGGGAAGATCCTGCAGGCCCCTCTGGTGCTGGCATTCTGAGGCGTGCCCTCTCCTCTCCAGCGACCACAGAGCCAGGAAGGGCAGGACAGACAGAATGAGTAGGGGGACTCGGAAACTTGGAGTGTGGTCTGGGAAAACAGACCCAACAAGGAGACCGAGCCCAGTGTCCCATCATAGGCTCAGTGCCTGCAAACCAGTCCCAAGCCACATGCCCTTTGGCAGGCAGGAGTTGATGGTGCAGGCCAATACTGCATGTCTACAGGGACTGCCGGTAAGATGACACTGCAACATCAAAGGCACTGCAGAGCTGCCTCTTCTTGCCATTTTGGGTCCAAGGGGCGAGGCCCAGGTCTCCCAGACACAGAGGAGCGAATACCTGGGCCTACTGAAAAGGACTGGTCCAGTGTTTCTTGGAGAACAAGATCAAGGTCCCTTGGCATGGGCAGCGCTAGACCAGGAAGCTAAAAACCCACCCTCAAAGTCCTACAGCCCTTGGGGAGGGTCTTTCATAGGACATAGGAGACGGACTCTTTTGTAGCTAGAAAGACCTTAGAACATCCCCAGGTGTGTAGGGGTCTAAGACTCTTCCCAGAGCCAGGCTGGTCTTTAGTTCTCAGGAGTCTATGATTACCAGGACCTGGAGGCAGCCTTGCCTTCCAGTACTGGGGCCCTGGAGGAGGCTGGGGGAGTGGAATCTGGCACATTCCTTCCCTGGCAGGGGCAGCTGTTCGAGTGACTCAATCACCTTGGGCAGCTTCCTGGTCTCCAGGCTGGGCCAGCAGATATGGGCCAGCAGAAGGGTGCACACTCGAAACAGCATCATCAGTTTGGGCCAAGGTCCCTTCCTCAACTGTTTAATTATGCACAAATAATTACTTCCCATGTTTACCGCTGTTCTAGCTCTTGGAGATAGAGCTTACAAATAACAAGAAAAAGAAGTGAAATCTGTCCTCTCAGGTGGTGATAAGAGCTAGGCGGCAGGGGGGATGGGGAGCCTGGTGAAGGGGTGGAGCATATGAGATGGAGAGGCCAGAATGAGCTCCCCAGGAAGGCAGCAGCTTAGTAAAGATGGGAGGGAGGGAGGCAGCCATGTGGAGATGTGGGAGAAGAGCAGTCCAAGCAGAGGCACAGCACATGCAAAGGCCCTGAGGCAGGACCTGCCTGGCCTGTTGAGGAGTATCAAGGAGGCCAGCATGGCTGGAATGTGTCAATGAGCATGAGAGTTGCAAGAGAAGAGGCCTGGTGGCAACAGACTGAGGGGCACATAGAGTCTTAGGAGCCATGGAGTTCTGCTCTTCTATGAGATGGGCCATTGATGAAATTTAGCAGATAATTACAAACATGAAAGTCCCAAATTATGAGCATATGAGTTTAATCTTCTTTTTTTTGTAATTCAATTTAACCCAATTCTTCTAGTGTGGTGTACTTTTGTATGGGGTTGTATTAGAGTTCTCTAGAGAAACAGCAATAGGAAATACATTTAAATGAGGACATTTATTTTAGGGAATTAGCTCACATGGTTATAAGGCTGACAAATGCAAAGATCTGCATTGAGTTGGCAAGCTGAAGACCGAGGAGAGCCAATAGTGTGGTTCCTTTCCATGTCTGAAGGCTTGAGAACCAGGAGAGCCGATGGTGTAGTTGTAGTGTAGAGGCAGGAAAAAGCCAATGTCCCAATTCTGAAGTAGTCAGACAGGAGGAATTCTCTTACTCGAGAGAATTGAACTCTTTGTTCTATTCAGGTCTTCAACCAATTAAATAAATGTTGATTGTATCCAAAAACATTGTCACAGAAACACTCAGAATAATGTTTGATCAAATATCTGGGCACACTGTGATCCAGTCAAGTTGATGCATAAAATTAACTATTACAAAGATTGTAATAAAGAACACAGATCTCAACTTTGCTGTTTCCCAGTTGCATGACCCCCAGGGACATTACTTAACCTCCTTGAGCCTCAGTTTCTTCATCTTAAAATGGGGACAGAGTTTACTTCATAGGCATTCAACCTGCACAGTCATACTTAGATGGACCCATGCTTGCTTGAATACTCTGCTGTTGAAATTCTTAATAAATTTTAAATAATTTGTTAATAATTCTTAACAATCTTTAACAAGGTGCTCCACATTTTTATCTTGCATTGTCCCCAACAAATAATGTACCCAGCGCTGAAAAGGATAATATCCTTAACTTCCTCTCAGGGTGCTTGTGAAAGTCAAATAAGACACCACAGGTAAAGCACTCAGCACCTTGCGTGACACAGTACCTGCATCATAAACCCAGCTGTCATTATTGCTAACAATATGTGCAAGCCGCTACTCAGGGCCAGATCCTCAAGTCCACAGAGATTAACATGACTCCTGCCCTGAGGAATTTGTGGTTTATGGTTCAGGAGTTAATGGATTCAGGTAGAGCAGCCTGAGGCAGGCCCATCCAGGTAAAGGCATCCCCCAGGAGGAAGCCTCCTAATTGTTCACTCCTGTTGGAAATTGAGGAAGTTGGAAGGGTCCTAGGCAGGGAGCGGTGATGAGGGAAAGGGCCCAGAAGGTCTCAGTAGCTGGGGAAAGAGCTGCATGGAGAGAGGCATGGGAGGTGTGGAAAGGAAGCCCAGAGCTGGGTGCTGATTAGGGACTGTGACCAGCCAGACCCTCCAAGACCACACCCTGCTGGCCTGGAACCTGAGAGACTGAGTGTCTGCTCACTGGCTGTGTCCCCTGAGCAGGCTCCACAGTATCTCTAAGCCCCAGGTCGTCACCAAGTAAGTGGGAGACATGATCCAGATGAGGATGAATGCACACAGAATGATACCCCACAGAGGGTAAAGGTTATTGTACAATCAGGAGCGGGAGGAAGCGGCGTCTGGAATGCCTGAAGATGTGAGGCACCCATGTGCCTTAAAGCCTCCACTTTAAATGCCAGAAAACCACAAGGCACTGTTCTCCCCTGTTCACTTAGCAGAGGGGCCCCGACCTAGCTCCCTGGGCTCCTGGCCCCACCTCACACACCCTCCTCTCCCGTCTTTTACCCCCCAGGAACTCAGAAGGATTATTTTAAATGGCAAATCAGATCTTATCACTTTGTTCTGCAAAAGCCCCTGGGGCTGTCCATACTTTGAGACTGAAACGCTCACCCCATGTATGCCCCTTCCACGTCTGTGACCTCACCTCCCACCACTGGCCACTCAGTTACAGCGCTGGGGATGGCTGGCTTTTTCTATGCATGGAGCCTCTAGTACATGCCGTCTTGGGCCCCTTGTCCTTGCTGTTCCTCTGACTGGAGCAATTCCTGTCCTCCATGGCTTGCTCCAGCACTGCAAATGCCCCTCCTCAGACAGGCCAGCCCTCACCCCAACCCCTCCCCATCTTGAACTTAATGACCATCATCGCCTTTTCACCTGGCTTTGTCATCATTGCATGTATTATGACATGACATATCGTTATCGTTCCCTTGTTTATTTTGTCTCCCCACCAAAATACAAGCTCCACACAGGTGGATACTTTTATCTTACTTACGTTGTATTGTATCCTCCACACCTAAGATTGTGCCTGCACAGGATATTTCATAAGTGATAGATTCCTGCTTTACAGATACAGAAACTGAGGCTCAATGAAATCACATCCTTTACCAATAACCCACAGCTCTGGAGCTGAGACTGGTCCCTGGGCAGTGGTGTGCTGGCAAATGTCTTAAACCCAGCTCTCCAGGGTAGCGGGAGGTCTTGGTTGCATTTGCTGATGTCCATGGTGTAAATACTTCCACCGTGGCCGACTTCAAATCACCAAGGTGACGTCACTGAATGCGAGGTTCGGAAGGATGCGTCCCTGCGCTCTGGAAGGAAGCCAGTGTCAGCCAACTCAGCACCCACTGCCCGGCTACCTCGTGTTCCTTCATCTTCGTCACTCCGCACTTTGAGTGAAATAACTCCTTCTTCGCTTTCCCCTCTAAATCCCACCTACCTCACTCCGCACTTTGAGTGAAATAACTCCTTCTTCGCTTTCCCCTCTAAATCCCACCCACCTCACTCCGCACTTAACACATCAGGTGAAATAACTCCTTCACTTTCCCCCTTCAAATCCTATCTCACATTGAAGAAAACAGTCCGAGCCAAGTCTCTGCATGTCTCTGGGCCTCAGTTTCCCCGTCCATAGGGTGGGATGACTTCTAAGCCATGTCTCTCCTCCATCATCCTTGCCTGAAGTCTGGGAGCCCTGGTCATGCGCACTGCCCCTGTAGACCACCAGGGGGCAGCCTTTCCCCACCAAAGACACTGGCCTCTCCGAGTTCCCGTCGGTGTCCTTCTTGGACACAGCCTGGGTACTGTGGGGCCTTGCTTGGCTTATGAATCAGCGATTGTGCCCAGCCCCGAGCGGGCATCTGCAGAAAGGGCCCATTGTCTGCAGTGAGGCTTTTTGTTCCAGCAGTGCCCTGGGGAAACTGGGATTGGGCTGGGGGCCTGACTGGTTCCCAGGGGCTCCTGGTGGGTGTTGGGGTGTGAACCCAGGCGGACCCCTCTCTGCTCTCCCCGCTGTCCGTCCCAATCCCATCTACCAGGCTGCTGTGCCGGGCACCGCTCACCTGTGCCTCGGCTCTGTCCGAGATTCTCGCCCCTGCAGACCTCCTCTGCCACCCTCTGAGGCCCATAGCACGTGCTCCTTCCTCCAGGCCGGGGTTCCTGTTACTTCCTTTAGCCTCATTCAATCCAACTGCACTTTAAGAGGGTAGGTGTCGGGAGCTGGGCTTCTCCCTGAGATTTTGGCTCCAGGCATTACCGCAGCCCGGTTTTCTTTTCCCTTTCACTGCAGCGGAGGGACGCCCAGGCTTTGGGCGCCGCCTGGGTCTGCAGCAGAGGCAGTGGCCTAACCCTGAGAGGTAGCCCAAGGTCAGGCCAGGGTCTGCGTCCTCCCCTCAGCTCTGCTGTCACAGACGACTGTGAACCCGCGGAGCTCCCATCTCTGGAGCCTGGCCTGGGCCAGCGGCTCACAGTGCTGCGTGCGCAGTGCCTGGCTCAATCCCACCTGCAGCCTGGGAAGTCACAGGGTCACCCAGGGCTCCACGGCCTCCCTGACCACAAAAGGGGAATCGCTGCAGCTCCTGGCAGTGGGCGTGGTCCGCTGTGAGGCTCCGGGGCTTCCAACACCTGAAAATGTAAGCTAAGTGTGTTCTGGGAATGATGAGGCCTCATCTTACTCTTTTTTTTTTTTTTTTTTTTTTTTTTTTTAACTATCTCTTGCTTCAACCCAGGGCAAGATCTGGAACTGAACCTTCAAAGGAAAGAGGGAGGAGGGTGGGAGGGTGCCTGTCACCTCCCCGAGGGTAGACCTGGGTTTCAGTCCCTGTTCGGCTGGCCATGGGAGTCGGGGATCTCCCTGCTGCCATCTCTGAACCTCGGCTTCCTCTACTGTTAAATGGGGGTTAAAAAGATGCTCTTCTCATTCTGGGGGTGGAGGGAGAGTCAGGATTAGAGCTATTTTCAGTCTCTGACATGTGAAGCTGGGGCTGCATAAGAATCTGTAGGGTATTTTATTAGCAGAAAAATTGTATATAAATGTCATCTGGCTGTACCTAATCCTGTCCTTAGTGCATCAGAGGTGACAGTTAGTACAGGCAAGGAAAGCTCTAGCTTTCCATGACTACTAATCCCACAGAAACTAAAGCAAATTATTCACTGCGGGACAAGAATTTATTGTTAAAACATTTGACCCTGGTGTTTAAAAATATAAGCAGCTTTTTTGGAGGACACTGGTGGGTTTGAAAGTGACCATTTGGGGCAACAGCATGGTGAGTCTCTCTTGGTCCTTAAACCTGAAGCCAAGCCTGCTTTTTCACCTCCTGTGACCCCTGAAATGCCCGTGCGTAAGTGGGCCCAAGATACCCCCAGCAGCCCCTGATGCCCCTGGGGAGGGAGTCGGCCTGTTGATTGCAGCTTCTAGAATTCAGTCTCTTGTATGCTGTCTCTATTATAACACCATGCCTAATGCTGAGATTGCATTTTTCGGGGGCTTTGTTTTTCTAAATTGTTTATCCCCTTGACTCAGGTGAAGAGCAGATGGCATTAGAGAAACTGAGGCAAATGGTCACAGTCTGCCATGCTGGGCTGAGGGATGGTGACATGGGGCACCCCTGCCCTGGCCTGGGGCTCAGCCCTCCCAAGACATGCTGGTGCCCAGGCTCCCCCAACCCTGCTGTTCTGGGTGGAACAGTCCTGTGACTTCAGTCAAAGGAGACACACCAAGCATGGCCCCTGGCTCAGGAGGGCTCCCCCCTTGCCCCCCTTCTGGCAGGAGGTCAGGGGGCTGCACGGAGGAGCCAGCAACTGCTGGGGCCCCATCTTCCCACCTGGCAGCAGCATTACCCCCTCCCTACTTCACCTCTCAATGCCTTTATCTGTCAGAGCCCAGAGGAAAAGACCCCGCCTCCGTGAGGCCCTCCATGGTCCCATCAGCATGTGTCTGAGAGACACCCTGGTGGATGTCATTGCCCCAAATCTTCTGTTCCATTTAAGATTCTTGGTGGAAACTTAAGGCAAATGTTGGGAGGATACTGGATAGTCCATGATGAAACTGGGCTTCAGAGGGCTGGGAGCTCCTGGGAGTCCACCCACCCTCCTTCTCTGGGTGGCTGCTACAGATTCAAACTCCCAGAGGAGAGTCCATTTGGCCAGTAAGGACCACAGGCTGCCTCGTTGTTGAGAGTGGGGCGGTCACAGAGCTGGACAGAACAACACTAACAGGGAGGCAGGGTGCCCCAGGTGAGCCGGGAGGACACACACGCCAGGGTCTGCTAGGCACCCCGCCCGGGCCTGGGGCTCAGCCCTCCCCGAGGCATGCTGGTGCCCAGGCTTTCAGCGAGCCTGGTGGGGCTGCAGGAATGGAGTTCCCCCTCGGACACCTGAGACGTCACCCGGTTGGGGAGTGTCAAGTGCGGGGCAAACACCTGCACAGGCCAAGGCTCTGGAGGCTACGCCCGCTACCCCCGGATAATGGTGCTCAGAAGAAGTCCAGGAAACTTAACTCTCGCTTGCCTTCCAGTGAACGGGAGCATGGGGTCTGTCCACACTCCCCCACAACACAGGGCGATTGTTGTAGAGCAGAGCTGGACATGCCCCCGGCCCTGTTTACAAGGTGGCATCCAGCGGTCCGCACTGTGTTTCCGGTACACTGGGGCTTGTTCATTTTCAAAGGACCCTCGGAAGGGGAGAATGTTCTCAGTGGTTTATGCTTTCTCGGATGAGCTGTGCATTGCTGCTCCTTTGGGGCTGCAAATCTTTTCAGCCACGAAGACAAAACAGTTCCTCCCGCTTTGTTCTTCTCAACCCTCAAAGAAGCCCCTTTCAGGGTGAGGATTGTCAGCTGTGTCTTTGGGAACCTGGAATCAGCAGAGGCCTGGGTCACTTCCCCCATGGCTTCTAAGCCTCCAAAGGCCCACAGCATGCGGTTCACACTCTGAGGTCGGCACCAGCCCTGGACCAGGCCCTGGCTCCTTGCCAGCCTCCCTCCTGCCATTCTCCTGTCTCCTGACCTCCCTCTGTACCTGGGGACAACTCAAACCAAGCATTATTCTGCAAAGGTATCTCTGTCCCTGACCCCAGCCCTGGACAGGCACTGCACTGGGCAGGTGCTAGGTGCCCCAGGAGTGTCTCCCCGTGAGTACGTAGTGAGTGCATGGGGACAGTGCAAGCCCCTGGGGCACCTGCACAGGAGGCAGGTGGAGACAGTGGTTTGCTCATCAGCCCTTGAAGTAAATGTGGAGGTCCATCTCTGGGTAGGAAGAGAAGAGGTTTAAACAGGACAGTTTGAAGTGGTAAATGATGGAATGCGATGACGGAGCAGAGTGATCACCCTCCTTCTCCCCCAGCCAGATGTCTTATGTGGGAGAGAGGATTACACCCCTGGGTGAGTTACTGCCAACTGTACTTCCAAGCAGATTCAAGACCCAGGTTGGCAGGAGCAGGGCACAACCCACAGAAGGCAGCCAGTGTGCTTGGTTCTGGTCCAAGCCCCCATTCCACCTGCCCACTGAGCATCCCTGGGCAAATCAGGTCACTTCTCCAAGTCCAATTTCCTCATCTGCAAAAGGTGCATCTGTCTTGAGGAACTGCCAAAATAATCCACCATGAGAAGGCAGCAAAGTCCACCTGGCCCACGGTTGGGGCTCAACAAATGTCAGATGCATTTTTATGAATTGGAATCTTATTCAAAACAACTGAGAAGGTGCAAAAGGTGGGTGCTTAACTCCAGGTGCACTTTGCCAGTTCTAAAAGTGCCCCGGGTGCCATTGTTTATTTTATTCAAAATCCTTGATGTGGCCTTGAGCAGGGATTCAGTACAACAGGTCAGAGCTCATACCTGGGAGTCCCATACACTTTCATCCTGAGGCTGCCTCCCCCAGCTCTGTGATCGTGGGCAGTTTTGCCTTGTCAGTTTCAATCCTGTGGTATCCCCTGTGCCCAAGACAGTGCCTGACACACGTAGATATTCAATAAATGTTTGCTGGTTGAATTTAAGTTACTCAACATTACTGGGTCTCCACTTCTGCCTCTGTGAAATAGAAATTATAAAAAACCTGCCTCAAAGGGCTGTTGTGAAAATTAAATGAGATGACCCAGAAAATGCGCACAGCACGCAACTTATTAAAAGCTACCTGACAAGGAGTCAGCTCTGATCTAAGGATCATTCCCCTTGAGTTCATAGAGGCTCTCGGATAACCAGAATCCTCAGTTATGCAGAGCAATCATCACATCCATGAGCTTGTTGCCTCTTCACAAACCACAGGAATTTTACCTTTCAATCGAAACCTCTAGAAACCTATTTGTTAAAATAAAATTCAGTCTGTCTTGGCAAAACCTTAAGAGCATGTGGATGAGAACACAGAGGCAAGTGTTGGGATGGATATTTGGCCTCAAGTTTAAGGATACGGCCCCGGGGCCCTGGCGAGAGGGCGCACATGCTGGGAGTCTGGGTGGCTGTGACTTGAATTCTCAGAACAGACAGTTCAGGAAAAGCAAGCAAGTCCAGAGATGTTCTCTCCACCAATATTGAAATTGCCTTTGGAAACTTTTCACAGGCTGCTAAGCCAAGTGAGAGAAAGAAAATTGAGGGTTTATGTATTTTTTAAATCAAAGAATCCTAATTCCAATAAAAAATAATGCCCTTCCATGGCCAATTGCCATCTCCTCAGCTTCTTCGTTTCTTTTTAATAAAAATTTTTATTGTGCACATTAGGTTAACCAGACCTATGCACAGCCTCTCTCTGAAACTCTGAGTCACTCAAGGGGAACCACTCCTGGCTTATGCCTGGATTTTGAATCAGGACGGCTCCCTGGGAAAGAAGTCAGTTCATATGAGCTCTCCGGAGATCAAGTTGGGCAGCTCTTCTGATCAGAAGCTAAGGGACTAAGCATTTTATTTATTTATTATTTTGAGACGGAGTCTCTCTCTGTTACCCAGGCTGGAGAGCAGTGGTGCAATCTCAGCTCACTGGAACCACCACCTCCCGGGTTCAAGCGATTCTCCTGCCTCGGCTGTTTAAAGTAAAAGATGCTGGTTTTGATGGCACTGAGGCCATTGTATGCACTGCCCTCTGGTCCCCAGTTAGATTCCCAAGATCCAAAGTCAGGAGGAAGCTTGGGACCTGGGGGGAGGGAGCTGGGGCTGCACGGTGCTCTCTGAATGTATTTTTCGTGAGAATATTTCATTTGCATGAGGCAGACAGGAACGGTCTGAATTCTGTGACTGCTACTTGTTGTCCGTGTGACCTCAGGCAAATTAGTTAACTTCTCTGCATCTCAGTTTCATCACCTGTCAAATGTGGAGGAATAATACCTGCCTCCCAGTGTGGTTGGGAAGGTCCAAGCATATGCTATATGTAAAGTCTCTAGCACGGGGCTGCGGGAAGCTGATGATGCCCAATACACGGTGTTAATAAGATGATTATGAACATGATGAATATGAATGTTGTCAGTAGCAAACCCCAGCATTTGTCATCCCTCAAACCATTATTAAGTGTTGGAAGTGGGTGGGTAAGTTCACAGGTGCATCAGTTAGCTATTGCTGCATAACAGCCAATCCCAAAATCCAGTGGCTTAAAATGATAATCATTTATTATTTATAGCCATGAGTCAAGGCTGAGGGTTGGGAGATCTCCTCTGGACTCAACTGATTTTGGATGAGTTTGGTTGTGAATCCAAGGGTGTTTGGCTGTTGGCTGGTGTAGGCTGGTCTCATCGAAGGCTACTGCAGCACACCAGCGGTGCAAGAGAGAGCAGGCAGACTATGAACATCCTCTTGAGAGCTAGGCTCAGAACGAGTACACCCTCACACCTGCCACTGGCTATTGGTCAAAGCAAGTCCTGAGGCCAGTCCAGATTCTCAGGTAGGAAACAGGCTCCACCTCTTCAATGTGGGAAACTTCTGTCACAGAGCAGTAAGCGTGGGCACTGAAATCGGTGAGGAACTGTGGCCACTGAGGCAGCCAGCCCCACTGGCTTTGTGGGCCTGAGTAAAATCAAGAGTAAAATCGAGGCACAACCCCAAGGGCTTTGTAGGCCTGAGTAAAATCGAGGGTATCCTGTGAAAGCTTGGCCTTTCCAGCATCAATCATGCAGAGATCTGTGCCTCTGCAGAGCGCCTGCTTGACACCAGCCCCTGCTCCACCCATGGAGGCCTTTCCTGGGGCTTCCGGGCCTTGAGGGGCCAGGCCTATAGCACTTTTCAGAGGTACAGAGTGTTTTTTGGGACAGGAGCTAAGCCATGGCTGATCCAGAGAGCCAGGTGTTGGCCACAGACGCTAAGTTTCCTCGAAGCCCCTGAGCCTTTGGCCAGTGACCGCTCTATTCTGCTGGGTGTGTAGTGAAGGGTGGGGCAGAGTCAGCAGCCTCCAAGGTTGGGGGAGGTGGCTCTGGCTGTGTGACACAGTCACAACAAATATCCCTGAAGTCCTGCCACTGTCCGAGCCTTATCTCTGCCTCCACACACTGACAGAAGCACTCCCTCCCTGCAGTGCCCTTCAAGGTGGCCAACAGCCTGGTGGCCTCATCTACAGCACTTACCTGGTTGAGCAGAGAAGCTGGTTCTCTACGGTCATCCATCTACAAGGACTGCACCTCCCTCAAAGGGACTGTAAGGGATGCCCCTAGCCTCCTCATACAACTGTGACTGTCCTGGTCTTCATTCATTGACACAACCAAAGCTGAGACCTTCCATAACCAGACAGCAGGCTCTTGGTCACCTGTAGATCCTGGAGGGCTTCAAGGGACAAACATGGTGGCAAATGTGGGGCATCTTCAAGAGAGGACCACACTGTGAAGGGGACATGCAGCTGTGGCTGCAGATTTGCCTTGTCATGGGGTGAAGGCACATGCAGTGTGGGGGCTTTTTAAAAATCTGAGAGTCAGCCGGGCGCGGTGGCTCACGCCTGTAATCCCAGCACTTTGGGAGGCTGAGGCGGGCAGATCATGAAGTCAGGAGATTGAGACCATCCTGGCTAACACAGTGAAACCCCGTCCCTCTAAAAATGCAAAAAAAAAAAAAATAGCTGGGCATGGTGGCAGGCGCCTGTAGTCCCAGCTACTCTGGAGGCTGAGGCCGGAGAATGGCGTGAACCCAGGAGGTGGAGCTTGCAGTGAGCCGAGATCGTGCCACTGCACTCCAGCCTGGGCGACAGAGCGAGACTCCGTCTCAAAAAAAAAAAAAAAAAAAAATCTGAGAGTCAAGAGAGCAGAGTGGCTTTGGGGCCAGACAGCCATTGGATGTGGGCTCAGCCACCATTCACCAGCTGTGTGACATGGCTGAGTCAGTCATGGAAATGGGAGTATGAGATCACCTACCTCCTACAGGAAGTGGGGTACCTTGAGGACAGAATGGGCACACAGCTCTGGGCACAGATAAGGCGGCTGTGAAACGGTCAACGTTACCATTGCCAACCCAAGGGGAGGCAAGAAGAAGCCATGGAAACCTAGGGGCCTCCTGAGAACGTTTCTGTCTTCTCGGGAAACAGGGCAGTGTGTTTTGTAGACTTGCGCTCCTTCCTGAACTCTGTTTCTGCCCTTGTCCCTGGATTAAC
This sequence comes from Pan paniscus, assembly GCF_029289425.2. NCBI lineage: Eukaryota > Metazoa > Chordata > Mammalia > Primates > Hominidae > Pan > Pan paniscus. The sequence continues at coordinate 135,399,506 of NC_073257.2, read as the reverse complement.
TCTCCACCCAGCAGCCAGAATGACTTTTAGGAAGCCAAGTCAGCTCACGCCACCCTTGTGGTCAAAACCTCCCAGTGACCTCCCAATGTCAAGGCACTTAGAATAACATTCCCATTCCTTCTGATGGCCTGTACGACGGCCCTGTCACTCTCCTCCTCCTCTGCTCCCCCTCCCTTGCTCACCTGGCTGCAGGTCAGGGCTCCTTGCTGCTCCCTGAAACTGCCAAGCTCATTCCTTCCCTCTGCATGGCCTTTGACCGGCTGATCCTCCCCATCCCTTCCTGGCATGCTCTCCCCTCAGAACATGGCGTGGCTCACTCTTGTACATCCTTCCGGTCTCTGCTCAAACATCACTGTTGGGACAAGTCTTGTCTAACCCCAGCCCTGTCATCACCTCGAACCCCATCCAGCTTAGCTTCAGTCACAGTGTTTCACTTTCAGAAATGATACATCTATAGTCGATTGTTTGAACGATTTTTAACTATGGCAGGGGATTTCTCTTGTTCCCTAGTGCTAGGATGATGCCTGCCACACAGGAGGCCGACAGCTGGACACACGAGTCTGTAATATGAGGCTTATAGGTTCTTTGAAGGCTCCAAGGGCTACCTCATCTAACCCTTACAGGGATCCTCTAATACAGAAAGAATAGTAGTCCCATTCTACAGATGAGGACAGCAAGGCTTAGGAGCTGACACAACTTGCCCGGACCACAAGACTAGTGGATCCGAGACAGGAACCCGGTCCCCTGGCTCAGGCTCAGTGTTCTGCCCAGTGCCTCCTGGGTGTGCCTGCCTGTGTGAGGAATGCCTGGCGGCTGCCAGAGCCAACCCGCCTCCAGGGCCCAAGGCCAGGTGCACTCCCAGGGTTGCCCACTACAAACAAAGGGAGACTTTGGGTGCCAGTTGTTTTAGGACCCTGGGAATCACAAGAGCAGTTGTTGTAGACGATGCAGCAGGCACTCCCAGTGAGCACATTATATGGGGGTTGTCACGGTCACAGGGAGCCACATCATTTACATGCTAATGACAGAGCCAGTGCAGGAGACCCGGGTTGGAGCGGGATGGTACCCACCAGAAATCGCACACTTTGTCTTATGGCCATTTCCATTTTCACAAATTCTGAAACTAAAACAGGACTTTTCTCTTACTTGGAGCAGATGTTAATTTGCAATGCAGAAGCCTCCATTTGTCGATGATTTTCTATTATCCCTATAATTGCCCCCACATACAGTGCTCGATAAAGTTTTAAACCTGTCCTCTGGGAACACCAAGTCAATAACGGGATCATTGATTAGGTTGTGAAAATGGTCTCCTAGCACTAGGAAGATTCACTGCAGAATCCTGGGACAGGGGCCTTGATGTGGCTGTTTCTGTCCCGTGCCTTGGGTCTCCCTGGATCTGCAGATTAGGAAGGGGCCGAGGCAATCAGAGGCCATGTTTTTACTGAAGATGAGCCTGGGAGGCAATTGGACACCAGAAGACTTTTCCAAGCATCTGTAGCCACCGCCCCCCAAAAAAGTGCTTTGGTGGCCCTGGAGTGGGTCACTGTAGTTTATGTGTGGCAAAGACACCCTCTGGTTTCTAGCTGTGTGACCTTGGGCAAGTCACCTACCATCTCTAAGCCTCAGGTTCCTTGTGTGTATGATAAAGGAAATAATAACGCCTTTGCCTATCTCCCAAGGGGGTTGGGAGGATGAAAGGACAGAAATCAAAGATGTGCTAAATGCATTTGCAGACTCTGACACCCATTCTGTGCTAGCTGATGTGGTTAGCTCTTTGAAACTTGAAGTGAACTTTCCAGGTTACAGTTTGCGGGATCTGCCTTCCTGATGGGAGAGGTCAGTAACTGACATTTTAACGAGCATTACTAAGCACTTCCCATGGTGCAGACACTGCGCAAGGGAAGGACTGAAGAAGCAAAGCTGATTAAAACATGGGGCTGTCCTCAAGGAGCTCCCAGCCCACAGAGAGGAAGCAGGTCATTGCCATAAGTCATGCTCAGTATCCTGTCAAGACCAGCCCAGGATCAGGGAGCCTGAGAAGGCCAGGGGAGGGGAGACTTTAGGCTTTCAGGATGGAATGATTACAGTGTGAAAAGTGCCTATGAGTATTATTATTATTACCTCCACTTTACAGACTATATAGAATCAAGTCTCTGAGAGTTAAGTTATATGACAAATGAAGGATGAAGTTGGCCTTGAGCTAGGGTGACCAACAGTCCTGGTTTGTCTTGGACTTACAGGGTTAAAAATAGTTAAGTTCCAGGAAAACGGAGATGAATTGGTCACCCCACTTTGAGTTATGCCCGACTCTGTGGTCTTATCACTGCTCTGCTCAAAGCACAGGGACAGGCTGTTTCTGTTGGCGAAACACCTTGCTGAGCTGGAGTTCCCTGTTGGAGGTTCAAGGCCAATCTCGGTGCATCTGTATATTGTTGCTCTAATACCTAATACCTTTCTACATCCTTCCAACATCCTCATCTCAGTGCTGGTTGGAGGAGGGAAGCACAGAGGCTATAGGCTTCAATTATGGGAAAATAGGGGGTTGTAACTTGCCCAAGGTCACAGGCTGAGATGGGGCAGAATGGGGATGCCAAGTTCAGCACTCTTGCCCTTTTGTCCTTGTTCTCCACCTTTGGTGAAGGCCTCCTGAGAGCACCATAAGAAATACAAGCTTCTATTTGAGTTTGTGTGAGATACTGTTTGGGTTTCCCGTGAGTTGCTGGCTCAGCACTTGATTGGCATGTGAGCAAGCCAATGAGATTGAAGTGAGAGCTGGCTGGGTGGGCCACTCAGAGTGGTAGGCAGAATCGGCAGTTAAGGAAAGAAGCAGCAACGTATAAGTTTCCATGTGCTTCTCAGGGGCCAGGCTTCCTCAGAACCCTTCCCTTCCAGCTTGATTCGCTGTTATGATCCAAACCTTGCTCCAGGCAACACCAGACATTGTGAAAGACATGACTAAGAGGTGTGCTAGACGGCACAGCTCTTTCCGGGGCACCCTTTTGGATCCATGTATCTCAGAACAAGTAGTTCCTCTGGAACCCACCAGGGGAGGGCTATTCTCTGTTAGGAAGACAACTGATGGTGTGGCCAGAAGAAACAAGGAAAAGCCCTGGTCTAACTTCTCTGCATTCTTCTTACTCCCATAAAGCAGGATGGCCTTCAACTCAGAATCGCAGGCTATTCCAGCAGGATGGAACCCTTGGCCTCAACATCATGGGATGGTTGAAGACATGAAAGTCCTGTTTTGCCCCTTCCAGTTTCTTGGTCACCCCCTAAAACCATACGGTTGAGAAATAAAGGAGACGAGGATGTACTGCATTCCCTTTTCCTCTCATTGCTATCTAGCATGGTTGAAAGCACTGCTTCTTACTTGCTAAAGCCCTTTAGGAAGTTTCCACACTTACGGCCTTAGGCCCTAAAGCAGCAGGCCATTTGCAAACTTTAGTGTTTATCAGCATCACTGCTGATTTTGAACACAGACTTCTGGGGCCTACCAGCTATGTTTCTGACTTAGTAGGTCCAGGTGAAGCCTGAATTCCCAGGTGATGTTGTTGGGGCTGGTCAGGGACTACACTTTGAGACTCATACTGCTCCAGGCTATTCCATGACAAATGCTTTCACCCCTTTGGAACCTCACTTTCCTCAGCTGTCAAAGAGGGCCAGTACTGACTTAGCAGGAGCATAAGCTGAGTTACAGGAGATGACAAAGGGGGAGGGCATCTTCTTGTGCCTGGTACTCATAGCAGAGTCTCAACTATTGTGAAAGTCCCTTCTTGCTGGACCCGGAAGAGTTTCTTCTCACAATCCAGTGATAAAGTAGGTAAAATGTCTTCTTTGTCCAATGCTCAAGTTTAATAAATGGAGGGCTTGTCACCACGCAAAGGAGGCTGTGAGATCCTGGCAAAATAATTACTGGAGAATTCGTGGGAGGCAGCAACATATGGATGCTCAAAAGCACTTTGAGCCTCCTTTTTCTGAGTCCTCCCTGGGAGGTGCTGGTAGAAACGGCTATCAGCAAACATGATCTTTGCACCATGGCCAACGTGGGGTTAAGTCAGTCTGCTCAGTCTTCCATCTCCCCTCCTCTGGGTTTTTCTTACTCTCGCTCACACCCACCCCCAACCACTCCTGCTTTCTCTTCCAGGGCAAGTTTAATAAGCTAGTATCAAAACCATCTAGGCTTGGAGCTTTCAAAGATTTAAGACTTTTAAATGTGAAGCACCTCATTATATCCGACTATTTTCAATAAAAAAGACCTGATAAGTCATTGATATGACACCCGTTATCAGTGGGATTTGTTTGACGTCGATTTGAAATGTGCACTGCTTGCTTTTGGGGGTAATGGAATCAAACACTTAGGAGCTGCACAGTGCAAGTAGATCACTTTTCAAGTAAGAACATTAACATGGAGAGAGACTTTGTTTGGGGGTTTATAAAAATAAAGCACTATTGTACAGTATGGCATATAGCAGTGGCTACATGGACAATTGACTTCCTTCCTATTAATCAACTACAATGTTTACCTTCTTACTCCAACCATTTCCAAACCATTAAAACTAAGAGGATTAGCATCGCGTTTCTGCCAAGGTGTATTTTTATTTCAGCAAATACTACTTTCGCTCTCGGAGGAGATTAAAAGCCTGAAAGAAACGGTTTCTTTATCTGGCATACTGTGTCATACAGGTAAAAAAAAAAAAAATCCTGTTAAAAGAATACAGTGTCCTTGTCCAGAGAAAGCTGATTGTGAAAAGAGTTAAATTTCTGGACAAACAATATAAATTGTGAAGAATAATCCAATGTCAGGACTGAGTATTTCTTGCCCTGTAAACTGTGCTTATGAAAGCATCATTTAGGAACCAGCAGAGAAGTGGTTACCTTCCCTGTGGTTAGGGTTGCTGAGCCATGTTTCTAAGGGAGCTTTTAAAAATATGTAAACCCTGGAGTTGAAATAGGATGAGTTACACTTATGTAGATTTGCCTACTTACATTATTCCTGAGATGTTCAAGACATATTGTTTTCTACCTCCTTCTTTTTAAAAATCTGTTAATTTTTAATAAACCTATATTAGTCCATTTTTATGCTGCTGATAAAGACATACCCGAGACTGCAATTTACAAAAGACAGAGTTTTTTTTTTAGTCTTACAGTTCCGCATGGCTGGGGAGGCCTCACAATCATGGCAGAAAGCAAGGAGGAGCAAGTCCCATCTTACGTGGATGGCAGCAGGCAAAAAAGAGAGAGCTTGCACAGGGCAGCTCCCATTTTTAAAACCATCAGATCTCATGAGACCCATTCACTATCACAAGAACAGCACAGGAAAGACCCACCCCATAATTCAATCATCTCCCACCTGTTTCCTCCCACAACACATGGGAATTATGGGAGCTACAAAATGAGATTTGGGTGGGGACACAGAGCCAAACCATATCAAAACCCAACTTGCAAAATTTACCATTGCATCATTTGCACTGCCAAAAGCGCCCTTTAAAATTGTGTGTTCTCTCTGTCTTAAGTTTGTTGTTGCACAGTTTATAGTTATCTTAAAGGTCTGCACAAGTGGTTTTTGCAAAGTGTGCTCTCTGGACCAGCAGAATAAATATCATCTGGGAATCACCACAAATGTAAAATCCAAAGCCCGATTCTAAAGCTGAATCAGAAACTTGGGACAGGGCCCGGGAATCCCGCCTGGGAATTCTGGAGTTTAAGAACCACTGATCTAGCGCTAATTAATTCTCTCTGCTATAGTCTGAATTGTGTCCCCTCAGCATTCATATGTTGAGGCCCTACTCCCTAATATAACTATATTTGGAGACAGGATCTTTAAAGGTGAGGTGAAAATTAAACTGAGGTGAAGTGAGGTCATAAGGATGGGGCCCTAACCCATTAGGACTGACATTCTTATAAGAGGGAGAGACATGAGGGATGCATGCATACTGAGAAAAGGTCATGCAAGGATACAGGAAGAAGATGGCCTTCTGCAAGCCAAGAAGAGAGACCTTAGGAGAAACCAAGCCTGCTGACACCTTGATCTTGGAATTCTAGTACTCAGAACTCTGAGAAAATAAATGTCTCTTTTCTACGGCATCCAGCCTGTGGTGTTTTGTATGGCAGCCCTGGAAAACTAACATAATCTCCTATGTCAAAGAGTGAGGCCTAGAGAGAGGTATTAACTTGCCAAAAGTCACATATTCTGTTAGTAACAGAGCCTAGGCTAAAATCAGTAAAGAGTGAATCAGAAATAAAATGCAGGCAAGTCTCACTCCAACAACATAATGTAAATACTAATGTGCAAAAAAAAAAATTTAAGTTTAGAAAGAGAATGATATGATTTGTTGGTGTCCCCACCCAAATCTCATCTTGAATTACAGCTCCCATAATTCCTAGTAGTAGTTAATGGAATCATGAAGGTGGATCTTTCCCGTGCTGTTCTTGTGATAGTAAGTAAGTCTCATGAGATCTGATGGTTTTATAAAGGGAAGTTCCCCTGCACATGCTCTTTTGCCTGACACCATGTAAGACGTGACTTTGCTCCTCCTTCACCTTCCACCATGATTGTGAGGCCTCCCCAGCCATGTGGAACTGTCTTTCCTTTACAAATTACCCAGTCTCAGGTGTGTCTTTGTTAGCAGCATGATAACTGACTAATACAGAGGAAACAGCAAGAGAATATTTCCATAATAAAAGGCTTAACTTCAGGACTTCTTTAAATAGTTTCAGTCACCAAAGGCATTGTTCCAATTTGCAAATAAATTGATTTGCATAGAGCTATTTATGACCATATTGACATAAATTGAAGTGCACATATATAGGCACACACATGGTCAGTGTCAGGCCAAGCATCCCCTTTTGAAACATCAACAACCTATGACAGAAGGCCATTGCCAAAGTCTCTTAAAGAGGGTCCTATAATAAATATCCCCTAAGGGGGAAATGTTGAACAAGAATGCACTTTCCATGGCTCATCAATACTGGACATTTTCATGTTATTTTTAATCTTTACTAATTTGATAATCAATAAATCATATCTCAATGTTGTTAACATCTTATATCCTTTCTTTTTTATATAGATAATTATAAAAGTAATGTATTCATACTTTCAAAATTCTGGAAATTACAGAAAAGTATAAAGGAGGTATTAAGAATTAATAATTCTACCAACCAGGTAAGTCCACTATTTACATTTATGTATTTTCTTCTAATATTTTTTCTGGGCACATTTTAAACATATTTAAGGTCATACTATACCTAAAATGTTATACCATGATTTTTTTTTCATTTTACAATAAAGACAGTATTTTATTACACAAAGAACTCTTTGCAAGATTAGATATTTCTGAAAAAATAGTAAGTTAGAAGACAAAATAAAATCAAGAGATGAAAAATACTTAAAAAATTAACAAAGCATCAGTGAACTGTGGAACAATGTCAAGGGGCCAAATATACATGTAATTGGAATCCCTGAAGGAAAGGAGAAAGAAAGGGACTTAAAAATATTTGAAGTAAAAATATCCAATATTTTTACAGTGTGAAAACTATGAACCCGTAAATACAAGAAGCTCAATGAATCACATGCGGAAGAAACATAAAGAAAATTAGACTTCATCATATATTCAAATTGCTCAAAATCAACAATAAAGAGAAAACCTTAAAAGCAGCTAGAGAAAAAAAGACACAATGTGTCCAGAAGGATAGAGATTGGGGTGATAGCTGATTTCTCATTGAGAACCATACAAGCTAAAGATAGTGAAGCACATCTTTAAAGTACTGAAAGAAAAAAATGACAACTTAGAATTCTTTATCCAATAAATATATTTTTCAAACTTTCAGGCAACAAGGTCTTTTGAAGACATACCAAAAAAATCAATTGCCACTAGACTCCAACTACAAGAAATATTCAAGAAAGCTTTTTAAGCTGAAGAAAAATAATACTAAATAGAAACATGGAGCTACACAAAGGAATGAAGAGGACCAGAAATGGAGGCTACATTGTCAAGCATAAGTACTTTCTCTTATCATTTAAGTTTCTTTAAAAGATGGTCAATTGTGTAAAGCAAAAATGATAGGAATGTACTCTGGGGCTTATAAAATATTTAGAAGTAAAATGTATGACATAATAGCATAAAGGCCAAATGAAAGATCCTTTTGGACACACTGTGTCTTTTTTCCCTGCTGCTTTGAGGGTTTTCTCTTTTTTGTTGATTTTAAGCAATTTGAATATGGTATGATGAAGTCTTATTTTCTTTATGTTTCTTCTGCTTGTGATTCATCGAGCTTCTTGTATTTGTGGGTTCACAGTTTTCATAACATTTTAAAAATATTTGAACACTTTTACTTCAAATATTCTTGGTCTCTTTTCATTCTCCTTTTCTTAAAATATAATGCTGTAAAGTCTTTATAATATACATGACGTGGTATACAATTGGTTGAAAGTTGAATGTGATTAAAGTTGTGTACTATAAGCTATAAATGTCACTAAAATAACACAGCACAAAGTTATAGCTAACAAGCCAACAAAGAATATTATGAATAACTTTAGGCCAATAAATCCAACAACTTACATGAAATGGAAAAGTTTCTTACAAGACAGAAACTACAACACTTCACTTAAGAATATATAGATAACTTGAATAGCCATGTATATAAAATAATTTGAATTTTTAGTTAAAAACCCTGCCACAAAGAAAACTTTAGGATCAGAGGGCTTCACTGGTGAATTCTACCAAACATGTAAGGAAGACGTAATACCAGTTCTGCATTGTCTACCCCAGAAATTTGAAGAAGGAGTAAGACTTTCAAACTCATTTTATAAGGCAAGCATTACTTTGATATCAAAACCAGACAAAAATGTTACAAGGAAAGAGAACTACAGATGCATATTCCTCATAAACATAGATGCAAACATTCTTTATGAATTTGAGCAAATCAAATGCAATTATATATATATGTGTGTATCTCTGTGTGTGTGTGTGTGTGTGTGTGTGTGTATATATATGAATGAATGAGTGATGTATCATGACCACGTAAGGTTTATCCTAGCGCTTTAATATTCAAAAATCAATTAATGAAGTACACTATATTAATAAACTAACAAAGAGACATGTGATTATTTCACTAGATACAGCAAAAGCATTTGACAAAATCTAACATCTATTCCAGGTAAAAACACTTTGTGAACTAGGAATAGAGGGAAATTTCATTGACATTTTAAGGAGCATCTACATAAAAACTTACAGCTAATGTCATAAGTAATGGTGAAAGATTAAATGCTTTTCCCTAAGACTGGAAACAATGCAGGGGTGACCACTCTCATCACTTCTATGTAACATTTTATTGGAGGTTCTAGTCAAGGTAATGAGGCAAGAAAGAGAAATAAAAGAGATCCAGGAATAAAAATAGAGAAGTAAAAGTGTCTTTATTCTCAGATGACATAATTGTCTTCATCAAAAATCTGATGGAATCTACAAAAAATGCTATTAGGACTAACTAATAAGTTATTTTAGCAAGGTTACAGGATATTAGATTAAATTACAAAAGTCAATTGTATTTCCATTTACCAGCAATGGACAATTGGGAATTGAAATTTAAAAATACCATTTACCTATAGCACAAAAACATAAAATATTTATAGATAAATCTGATAACATATGTGCAAGACCTGTACACTGAAAACATGGCTAAATGAAGTTAAAGAAGACCTAAATGAAGTCATAGCTGTATTGAGATTACATATCAGAAGATGCGATATTGTTATCTATTTTTTCCTAAATTGATTATAGATTCAATATAATCAAAATTCCAACAGGATTCTTTTGTAGAAATTTGTAAGACAATTCTAAAATTCATATGGAAATGCAAAAGGCTGAGAATAGCCAAACAACTTTGAACAAGAACAGAGTTGGAGAATTTACATTGCCTGACTTCAAGACTTACAAAGTCATGGTAACTAAAACATGATGGCATTGTTCAAGCTCGACAAATAGATGAATGAATCAGAATACAGAACCCAGAAACAGACTCATGTGTATATGGTCAATTGATTTTCAACAGAGGCACTAAGACGATTGGAGAAAAGATAGTCTTTTGAACAAAAGATACTAGAACAATTGGATATCTATACGCAAAAATAAACTGATTCATACCTTTTACTCTATAAAATTAACTCAAAAGATATCATAGAGATAAATGTAAAACCTGAAATTATAGAACATCTAGAATAAAATATAGGAGAGAATCTTTGTGACCTTGAGTTAAGCAAATATTTCTTAGAGACAACACAAATGCACAATCTATAAAAGCAAAAACCGATACAGTGGACTACGCTGAAATTAAGAACATCTGCTCTTTGAAAGACACCAAAATAACAAGCCACAGTCTTGGAGAACGTATTTGCAAATCACATATCTGATAAAGGACTTGTATCCACAATATATAGTTTAAAAAAAAGACTCAAAAATTCAATAATAAGAAAACAACCCAATTTAAAAGATGTGCAACAGGTTTTCAAAAACAATTCATCAAAGAAGATATACAGATGGCAAATAAGCACATAAAAAGGCACATCATTAGTCATTAGGGAAATACAAATTTAAAATGCAATGAGATATCACTACTCACCTATTAGAATGTCTGAATTTAAAAATGACCGACCCTCCCAATTATTAGCAAGGATGTGGAGCAGACATGCACAGCTGGTGGGAATGTAGAATGGTACACCCACTTTGGGAAAGTGTTTGGCAGTTTCTTTAAAGCAGGGGTGTTCAATCTTTTGTCTTCCCTGGACCCCATTGGAAGAAGAATTGTCTTGGGCCACACATAAAATACACGAACACTAACGATAGCTGATGAGTTAAAAAAAAATCACAAAAGAACTCATGATGTTTTAAGAAAGTTTACGAATTTGTGTTGGGCTGCATTCAAAGCCGTCCTGGGTTGGACAACCAGCTTGCTTTAAAGGTTAAACATATGTCTACCACACGACTCACGCATTCCACCGCTAAGTAGTTATTTACCCAAGAGAAATGTAAGCATATGTCCTTACGAAGGCTTGCACCTGAATATTAGTAGTGGTTTTATTTGTAATAGTTCAAAACTGGAAGCAACTCAAATTGTCCATCAACATCTGAAAGGATAAACAAATTGTGGTATACCTGTGTAATTAAATACTACTCAGCGATTAAAAGACTTGAACGATTGAGAGATACAATCGTGTGGATGGTTCTCAGAATCATTAAATGCTAGATAAATAAGCTAGAAGCCAGACAAGTAAGAGTCTATGTGGCATAATTGCAAATAAAATTCTAGAGATTGGAAAGCATAGTGACAGAAAGCAGATCAGTGGTTGCGTGGGGATGAACAGAGTTGGGAAGGAAGGAGGGACAGATTGGAAAAGGAAGAGGAGAGTTTTGAGGGATGATTAATGTGCTCAATATCTTGATTGTGGTGAGAGTTTCATAAATGTATACATAAATCCACACTTCATCAAATTGTACATTTTAGAAGTGTGGTTTATTATATGTCAATTATACCTCAATAAAGCTTTTCAAGGAAAACTCCCAAAAGATTTATAACAAAGAGTATACAGTAGTTTTTGATCTGATTATTTAGTTTTTAAATTTTTTATTTAAAAACTTTAGGATTTTTTATTTTAAAGTTTTTTTATTTTTTATTCCACCTTGGTTCATGGGAATTTTAGGATATTCCCCAGGAAATGGATATTTTTGTAGCTTCTTTTCTGTTTTCTCTGATAAAGAATACTACAGTACACATCTCCGATCATAAAGCTTTTCTTTTACATTCCTTAGTACTTCCTTGGGATACATTCCCAGAAGTGGAACTACTGATTGAATGCATATGAATATTTTAGATACTGCTGAATTGCTTTCCAAAAGAAAAGATCGGGCCAGTTTCTATCAGTACATATATGATTTCACAGTTCTCTGCACCTTTGCCAGCCCCACAACTCTCATTTTAAAGTGCTAGCTCGATGTTAAAATTTGTTTCATTGACGTTTTAGTTTTTACCTATTTGATTTTTAAAGTAAGTTTAAATACCTTTTTCAAAGTGCATACCAGTCATTTGTATTTTAAAGGGCTGTAATTATCTGTTTTTCAAATGACAAGATCATGATAATTTCTTATCAATTTGAATGAATGCACAGTATATTAAATCTCACAATCTTTTGTCATATTTTGGGAAACTTCTTCTTAAGTAGTTTTGGTTTTGATTTGGTTTTGTTTGCCATATGTAAATTTTATTTTTAGTAATTAAATATCTCACTCTTTTCCCCTTTTTCTTCATTAAATCGGAACTTAGAAATCCCTCCTCGTTTACAAATTTTGTTAAATGTTTATTGTAATTCTAGTTCCTTTTTATGATATTGTGTTTTTTAAAAACAACAACAACAACAACAACAACAACAAACCACTGAACTCTTTAATCCCTCTGGGATTTTCACGGGCATAGAGAATATAGGTGTTTCACACTGGTATTTCCCTTCCTACAGTAAACCACTCGCCCAATCACCATTTCTGCATATTCCTGAGGGAGGAAAGGAACCCTGGGTCTTGTCTGAGCAGGAAGGGCAGTAAACAGGTCACTGGGAGCAGAAGCTGAGTGAGGTGTGCGAGGTGGGGAGGATGGGTTAAATATCGGAGCTACTTGCCTGGGCATGTTTACTGGGACTTTGCATTTGACTTCTATTGCAGAAGAAAGCATTGGTGCTCTTCGAAAAAAGAGAGGAAGATACTGCCATTTTTAGGGAGCGATTAACACTCATCAAGGTCCCTGCAGGAGTTCAGAGTCTCCTATTAACTCCACGCAAGTTTAGCCATATGGAACAGAAAACCCCAGAAAAGCAAGATTGAGGCTGATTTCTCTCACATAAAGTAAATCCAGAGCCCTGTCCAGGGAAGCTCAGTGAAGTCGACAGAGATCCAGGCTCCTTCCAGTTCTCCTCTCCTCCATTCCCAGGGGCTGCCCAGTCCCTCTGGGCTAAGATGCTGCTGAAGCTTCACACTTCAGGCAGCAGGATGGGGCGGTGGTGGTGGTGGGGTCATTAGAAAGCAAATGGGGCACAACTCCTCTCTTTTCAGGAGAATTCCTGGAGATCTATGTCTTACTGGCCAGAATTAGTTACATGGCCACATCTGCAAGGGATGCTGGGACATTTTGCCTGGTGGAAATGGGTATTGGGAGGAACCCAGCACTCACCACACTCTCAGCCTTGGGCACACCGTCCCCTCCTGCTGGGCCTCCTATCCTAGCTATAAAATGAGCAGATTGCTCCAGCTGATCTCCAAGGGCCTTGATAGTCAAGAATCCCTACATTCAATGGTGAGTTCTCCTAGGGGTGGTAGTACATTCCATCGTGTTTGTATTTCCTCCCCTCACTCGCAGCTCTCCTCCCACCTCCCAGTGAAACCAGTCACCTTATTCATTTCTCAGAGCTAAAGTATCTTCAGGGGTAAAATAGACAATTCTATCTGTACTGTGGCCTGATTATTTGTGCCCCCTGCAAATTCATAAGTTGACACCTAATCCCCAGTGTGATGGTGTTAGGAGATGGGGCCTGTGGTAGGTGCCTAGATCCTGGGGACAGGGCCCTCATGAATGGAATCAATGCCACGATAAAAGAAGCCCCAGAGAGCTTTGAGAAGGGGTCATCTATGAACCAGGAAGAGAGCCCTCACTAGACTTTGAATCTGCTGGTACCTTGATCTTGGACCTTCCAGACTCCAGAACTGTGAAAAATAAATGTCTGCTGTTTATAAGCCAGCCAGGTTGTGGTCTTTTGCTAAAGCAGCCCCAATGAACTAAGATCATCCGCCTACTGAGTTCCTTGGAGGAGGACTAAGTAAAATAATGTATGTCATCGCCCACTACATAACAAGAAGGCTGGAGACAGCTATTTTTATGCAGCACAATAAAAACAGACAATGCTTTCCTGTTCTGGGCAGGACAATTTTCTTATTAACATGATTAAAAATAGTTTAACCACAGTTTCAGTTGGCCAAGCCAAACCTACTCAAGGAAGAAATTAAAATACTTCTACAGATGTTGAAGTAAATCTTCTGAGGTTCTGAGGGGTGGCTTATTTCTTCCCAAGCTCAGATCCTGGAAGGGAACTGAAAACAGCTTTCAAAAAACCAGAAGGCTGTTTATCCGTCTATCAGAGCTCTTTACTCCAGCAGTTGACAAACTCATGCCACAAACCCCCAGTGTGCCTTCAAACTGACTTTTCATCTGGGAGATGACTTCTTCAAACAAAAATACAAAATAGAAATAAGAAGAGTGTGGCTGCATCCTGCCCCAGCCCACCAGAGGATTGGAGTGCAAATTCTTTACACTTGCCCTCTTTAGTCTTATTAGCAGAAGACAGACCCGAGAGGCCACTTGGCATCTAAGTGTCCTCATTATCAACAGTGCTGGTGGCTTCCCAAGGACTCCTCAAGCTGGCACAGGAAGGAAGCTTTCTCGCTGACCTCCTGCCCCACATTTTAGACATTTCTTTTCATTATTCCCTAAACAATACAGAATAGCAACTATTTATATAGCATTCTTAGTGTATTAGGTATTACAAGTAATCTAGAGATGATTTAAAGTCTACGGGAGGAAGAGTGTAGGTTCTATGCAAATACTACACTGATTTCTATAAGGACATTGAGCATCTGTGGATTTTGATATTGGGGGATCCTGGAACCAATACCGGGAAACGACTGACTGCATTTTTGCGGAAGAGATAAAACCAACCCTGCAGCTCCATAGACCATGATTCCTACTGAAATTCTTGCCTGAAGGTTGTTAGAAAGATTGAAGGAAACCCAGGTGTCAGTCTTGGTCAGCCCTTTCTTAGCATATGGCTTGAATCGTCTTTTTTCTCAGAGCCTCAGGCCTTTGTCTTCTGAAACAATTCTCGCTGAGTCTCCATTGGCCTTCCAGTCACTCGATCCAATGGGCATTCTTCATTCATCATTTTTCCTCGGCCGATCACATCCTCCTTCAATCACCCTTACTCTGCCCTCCAGGGCACAATACTCCTTCAGTATCACCTCTGGTCTCTCCTGCTCTATTCCTTTGCAAGCCTGTCCTCTCCTAAGTGTCAGGGTCCTTCAGGCCTTCCTCTCCTCCATCCTTAACTCTTTCTGTGTCATATACTTCTAGGCAACCTCATGCATCTAAGGGCTCAAGGAGCACTGAGGGCCCAAGGAGCACCTCTTAAGAGGGGGATTCTCAAGCACACTTCTCCAGGCTCCATGTTGCAGGCCACATATCCACAATTCCCTGGATCTCTCAAAGCCAGCCTCACATTCAACATCTCCAATGCAGGACCCAAGGTCTCCCCTTCTGACCTGGTCATCTTCCATGTCTCACTGACTGGACAACCGCTCATTGAGCCCCAAGATAAGAAAGGTCTGAATTATCCTTGATAGGCCTCTGTCCTTTGACCCCTCCACTGATCCCTCATCAAGCCTTGTCTACCCCTCCTCCTAAATCTCTCCCCAGCATGTCATTTTCACTCGACCTGGCCCACCCTCACCTGACTCCAGGCTGCCCTCTCTGCTCATCAGGACACTGCTAGAGTCTCCACGTGGCCTGCCCCCTCCAGCCTCCCTCCAGTCTGGAGTCCACTATAATCAGGGTAATTTTTTGGAAATTGAAATCTAATATATCATTATCTGGCTTAAAATCCTGAAATGGCTTCTCATTTTTTTCTTTTTTTATTGAGACGGAGTCTTGCACTGTTGCCCAGGCTGGAGTGCAGTGGCGCAATCTCGGCTCACTTCAACCTCCACCTCCCAGGTTCAAGGAATTCTCCTGCCCTAGCCTCCTGAATATTTGGGATTACAAGCATCCGCCACCATGCCCAGCTAATTTTTGTATTTTTAGTAGAGATTGGGTTTCACACTGTGTTGGCCAGGCTGGTCTCGAACTCCTGACCTCATGATCTGCCTGCCTCAGCCTCCCAAAGTGCTGGGATTACAAGCATGAGCCATGGCTCCCAGCCGCTTCTCATTTTTCTAAGGATAAAAACAAAACTCCCTGCTGGGTTGTCCTGCTTCTTCTTGCACTGCCCCCTCCTCTCTACTTCTCTCTCCTGGCCTTCTCACAGGTCCTAACATGCACTCTCTCTGCCCCATGACCTTTCCACAGCCCACCTCCTACCTGGAATGCTCTGCCCTCCCCTCTTTGCCCAGTTACATCCTACTCAGCCTCCAGACTTCGGCTCCATGTTTGCTCTGCAAAGAAGACTCCTTCCCCCTGTTTAGATCGAATTCCTGGTTTCTCTGTTATAATTAATACACTGACTTGTGTGTTTATTTAATGTGTCTCCCCACTCTAAGTCCCATAAGGATGGGTGTGATGCTGTTTGGTTTTTGCTTACATCTGTATCCCTAGCTGCCAGCACAGTGTACAGCAAGAAGCAGATGCTCAATAAATACTCACTGAAAAAATAAATGAATAAAATTGAGATAAAATATCAGACACATAGATTTGTAAGTACTGGTAAGTGGCATAGTGTTTTACTTGGATATAATTTTGCTAGTAAACCAAGATTCTTGTAGTTTCAGAAAGGGCTAGCTGATCTATTTCTTCCTGCATGCAGCAATAATAAAGTTGCTTCTGAAGTGACATCGTCTCTATACAACAGTTAGAAAATAGCCCTTATCACGAGAAACTTGGAATTAGAGGCTATACTGGACCTGAATAAACCTACTTCATGACATAACCCTTATCTTCTACCTGTTTTACACGCCCCCTCCCCCTTGTGACTTCCCTAGAAAATTTTACCACCCTAGCCAGATTTTCTTTGTCAGACTTGTTCATCTTCATATTTTCGGCACTTTGGCCAGAACCTGGTGTTGAAAACTTGGTGACTGAATATAGGAACTTACAGCTGTAAGCCATTAAAACTGGTATCCAACTTGTTGATTTAAGTTCCTTACAGATCCTGGATATTAGACCTTCATCAGATGCATAGTTTGCAAATATTTTCTCCCATTCAGTAGTTTTCTGTTTACTCTAAATTTCTTTTGCCATGCAGAAGCCCTTTAGTTTAATTAGGTCTCACTTGTCAATTGTTGTTTTAGTTGCAATTGCTTTTAGGGACTTAGCCAAAAATTATTTGCCAAGGTCAATGTCAAGAAGGGTACTTCCTAGGTTTTCTTCCAGGATTTTTATAGTTTGAGGGCTTACATTTAAATCTTTAATCCATCTTGAGTTAATTTTTATATTTGGTGAGAGGTAAGGGTCCAGTTTCATTTTCTGCTTATTGCTAGCCATTATCCCAGCACCATTTATGAAACAGGAAGTCCTTTCTCCATTGTTTGTTTTTGTCAGCTTTGTCAAAGATCAAATGGTTGTAAGTATACAGCTTTAGTTCTGGATTGTCTATTCTGTTCTGTTGGTCTACAGGTCTATTTTTATACCAGTACCATGCTGTTTTGGTTACTGTAGCCTTATAGTTTGAAGTTGGGTACTGGGATGCCTATGGCTTTTTTCTTTTTGCTTAGAATTATTTTGGCTATTTGGGCTCTTTTTTTGGTTCCATATACATTTTAGAATTTTTTTTTCTAATTCTGTGAAAAATGACATTCGTAGTTTGATAGGAATAGCATTGTATCTGTAAATTGTTTTGGGCAGTATGGCCATTTTAACAATATTTATTCTTCCAATCCATGAGCATGGAATTTTTTTCCATTTATGTGTGTCATCTCTGATTTCTTTCAGCAGTGTTTTGTAGTTCTCCTTGCAGAGATATTTCACCTCCTTGGTTGGCTGTATTCCTAGGTATTTCAATGTTTTGTGGTTGTTGCAAATAACCACAAAAAAATCAAACAAATTTTGATTTGATTCTCAGCTTGAATGTTATTGATGTGTAGAAATGTTACTGATTTTTGTACATTGATTTTGTATCTAAAAACTTTATTGAAGTCATTTATCAGTTCTAGGAGCCTTTCAGCAGAGTTTTTAGGATTTTTCTAGGTATAGAATCATGTTGTCAGCAAAAAAAAGATAGTTTGATTTCTTCTTTTACTATTTGGATGCCCTTTATTTCTTTTTCTTGCCTGATTGTTCTGGTTAAAATTTTCACTATTATGCTGAATAGGAGTGGTGAGAGTGGGCATTCTTGTCTTGTTCCAGTTCTCAAGGGAATGGTTCCACTTTTGGCCTCTTCAGTATGATGTCAGCTGTGGGTTTGTTATAGGTGGTTCTTATTATTTTGAGGCATGTTCCTTCAATGCCTAGTCTATTGAGGGTTTTTATCACAAAGCGATGTTGGATTTTATCAAAAGCCTTTTCTACATCTATTGAGATGATCATATGGTTTTTGCTTTTTATTCTGTTTATGTGGTGAATCACATTTATTGATTTGCATATGTTGAACCAGTTTTGCATCACAGGAATAAAGCCCACTTGATTTAACTTTTTGATATGCTGCTGGATTAGTTTTGCTAATATTTTGTTGAGAAGTTTTGTGTCTATGCTCAATAGAGATATTGGCCTAAAGTTTTCTTTCATTGTGTCTCTGCCAGATTTTGGTATCAGGCTGATGATGGCTTCATAGAATGAGTTAGGGAGGAGCCCCTCCTCCTCAATTTTTTAGAATAGTTTCAGTAGGATTGGTACCAGTTCTTCTTTATACCTCTAGTAGGGTTCAGCTGTAAATTCCTCTGGTCCAGAACATTCTTTTGGTTGGTAGATTTTTTATTACTGATTCAGTTTTGGAACTTGTTACTGATCCGTTCATGATTTCGATTTTTTTCCTAGTTCAATCTTGGGAGGTTGTGCATTTCTAGGAATTAATCCATTTCCTCTAGGTTTTCTAATTTGTGTGCATAGAGTTATTCAAAATAGTCTCTGAAGATCTGTATTTCTGTGGGATCAGTTGTAATGTCATCTTTGTCATTTGGATCTTTTTTTCTTTGTAAATCTAGATAGTGGTCTATTGATCTTGTTTATTCTTTAAAAAATCAAATCTTGGTTTCATTTATCTTTCGTATGGATTTTTGCAGGTCAATTTTGTTCATTCTCTAATTTTAGTTATTTCTTTTCTTCTACTAGTTTGGGGATTGGTTTGTTCTTGTGTTCTAGTTCCTCTAGGTGCAAAGTTACACTGTTAATTTGAGATCTTACTAATGTCTTGATAAGGTATTTAGTGTTATAAACATTCCTCTTAATACTGCTTTAGCTGCATCCTAGAGATTTTGGTAAGTTGTGTCCCTATTTTCATTAATTTCAAATAATTTTATTTCTCCCTTAATTTTGTGTTCACCCAGGAGTTATTTGGGAGCAAGTTATTTCATTTCCATGTATTTGTGTAGTTTTGGGAGATGTCCTTGATATTGATTTCTATGTTTTAAGTGCAGTGTAATCCAAGAGTGTACTTGGTATGATTTCAATTTTTTCAAACTTATTGAGGCTTCCTTTATGACCTTGCATGTGGTTAATCTTAGAATATATTGCATGCGCAGATGAGAGAAAAGAGGGTATATTCTGTGGTTGTTGGGTGCAATATTCTGTAGGTATCCATTAGGTCAATATTCTGTAGATATCTATTAGGCCCAATTGGTTGTCAAGTTTAAAACCAGAACTAGTTTGTTAGCTTTCAGCTTAAACAAATCAACAAGCAAAAAACAAATAAGCCCATTTAAAAATGGGCAGAGGACATGAACAGACACTTTTTAAGAGACATACAAGCAGCCAACAAACATATGAAAAATATTCATCCTCAGAGAAATGCAAATCAAAACCACAAGGAGATACCATCTCACACCAGTCAGAATGGCTATTATTAAAAACTCAAAAAATAACATGCTGGCAAGGCCACAGAGAAAAGGGAATATTTATACACTGTTGGTGGGAATGTAATCCTCAGCCACTGTGGAAAGCAGTTTGGAGATTTCTCAAAGAACTTACAACAGCTACTGTTTGACCCAGCAATCCCATGGCTACGTATATACCCAAAGGAAAATAAATCATCTGCCATAAAGACAAATGAACTTGCGTGTTCATTGCAGCACTATTCACAATAGCAAAGACGTGGAATCAACCCAGGTGCCCATCGACGGTGGACTGGATAAAGAAAATGTGGTACATTAACTCCATGGAATACTATGCAGCCTTAAAAAGAACAAAATCGTGTCCTTTGCACAACATGGATGTAGCCGGAGGTTATTATCCTAAGCGAATTAATGCAAGAACCAAATACTGCATGTTCTCAGTACAGTACTGAGTACACATGAACGTAAAGATGACAACGATGCACACTGGGAAGCTCTAGAGGGAGAGGGGCCAGGTGGGGGCTGAAAAGCTTCCTATCAGGTACTGTGCTCACTAACTTGGTGTCAGGATCCATACCCTGAATCTCAGCATCACTCAACATACCCAGGTAATAAGCCTGGACATATACCCCCTGAATCTAAAATGAAAGTTAAAATTATTTAAAAAATAAAAAATTTATGTTTTTAAAAAACTGGCATCTAGGTAAACTTGAAGTGGAAATATGGATCATAGAGGTAGTATTACTTGGGAAAGCTTTGGAAGCACACAGACTGGTTGGAAGCGCTGCCTCTGCCAACCAGCAGCTGTGTGACTGTGTGCCAGGTGCTTTACCTCTCTGAGTACCACCAGAATCCAGGAGTTAGATGCAGACTGTTTTGCTTTGCTGTTGTTGTTTTGTAGAAACGGGGTCTTTCTATGTTGCCCAGGCTGATCTCAAACTCCTGGCCTCAAGCGATCCTCCAGTCTCAGCCTCCCAAAGTGCTGAGATTACAGGTGGGAGCCACTGCACCCGGCCTGATGCAGACTCTTAAATGCACCCAATTGTTAATGGGCTAGAGAAGCCAATGTCTGTGCCCCTGTGTGCCTGTGTCTGAATCAAGTTTCTCCAATGTCTGATTTCCCTCTTAGAGGTGACACCCCATGGTAACATCCAGACCGAAACAACAACCTGTCTGGGTCCCTTCTTGAATCGCAGCAGTCAGCCCTGCATGGAGCCTGCTTCAGGAAGGGGGCAGCCCACAGCCACATTTCCTGCAATACCTGGGGTTCCACAAGGTGGGGTTTGTGGGAGCAGCTCCCCTCTCTGCTCACCCACACTGACATCCCAGATAGAATGCCGACAGGCCCACAACAGGTTCTAAGTCGTATCCAGTAAACTGGATTCTCCCCCTGCAGTTTATCATCTAAAAGCAGAACCTTTTAGAGCAGAGGGATGCCCGCTTTCTTCTCATCTGCCCCCTAAGCCCAGGAACACTAGTGGGGAGGAAGAAGTGACACACAGGCAGATGGAGAGGCCCAGATCTACGAGGAAATCAAGAGATTTTATAACCGAGGATGACCTCCAGCTCTGGCTGGAAGAAGCTCAAAGGACAAAATAATAAAGACGCTCATTCATTGTATGCTCCCTCTGTGTCAGATGCTTTGCAGTCCTCATCTCATTGACTCTTCATTACAACCCTATGATAAAAGTGCTATTTGCTAGGTATGAGCTGACAGGCAAAAAAAAAAAAAAAAAAAAAAAAAAGAGCAAGAAAGAGAAAAGTGCTATTTGCATCCACATCGAAGAGATGGGAAAACAATCTCAGAACAGTCAGTCAACTTGTCCATGATCACACAGCTGATTTGCTGAACCTGGACTCATGTCCAGGAGAGCTGGTCCCATTCTGAAGGTTAGAATGTTCCTGATGGCTGCCGTGTGTTGATCATGCAGGCATACATGCATGCTTTCATTTCATTATTGAGAGCCTACTATGTGCCAGGCTCTGTGCTAGGCGCTAGGCAAACAAGTGTGAACAATACTTAGTCTTATCGTCTAGTGGGGGAAACAGTGACCAACAGCCATACAAATAAATGGATAATCACAAACTGTGATATGTGATGGGAGGGAGGGGTGAGGAGTACTAGACTCAGGGATGGGAAAAGTGCTGTGGGAAGATGTCTCCAGGAAGGGATCATTGCACAACACAGTTTGCTCAGAGAATACCAAGGGCCTGAGGTCCCACAGAAGAGCTGGCAGCCTGAGTTTCTGGGGCACAGAGTGCCAGGGCTGCCTGGGTAGGGGCAGGGGGGTGCAGAGAGGGAGCAGGCAGAGCCTGTGCTAAGGCTGACAAGCCCTTGATTTTGCCCAAATGATAACCTGCTGAAGGAAATGATCTCCCAGGCCCCCAGACCTCTCGTCTAATTGCAAACCACGCAACCTTAGCCGAAGCAAGATCTGCAGATAGTCAATGCTGTCATCACCTCCACCAGCCCTGGCTGGCGTCCACCCCATTCTATGCCCTAAAGCAGAGGCACATGCACGCCTTCAGGAGGACACTGGGCCGTGGGGGGGTCGGCACCTGGCCTCTGTGGATGTCAGAGAGCCGGGGACCCTACAGGGATGCCAGTCCCAGGTAGGTGGCCTGTCCTGTCCTATGCCCAGCATTCACACCCCTCAAGGACTGCAGCAGCACAGGACGGAGCAGCATTGCCTCTGGGGGCAAAGTCACCAGGACACCCTCCCTCTGAGGCTCTGGAAGAGATGTTCCAGCTGCTCAGAATCATGGAGAACTCCAGAAGGGCCCCAAGTTTGGGGTTCCCAAGAAATGGAGTTTCAGAGAGGGCAAGTCGCTACCTCCCGCTTTCGCCCCGGAAGGTAGAGGCAGGTCTAAACGTCTTTGCCCTTTGCCACACTTCCGTCCCTGTCCATAACACACAAATGTGGCCACCTTAGGCTGCTGGCTGCGGACCTCATGGGAGGCAGGGTGGTCATAATGAGGGGCTGGGGCTTTGGGACATAAAAACTGGGTGCTCCTTATGTCAAGAGCCCACATTTCAACAGGAAGGAGACCTCCTCCTCCTCTGCACTCATTTCATAACCTTTTATTTCTTAATTACATAAGAAATATATGTGTATTGCTGAAAAATTAGAATGAAAAAGATGAGCAAAAGAAAATAGAACTCACCAGCAATCTTGCTGTCAAGGAAAAATGACTGACATTGTGCAAAGTCTCTCCCAAGATCATGTGTTTATTTATACAGCCACAGTATGTGTGTGTATATATATACACACACACACATATATGTGTGTATGTATACACAGTATGTGTGTATATGTATATATATACACACATATATATATACATATTTACAAATATGCACATACTATACTATAGAGATTTTCATGGCATGGAATATATTTCTGCAATATCATTTTCGTGCATATCATTTTCGTGGCTGCATAATCTTCTAATGAATATATCTGCCACAGTTTATTCAACAGATCTCCTGTTATTGAGTATCTAAGTTGTTTCCAATATTTGCCATGAAAAGAACCCTGCAAGGAGCATCCTTAAAGCTAAACATTCAGATGTACTCTGAGCACTTTTTTAGGAGCCCTGTAGTTCAGCTGCCAATTTCATTAATCAATAATTATTGGGGCATGGAAAAATAAAGGGGAGCAATGTCTGTCTCTGCATTTAGAATCACAGCTGGGGGTCTGTATCTGAATATCTGGGGGTGGTTCTAACAGAGAAATTTTTTTATTTTAGAGCTACTGTTAACTCTGAAGATAATTGCTATAAAGAACAGCAAAAAGTTGTCCTGAGGGAGATTTAGTTCTTCTTGGGTGAAGGCCAGCATTATTTCACTATTAATGAATTACTTGGCTGGGCACAGTGACTCATGCCTGTAATCCCAACATTTTGGGAGGCTGAGGCAGGTGGATCACCTGAGGTCAGGAGTTCGAGACCAGCCTGGCCAACATGGTGAAACCCCGTCTCTACAAAAAATACAAAAATTAGCCAGGCATGGTGACACAGGCTTGTAGTCCCAGCTACTTGGGAGACTGAGGCAGAAGAATCTCTCGAACCCAGGAGGTGGATGGTTGCAGTAAGCTGAGATCACGCCACTGCACTCCAGCCTGGGTGACAGAGCAAGACTACATCTCAAAAAAAAAAAAAAAGAAAAGAAAAAAAATGAACTACTCTTGATTGACAGTTTCTACCTTAGTACAAATTGCTAAATGTTAATGCAATAGTGTTAGAAAGGGGAAACTATGCAAAAAAAAAAATCCTCGTTCACACTGAGTACAAACCCAAAACACCTTAGACTTTGGCACCCACAGAATCAAAGCTAACAATGGGTTCATTTTCATTTTTAAAAAGTCCTTTACTATATATCCATAAAAAGTAATGTTTTTAAAAAGTCCTCATTGGTTCTTTTGCCTTGGGTGGGGCCAGAAACTGCAGTGTCTCCAGGATAACTTTGTTTAGTTATTAATAGCAATCAGTGGACTTCTCTTTACATTCCATGTAAATAAATGTGGTATCACTGGGCAGACTAGCCTGAAGCCTGGAACTCCCCTGAGCCCTGGATCAGTTAGGTAGGAGGGGAAGAGTGCAAATTTCTAAATGTCAGTGGCAGAGAGAGAAATGGGGAAGAAGGTTGTGTACTTACAGAGAGCAAGGAACTGTCCAGAAACCTTGGGTGATGGAACAAGTCAAATTCAGGGCTAGCTCAGACTGGCTTCAAACACTGCCTTAATTGTGCAGGTCATTGTACAACTCTTTCCTGGGACCATCTAGATGAGGCCAGTAACCCCTGCCAGCCCCAGCCCTGGAAATGTGACCTGCAATTGAGCTCATGTGATTTCAAGGTCTTTCTAGGGATTCTCTACTTCTCTTTGAGAAGTAGCACTTGGCTATTTGATATCTACTGTTCGATCCTTTCAAGAAAGTAAAAAGGTCACAAGTAAGAATAAAAGTAGGGAGGAAGCAGAAGGGGCTGACTATCTTCAGGAGAACTGGTAAGTGAGGAGGCCCTGAATGCAGAATGAGGCCAGAGCCACCCAGAGCTGTCTTCATGGGGCAGAGGAAAGCTTCCTCTTTCTAACGGTGAAGGCGTCTCTGAATTTCAGTCAGGCCTAGGCCTCAGAGGAAGTAATAGAATACCTGGAAGAGATGGATCTCATTCTAATGTACTGAGCTTCCCCTGCTGTAGTGGACACTGTGGTGTGCTGTGGTGTGCTCCTTCAGGACCAAGGCATTCATTCCCTTGGATTCTAGGAGTGTTGGCTGCTGACGGCTCACAGCTGAGGCCCTCTCCTGGACTTGCCTTCTGCCAAGGGAACTGCCTTGCCCAGAGTTACATCCTCTCCACAGGGGCAGTTCCCGTCCAGAAACTGGCTGATAAGGTGGCACAAGACCAGCCCTTTTGCCTCAATTCAGGATCACTTTGGAGGGCTCCCCAGCTCCAGAGCTCCCTGCCATGGGCTGAGTCCTCTGTCATGACTGCAGCACAGTTCAGTTCCTCCAACTGCCTAATTCAGCATCCTCCAGTAACCCATAGGCGTTGTTCCCAAGAGCATTCCCAGTAAACCTCCATCTGACAGTATGCTTTCCGGGAACCCCACCTAAGACTTTTGCTCACAATGTTTTTAATACCATTTATTGATCCTAGTGCTTGCCAAGCATGTGAACCACTTTAGTCACTGACCCTTACAAGGTCCCACAAGGTTGGTTTTAACATCTTCTTTTTACAAATGGGGAATAAAGCACAAGAGAAGCACTAAAGGTTAAATCATTTGTCTAAGGTCACAAAGGTGGATTTGGGATTAAAATCCAGATCAGCTCTAAGACTTGGCTTTTTGTAATTCACCGTGTTCTTCAAGGCCCTGCCAAATGCCCCTCTGCCTGCACCTTCAGGATGCCATTCATGATCTCCTTATGATATTCTCATTCTCCTTCTTTCTCTCTCTGTATATCTTCTTGTCTAGCCTCTCTAGGCATTTGCATTCTACATTCCATATGAATTATAGATCCAGGGCACTTCCAAGCTCCCTGGGAGAGAGCCTGCATCATGCAGACTGGGGATCCACTGTACTGCCCATCACATTCATTGCCTGGCTCATGACAGACACACAGGAAATATTTAGCATGTTGAGTTGACTTTTCACACAAGTAGAATCTCTATTTTCTTAGGGTTTCTGGGTATATGGTTTATGAAACTATATGTCTACACTGGGGTCTGCATGACATATTTAATCCCTAGTAGGACACATATCAATGTGATATCTAAGGACTATATAATACCCTGATTCAACTTTGGGGTTTTAATAGAGATCTCTAGAAAAAAAATAAGAGTTCTCATTGAGGCTTTGAGTGTGACATGATTTCTGAAGACATATGTAAACAAATCCTGGGACATTAAATTCTGAAACAGAGTTCAATCCTAAAGGCCCAATGTGACCACTACATTGAAGAATAAAAAAATCTCTCCATCTCCATGTCTGGCATCAGAGGACCCAATCACAGCTTATTACCTGGTGAAGCCACCAATCTCCAGCTGGTTTCCTGTAACTCATGTTTTTCCTTGTCGAAAATCATCATCCCCACCATCTTTACCATCATCAACCAAGTCCTTGCCATGTGCCAGGCATGGAGCTAAGCACTGTTGAGACATTATATCATTTGGTCCTCCTAGTAACCTTCTAAAGTGAGTACCATCGTGAGTCCCATTTTAAGGATAAAGAGGCTGGGCGCGGTCACTCATGCCTGTAATCCCAGCACTTTGGGAGGCTGAGGCAGGCGGATCACTTGAGATCAGGAGTTCGAGATCAGCCTGGCCAACACAGTGAAACCCTGTTTCTACTAAAAATACAAAAATTAGCCGGGCATGCTACTGTGCACCTGTAGTCCCAGCTACTTGGGAGGCTGAGGCAGGAGAATCACTTGAACTCAGGAGGCAGACATTGTAGTGAGCCGCGATTGCACCACTGCACTCCAGCCTGAGTGACAAAGTGAGACCCCATTTCAAAATAATAACAATCATAATAATAATTTTAAAAAGGATAAGGAATTAGGCAAAGCAAATTGCCTAGTTACACCCTTGGAAAAGTGGAACAGCTAGGGATCAAAGCCAAGACTACTAGAGCTGAGAACTAAACAGACTCCCTGAGATGGCAGAAACACAGCAGTTCCTAAGTGATGAGCCGGGATTCTTACCCTCAGAGTTCCTAAATAACCAATAAACACCAAATGAATAATGATTCTGTCACACACTTTTTTGCTAATTCTTTTTTTTAAAAAATCTTTGGTTTTTTGTTTGTTTGTTTTTGAGGCAAGGTCTCACTCTGTCACCCAGGCTGGAGTGCAGTGGTGAGATCTTGGCTTACCACAACCACCACCTCCCAGGCTCAAGCGATCCTCCCACTTCAACCTCCTGAGTACCTGGGACTACAGGTGCAAGCCACCACCAACCCTGGCTAATTTTTGTATTTTTTTGTAGAGACGGGGTTTCGCCAAGCTTTGGGAGCCTGGAGCTTTTATAATAGACAATAAGCCTACCTGAACTTTGACTAGGTGGACATCAAAAGTAGGAAAAAGTCTCAGATGCTCCACAGTTCTTGAACATTTCCTCCATCCTGGAACAGCAGAAACTCCCCTGGACTGAAAGTTCCAGTAAGGTCTCTCTGGGAGGTGTCACCCATGGCAACGACAGCTGTGAGGTCATTGCCTCTGACACTTCCTTCACCACTAGTCATCCCAAGAGGAAAACAATAAGAGGGAGGAAAAGAAACTCTTACAGGTGGAAGAATAAAAAATAAAAATAATGCTGTTGATGGTGATGAGGAGGATGAGGATAATGATGTCAACAAGGAAGAGAACAGCAAGGTGGATGATGATGATGACAAAGGGCTGATGATGACAGTGATGAGGCTGATGACGTTGATGAGGCTGATGATGACGTTGATGAGGTTGATGATGATGACAATAAGGCTGATGATGTCGATGAGGATTATAGTGATGACAATAATTTCCAGACCAGCCACCATTTGCTGAGCTCTTCCTGCCTGGTGAGCACACACGTTGTTTCACTGAATATTCATAATATGCCTGCAAGGTAAAAAACTCCATATTCTCTCACTTCCTTTAAAAATCTTTATCCCACTCTGTCTTTTTAAACCGCCACTCTTTGCCAATTACAATATGTAATCTCGACCCCAACAACACATTCCTGGGCCCCTTACCTTGGTCTATTTTTTCCCCACTACACTGATCACCTTCTAACATGCTATGTGGCTTACTATGTTTATTGTTGATGGTCTCTCTCTCCCAGCTGAAATGGAAGCTCCATGAGAACCTGGATTTTTGTGTGTTTTATTCACTGTTGCATGCCAAATATGCAAAAGGGTGCCTGGTCATAACAGACCTTCAAAAAATGTTAAATACATGAATGAACTTAGCTTTATGTGTTTTGGGGAAATGTCACAACCTCCCTAGACTTTAGATTCCATGGCCTTAAAATGAGAGCTTGGCGGCGTCTATGGCTTGACCCATTCCTGAAATCCTGGAGCTCCACAGATGTCTGTGCATTAATCTTCCTATATCATTACATGACAGAGTCATCATTTTACTTTTGTCAACTGTTTCAGGTTGGATTTTATTCCTTAATCAGTCACTCATTCATTTAACCAATTAAGCATTTTCGAGTTCTTCTGGACCTAAGCACTGTCAGTGAGCAGTTCCAGCAGACACCAGGAGCACGTGGGGTGGAAGTGGTGCTTGTCATAATGAGGTTCTGAAATTCTGACAGGTGAGAGAGAGCTGCCACCTCCCCAGCTGGCTTCAGCTGTGCAGGAAGTGTGGAGCCAGGAGGCCCTCAGAACCTTTTGTTTCCATGGATTTGAGGTACTCAGGAGTCACAGGGCCTGGGTTTTGTCAGGTCTTTGGCTCTGGGTTCTCTTTCCTTCTCAATCCCCCACTTTTATTGCCCCCTACTGACACACATTCATCTTACTTTTAGGCAGATGTCTATCTCATTGACACACTGAATTTGGATATGGTTGCACACTGGAGCAGAAGGAGGTGAGGGTTTAGGGTTCTGGTGTGCAGTAGGATATTCAATTCAACCGTCACATAGATAAAGAAACTCCTGAATGCACGGCTCTGTTCTGAGTGTTGGGAATACAAAGATGGCTCAAGGTGCAGTATCAGCCATCACAGGCTCGTAGTGGGAGGCAGGTTTATAAGTAAAGAATCCACTTTGGGAGGCTGAGACGGGCAGATCATGAGGTCAGGAGATCGAGACCATACTAGCTAACACAGTGAAACACCGTCTCTACTAAAAATACAAAAAAATTAGCTGGGCGTGGTGGCGGGTCCTGTAGTCTCAGCTACTCAGGAGGCTGAGGCAGGAGAATGGCGTGAACCTAGGAGGCCGAGCTTGCAGTGAGCCGAGATCGCGCCACTGCACTCCAGCCTGAGCAACACAGCGAGACTCCGTCTCAAAAAAATAAAATAAAATAAAATAAAATAAAATAAAATAAAAGTAAAGAATCACAAAACAACACCGTGAGTGCTTGATCTTGCATGGGGTAATGTCATTCAGAGAAGAGAGACAGCCAGGGAGCATGCTTCTGCCAGGACATCCACCATAGTTCCCAAGAAGGGATTTTCAAGATAGGTCTCAAAAAAGTGATTCGCAGATTGCCAAGTGGGGAAGTGTGGTGGGGAGGACAAAAAGTGGTCCAATAAAGGGAGTCAGTGGCTGTGAAGGCCTGGAGAGCTTGCCAGGCTCAGAGGATATGTACTTGGTGTGGAGCTGGAGCACAGGGGAGGTAAGAAGGAGGCTCCATCCCTGGGATTCAGCCCAGCATGTGTCACATAATGGTGCCTAATAAATATTGATTGAAAGAGTAGATGAAGAAATAAAATGGGAAGAAAATACCTGCCACACAGAAGAGTTGCAAATTTTAAGACCCTATCTTGTTTACCCATCAGGCTCCTCTGTTGAGAATTCAGGTCCCTTGAGACAAAGTCTGGGTCATGCTCTCTACAGAGCCTCAGTTTCCAGCTCAGGCCTGGCAACCTGGGCCCTTGCACAGAAGACACAGGGAGGGTGACATGTCTCCCTCTGTGCCTGTCCATGCAAAGCTACCCTTGGCAGGCCTGGGGGCTTTCAGGGGCCTGTGGAGCAGGGAGTAACGCCATTCAGTGAAGAGACGCAGGCAGCAAAGTTCTTGGTTCTTTCACAGTTCACTTGACAGAGACCACACATTTTATGGTGTCCGGGGCCCCGCATGGTCAAGCTCTGAGCTGGTTAGGTTGGCGACTGCAGCAGCTGCACTATAAATTAGGATGTGTGATGGGTTTTCCAATCCCCAATTTCCTCTCCCCTTAAATGAGACAGAGACTCCACCTAGCCCAGAGTTAGTCACCATTTGGATTGGAAGCCTAACTTAAGGGACCCCCAGGCTAGGAAGCAGGTTACATTCTATTTATTGCTCACTAAGCTCCTCTTAATATCCTGGTCAGTACAGAACAGAGCTGGGTATGCACTCAGGGGAAATGGCAACAGATGGAAATCTCCACCCCCTTGTGGAGGCTGGAATCTCTTTGGCTGAAAATAGGAAGGGATGGGATCCTGGGTGGTTATGGGTTGTCTCCCCACCACCCAGGAGGAGGCGAGCTAGCAGCTGTCCCCACCGGCCCATGTGCCCCTGGGAAGGGGAGAACAGCGCTGGGAGGACAACAGCCAGAGGACTCAGGCTGCCTGAGTCTAATCCTAGAGCTGCCACAAGCTGGATCCCTGGATAGTCACTGCCTATGTTGGGCCTCAGTTTCCCCCTCTGTGCAATGAATGGGTCAGGTTAGACAACCTCCAAGGCTCATTCTGGCTTTGAAATTGAATGAACCCTTGGGCAGTGACTGAGGTGCTAGAGAGTATTTGGTGCACAGAGACAGCACACGGTCTGCTTCTCAGCAAGGGCTGCCTCTTGCTTTCACCAGGTGTGACAGTGCCACTGAATGGGGCTGCACTGGCTGGAATAAGCCACCATGGAGGTGGAGGGTGATGGCAAGATGGTGTGCTGCCCAAACCTCCAAGCCTAGCATCTGTTGGAGCCTGGGGGAGGGGTGAGCAGCAATCAGGCAGGTGGAGAAGGCACTCGGGGAGACCGGGGAGCCCTGGGTGCTGGCTCCAGGAACCCATATCAGCAGCGCCTCTGACTTGGGACAACAAAGAGTGGGGGCAGGCCGGGCGCGGTGGCTCAAGCCTGTAATCCCAGCACTTTGGGAGGCCGAGGCAGGCAGATCACGAGGTCAGGAGATCAAGATCATCCTGGCTAACACGGTGAAACCCCATCTCTACTAAAAATACAAAAAATTAGCCGGGCGTGGTGGCGGGTGCCTGTAGTCCCAGCTACTCGGGAGGCTGAGGCAGGAGAATGGCATGAACCCGGGAGGCGAAGCTTGCAGTGAGCCAAGATCATGCCACAGCCTGGGCGACAGAGCAAGACTCCGTCTCAAAAAAAAAGGGTGGGGGGCGGAGCAGGGGGAGACTGCTCCTGGGAAAGCATCATGGGGAGGGGTCGCCATTAGTTACCTAGAAAACAAGTTGGCTTTGGGGCCTGTGTCAGGGACTTTCCAGGCCCACCGTCCCCACCTCTGGTGGCTTCCCATGTGGGGAAGCTGTGTTCTACTCAGCAGCATCTGCACTTTCTGAAATGTATGTCTAAAAACTGGGCACCCCTCATTAGAAAGCCTTGGGGGAGAGGAGTAGTGGAGACTCAGCTGCCTTTCCTTGCCATTAACCTTGAGTCCAGGTAGGAGCACAAGGCCCACTGGCCGAGCAGGTTCTGGGGACCGCCCTGCGTGCAGGAGCTCTCTGTGTAGCATAAAGCCATGCGGGTGAAGCCTGAGCCCCATCCCGCCTTGGTCTTCCCATTACATTTGTTCTCACCTTAATTCTGGGCCAGGGGTGCAGGCAGGAATGTGTTCCCTGGTGGAATGTGCTGGGGGCCCCCTAGGCTGCTGGTGTCCACCCCCAATGTGAAGGGCCTGGTTGGGTCTGCAGTCCCCTCTTTCAGTGGAAAGTTTCTTCGTCTTCACCTCTGCTCCTTTCTGTCACTGTTTTGATCAAACACATGTAATTTATGGACTATGATATACTGCACTTCAGAATTGATTTTTGTGCTCAACTGGTGTAAAACATTTTTGGTGACTAATGCCTCCGGGTGAGATATTTTTTCGTTATTGATGTGTGCATGGGGCTTTTGTCCCTACATCGTGGGGACTTCTGGCCAGGGTCACTCCCTGGTTCCCCGCAGCAGGAACACTCAGCCAAAGGCAAGGCAGCCTTTTGAACTAAAGAAAATATTAATTTAAGACATTGTTTCAACATGAAATTACAGGAGCCTTCAGAACTCCCTGTTAGTTTGATTCAGGGCTGAGTTGCGCATAGTGTCTTTAGGGCGAAGATTGGCCAATTTACAAAAAGTTTGTTGCCAGTGAACTAACAGAAAGAATTCTGCAAGGGCCCCCAGAGCTTCAATTCCCTCACACAATCATTTCCAGCTGATTTGCCTGGAAAATCTCTTGTTGGAGAAAGAAAAGCAAAAATAGCCCTGTTGCATCTTTGCTATCAAACCCAGCTGGGCAGTTACTGGTTTGTTATTCCTGAAGCAAGAACTGGGCCTTGTGGTCTGCCAAGTGTGAATGCACTTATGAGACCATAGGAACAAATGGATGTTGAGGATTCCTGGAAAATATGAATCCTGTGGTCATGATACATGTGATATTCCAACAAGAGCTCCCACTAATCCAGTGCCATGTACCTTGGGAAACCTGTGGTCAAAGTGGCATTAGTCCCATTTTACAGATTAAAAAACTGAGGCCCAGGTCCTTCAGATAGGAAGGGGGTGGTAGAGGTGAAAGTCCAAGTGTTCCTGACCCCAAGCCACACACTGTCTCATTGCACCAGCCTGCCTGCCTGCCTCGGCTGGGCTGTCCTCTGATGCCAGGATGGCCCAAGCTTCCCTCCCAGCTGAGTTCATATACACAACTCAGCAAACAGTTCCCATCCCCTTCTGCTCCTCTTACTGGGCAGGGGTTAGTCATTGGGAATGCAAATCTGAAGGGTAGGTTTGCAGCTTCGGACTTCATAGGGAGTTTGGTGAGCAGAGTCCACGTATTCATCAGGCACAGGGCTCAGGACAACCTTTAAGGGTCCATGAAAGTGTTTTCATTTTTATTTATCTTAAAATTCAAAGAAAGAAAGAAATATATGAATAATGAATGCATAATAACACATCAAGCCTGGGTTATATTCATCTTTAGACCAATGCAGTTGTAAAACAAAATGCTAATTTTTTTATGGAGAAAGGGTTTCTGAAGACAAAAATGTCTAGGGCCCCTAAGTCATAACACAGCCCAGACCAGGAGGCAGGACAAGTAGAGGCATGGCCCTGGGTGTCACGTTGAGCACATGGGGCAGGTGCACAAAGAGGTTTGGTAAGTACCATGGATCTGGGCTCCTGAATGCTGGGTTGGCCTCCCATTCCCCAAACCCTTCTTCTCCCCCAGTGCTGAAGAGCTTCCCTGGATAAAGGAGAGAGGCCTAGAGCCCCCACAGAGCAGACAACCTCTGCACAGGGTCTTTGGCATCCTAGAAGGCCCTGGTTCCTCACCCTCTGGCTTTTCCACTCACCAATCCCACCAGGAAATGAGGTTAACCTTGAGGGGGGCTGAGACAGATGCCTCCAAAGAAGCCAGTCCTGACCCCATGCAAGCTGCTCACCCCCACCATAGGGACAGTCCTTCCCCCACAAAACCTGCTCATCCCCACCGTAAGGGACAGTCCTGACCCCACACAAGCTGCCTATCCCCACCATAAGGGACCATGTGGCACTTCATCTTCTTAGCTAATGGCAAATAACAGCATCTTAGAGATCACCTACAAAACCCCCTCATTTCACAGATGGGGAAACTGAGGTCCCATGGGGAAAGGAACTCAGTCAAGAGGAGCCGTCTCTGCATTTCTAGAAGACCCTCTCCTTTCATATCCCTGCCTGCAGAAGATTAGCCTCCATTTCACACGGATCTTTTAGTGATGGCTGCTTGGGCTCATCTGAAAGGCTTCCTGGCAAACAAAATAAAACAAAGTGAGTCACTGTCTTTTATCCCCTGCCCGCATTCACATCTTCCTGTCAGGCAGAGTGCTGAGCCCAGGGCCCTCCAGCGGGTGTGGGGACCAGAGGCTCCGATGACATAATCAGGGATGGGGCACTTTCTCCACAGGTGCCATTTATTTTCAAGCATCCGTTCGATCGCTGCCGAGGGATGAAAACCACAGTGTCAACTGCCTTCAACTCCACTCCTTTGGAGGCCCGTTTGGTATTAACATCAAAGCATTCTGCATATTTATCATTCCTCCCTCGGCATTAAGCAAGACGTCTGACAGGCACACAAAAGCGCCATAGTTTCCACTTGGACTCCAGAAAGGCATCAGCAGGTTCAAACCCAAGTTGAAAATTCCCTCAAATAGGTATATTTTCTTTACTGGAAACCTTGGAAGGATTATCACTTAGCATCCTCTCCAAAATCAATTTACGTCCACTTACCAGTCGCTTCTGGTATAAAATAAAGGAGCTTATGATTCATCATTCAGGATTTAATCAGTGACACCCAGCTAGCCCTGATTAGAACATTTCTGGGGTGGAGGATGGGATAATAGACAATACCCTGTCTTTGGTCTTACGTTTTTTTCAAGAGCAATCATGCCTACTCTTTGAAATATAATGGGAACATGTTAAAATATAGATTCAAGTAGTATCTGACAAAGGAAAATATTCAACACTGGTTGTGCTCAAAGTACTTAAGTTTTCTTTGAAAAGTTAAGAAAAGGGCAGCAATCTGGAACTTTGGGAAAACAATAAGCATGCATTTGTTCATGAAAGAAACATGAATAGAAACAATTTCTATCATGAGTGATAATTTTCTTACTCCACATCAAAACTTTATCCTGATTATTGATATGTCCATGTATGTGTTGGCTTTGCCTCCAGTGACAGCAAACAAAGCTTGTATAACTTTCAGGTTTTTTTTTTTTAGTGTGCTGGTGGACTCTTTAATGTACTAGAACCTAGCAGGGGGAGCCCTAACGAGAGGCTTCCCGGCTCATGCATCTGAGCACTGATCCTCGATGCTATAGCTTTTATCCTCTGCTCATGGTGGGATCCATGATTTCCAGGTGATTGACAAGAGCTGTGAGTGTTTCAGTAAGGTGCTTGGGTTTCCTAAGGAAGCTGCGTTTGAATACGACCCAGCTGTAGACTGTGGCCACAGTGGCTTTTGCCAGTAATGCTGCCAGTGGCTGAGTGCAGCACCTTCACTCTAAAGATGAGGGAACAAAAAATCAGAGCAGAGATGGGACCACCCAGCTCACCTTGCTGGAGAGAAACAGACTGAACCTACTCCCACTTGCAGCCCTGACCATCAGAGAACCCTCATCCTGCATGAGCACCCATCCAAGCAGCTCCCTTGGCAAGATGTTTTGGTGTACCTTAGAGATGAGGAAGCAAGAGGCCCTGAAGGAGTGATTTTCCCAAAGCCACAAGCTAAGTTGGCTGAAGAGCAGGGCTAAATTCCATTTGTCTGTGACCCTGTTGGGAGGTCACCAGGCTCCACAGGCTCAGCCACAAATGTGGAATATCCTAACAAGGGAACAAGGGAGGCAGGCAAGGCTCAGAGAGCAAAGCCACCAAGGACCCCAACGCCAGCTGTTCACTCATTCATTCGTGCAATAAATATTAACTGAGTACTTGATATATAACCAGCACTGGGTAAAGCCCTAAGGCTATGAAGAAGGAGAGGACATGGGCCTTGCCCTTGTGGACATCCCAAATTACTGGGGGAGACAGGCACATAACAGAGAGCGCCAGTGAAGTTACGCATGAACCAGGGGCAGGAATGTTTCTCTGCAGTAATCCTGGGAAGAGCACAAGGAACTTGGCCATGGTCGGCCAGAGAAGCCACACAGCACAGAAGGGAGCTGGGGCTGAAGGGGGAAGGAGTTTGCCAACAGCAGGAAGGGAAAAGCATTCAGGAAATGGCCTGTACAAAGGCCCAGAGGCAGGGATGGACTCAGCTACCCAGAGAATGAGCAAAAGTTCTGTTGAGACCCAGTCAAGGAAGCTCAGGCAAGGAGCGGTTACAGAGAAATCCCCAAATCTCAGTGGCTCTGCCCAGCAAGGTCTTCCGTCTTGGTCTGATCTGGTGGTCCTTGTCCACCTGAAACATGTCATGGCCTTTGAGGCTTCTGTGGCAGGGGCTGGGGACACAGCTCTCAACTGTCATGGCCTGGAAGTGTCATGGGTCACTTTCTCCCATCGCCCATTGGCCAGAGCTAGTCATATGACCCAACCTAACTGCAGGAGATGCTGGGAAATGCAAGCAGTGGGTGCATGGATATTTGGTAAGTGCCGCAGTTTTCCAGCAGAATGTGTTAGGAGGAAGGCATAAGGGGGATAGAGGGGGGCACGTGGGAAGTGGTGAGAAATAAGCCAGTCAGATCGTAAAGCGTCTTGAGGAGAAACTGAGCCCAGAGAGGTAGCTCAACCTGCCCACAGTCACCTAGAATGTGGCCTCCTGACCTCCAGGCCACTGCCCTTTCCATATCCACAAGAGTCCAAAGCCAGAGGAGCAAGCCCTCTGAGTGGCCAGCACGGGTGTCACCTGTCACTGCAGACAGAGCAAAGGACGTGACAGCGTCTCCTCTCCAGAGCAGCCTCGGGGGCCATGGGCAGATTTTGGATGTCTTCCCCCACCAGGTGAAATGGACCACGGATTGTTTCCTGGTCCATTCTAGCACACTGCAGTTTCACCTTCTCCCATAGGGGCAGCCCAGACCCTGGAGCCAGGCGGTTTGGGTTCAAATCCCAGTTTTGCCACAAACTAGCTGGGTAAATTTGGGTAATTTGCTTAACTTCTCCATGCCTCAGCCCTTCTTCGATAAAACAAAGATAATTGCATCACCTACCTTCAAGGAGATTTTATTATTTGCAAAGCAATAGCTAAATACCTGGCTTCCATGGCATTTGAGTGCTCTAGAAGGTACCTTCCGTGCATTGTTTCACGTAACCTTCACTTCAAATCTGAGGCAGGTAGTTTAATAGCCCATTTTACAGACAAAGAGACAGAGCCATATCAGGCCAGTGGCAGTTGAATTTGGAACTTGGGGCTACCTGATGCAAAGCTATTATTCTTTCCACAAAGCCCCAATACCCGGGGACACTGGCTGGCTGGGAGGTCAAGCTTGTCTGGGGTCTTGCACCTTTCTTGTATGGCCTGGTGCAGCCCTGGGCCTCTCTGAGTCTCAAATCACAGACTTCCTAACACTCCAGACCAACTTGCTCTCTTTCTTCTTCCAGCTGAGGTACCAAGCGTTGCCCCTTAAGAAGGTTTCAGAAGTTGACTTCTTTACAAAGCACATGAATGACCCCGCTCCTCATCCTAACCTCAGGCCCTTGGGTCTTACTGAACAAAACCCTCTGCCATCCTTCCTGATTTCTGTCCCACGATCCCCTATACTTTGCTGGGCTTTGACCTGCCTCTTTAAAATTTGCAATTACCAATAATTCCCTTTGTTGCACCCAAATGTGAACCACCATATTAAATTATTAAATATAAGTGTTTCTGAAATATTTTATCTTGACATGTATCTCCGGAGTCAAATGACCCCAGGCAGTGTTCATAATTAATTTCATCAAAAGGAAAAAAAAAAGTGCAAAAAGTGCCGGCAAGGGACTCCCTGAACGACCCCCTGTCCTGGAGAAATACAGCTGACACTTGGCTCGCTTCTCCTTCCCTCCCCTTCCCCAGGACTCCAGGACCAGGGAGGCTGCAGCGCTGCTATGTCCACAGGAGCCCGGAATTTCAGGCCTGGGGGGAACCCGCGTGATAATTTTGCCAGCTCTTTCTTTTTCCGGCCAAAGAAACAGGCCCAGAGAGGAGCGGTGACCTTCCCAAGGTGGCAGAGACCAAGGGCAGCAGAAAAAGCCATGGGGCTGCCCCCAGCCAGGTTACCCACCCCTCACTGTAGCTTGGCCCCCGGAAGACTCCGAAGCCACCAAATAAGGCTTCTTCCTCCTTTGTGACCTTCAGGACCAGATAGGTTCATTTAAAGGAGTAGGGGAGCAAAACTGCTTCTTAACATAAAAAATGCCCTGAAACAAAGGGCTTTTTGTACCCCTCCCCCACCAAGCTCAGAGAGAAAGAGAGATTAAGTTTGAGGAGTCACTTCCAATCAGAAAGCTACCATTTAATTACAATGCGCAGGAAATTACAGAGTGAATGGGCAGACGGGTGATAAGGGACTGCCCTGCAGGATGACAGGCTTGAAATCCAACCACTTCATCACAGAGCTACTTATCACAAGAGGCTGTCTGGAAGGCTGACAATCTGATTGTACTGTCAACTCAATTCATAATTAATATATTTATCAAATTAATTACTGAAAATATCTCCCTGGCGCTCGCCATAAAACAGTGGCTAGCTTCATGGCGGGCTGGCTTCGTTTTCTGCTAATAACCGTGCTGTCAGTTTAATGAGGGCAGGGAGCGGCCCCTGTTTTGCCTGCCTGACAGACAAATTGCCCTCTTACAGGGAATGATCCCTAGAATTTAAGAGAAGAAAAGAAATATGGCATTGTTTGGTGACAGCCGCAATCGCAGGCTTGTCTCGGAAACTTTGCATCAATTCTAACATACAAGAAAGGGAGGGTAGGGGTGCTTTTGGCAGTTAAATAAATACTTTATGAATTCCTGACTGATCCCTTCATCAGAGCCTCTGGTGGAGCGGTTTCTCTGAGTCCTGAGTTAACCCCCAGCCTGGCCGGAATCTGCCAGTTGAGGTTTAGATTTGAGGACATAAAATGTAGGAGACTCTCACTCGAGTGTTTTTTGTGAAGCAGAGAAGTTCCCGTGCCAAGGATTCCCAATGCACAGTGAAATCCCTTCGATGACCCCCTTCACCATTTGATCTCTGGGTGGAACAATCGTTTTCTTCCCTTCCTAGGGTGGGGAGCCAGGCCTTGAGAGGGTTTCTGAATTGAGATCTTTCCCAGGCGAAGTCTGCTTCCTTTAGGGCTCCCAAAGATCATCTGGTGAGTCCCAAATGCATTGCACTGTGCTCTCAACTCCCAGCATCTGGGCCAGCACCAGTCACTGGGCAAAGTTGACTCTGCCAGTCACTGGCTTGCCTGCCCCTGGCTTGCCTGCCCCTGTGGATGCCCACCAGCCCAGGTGAGCCAAGACACGTGGGCCCGGGAAACGCGCGGGCAGCACGATGTAGAAAGTCCATCACTTAGCTGAATGGGGCAGTGACCCCAAGGCAGCCTCATTGATCTCTGCAGAACTTGCACCCGGGTCAGAGCCACCATGGAGAGCCACAGCGAGCAATGTTCTAGTGCAACCCGCAGGATTCCTGGAAGAGGCAGCATTTCAGGAGGTTAGCGGACTAGAAGAAACAGAGAATCTCGTTGTTCATTGTTGGTCAGCCAGGTGCTGGGTGGGCACCGGGAAGAGAATGGTTTGGACAGAGGACAGGGCCTCCGGGTGGGGAGGCTGCCACAGACTGGAGGGTGCTTTTGGAGGCCTGGGGGAGGAGAACGCTCACTCTCAGGCCCTGCAGGCCCATTTCTATTCTGGCCCCATCTGCATGCACCTCACTGAGCCACGAGGCCTATGGTTTCAAGGCTTCTTTGGTGCACCGTGACCGTAGCCTTGTGCTTGTCCTGGTCTCTGCTCTAATTGCCTCCCAAACGCCAGTCTTCTTGGCTCTCCTCATCCCTCTGTGCCTTGCTTCCCTCCTGCTCCCCAGCCCAGCCCCTCCCCTGCACAGTTCCCCCAAGCCCGTACTCCCCTCTGGGCCCATTGCTCTTTCTCACTGGAGGGAAATAGCAATTTTCCTCAATAAGCAGGAAAAATAATCACTCGCGTTTGCCAGATGCCAGGATGATGGGTCTCAAGGGCCCTGGAGGGGCTGCACCTGCCTCTGTGGCCAGGCCTCGCCCCCTCAGCCCAGCCCTCAGCTCTGTTTCAGGGCCAGTTCTGGTACTGGCCAGCTCCTTGTCCTCAACCGCCCTCATACCTCTGAGCTTCTGTCTCAGCATGGGGCTGCCGTGTTCCCATGCTTGGGTCTGGCCTGTTGGCGTCCACTCACCAGTACTCCCTCTTAGAGCAGAGCAGAGAGTCCCCCTTAGGGACAGCCATGGGGGAAGGTGGTGCCTTTGGAGCTCATGCCACTGACATGAGCAACCCACTTTGAGGACAGAAGGTGCTCGGGCCAAAGAAATCTCCCTATGCGTCTAAGCCCACAAGTAAAAAACCAACCTGAAGGAAAGAAAAGAAAGAAAAAAAAAGAGCTTAGCCTGGTGGTCAGGGGCTAGAGTTCGAATCAGCTTAGACAGTACCCACGTCCTGCCCCAACAAGCAGCGGGCAGTGGACAACCCCAGCCTGCATTGGTGTGCATTCTCATTCTCCTAGAACCCAAGTCAGGCATGAGAACAAGCTCCCAAGCGACCAATGAATTAAACTATCATGTTAATACTTCGATTAACCTAAGTTTAATAATTGTTTAGGGTACTTAAATATGTGCGTGTGTTCCCTGTTTAAGATGTTTGAAGAGCTCCAAAAAAGGATGTTATCCTAATTTGAAATTGTAAAATTGTTGAGGGAATTGGTTATCTCTTGTCAATATACAAATACATGAATGCTTCATTTTCACAATGTTGTTTATTAGACAAATAACTCACAAGAACTGATAGAGAAGTTTTTTCAAAATAGCTTGCTGTGTTGGGTGGGAATGCAGGTTGAGACAGGGAAGGGCCTGGCCCTGCCCTTCTCACCAGGCCAAGTCAGCGGGCACCAGAGGAGCCAGTCTGTGGGGTCAGCAGGGGACATCCAGCAACATCGTCTTAGGAGGCCTTCAGTAGCAAGAGATATGGGTAATTTATACAATGTTCAATTAGCTTTTAAACAGCCAGGTTTTCCTATACAGTGACTGGGTTTCCATAAAACTGAGACAAGGCCTGCCCACTTGGCTCAGGCGCGGAGGGGATGGTGTTGTAAAGTTAATGCAGTGAGAAATGTATGGCACTCTGACATTAAACCCAACATAGGACATAAAGAACTGGGCCTGCTCTAAGCAATGGCAGCAAGGAAGGAGATTAAGTGATCTTTGCAGATGGAAACCATGACTGCTGAATGGGAACGAGCCTCCTTTTGCTGCAAAGCTGGGAGCCAGAAGGGAGAGAGGTGGTCTGGTGGCTGCTTGGCCAAAAGGTCTGTGCTGCAACCCCTGTGTGGGTCTTTGAAAAGCCAACCATATCAGCCCAAGTAATTGACCATTCCTGGACCCCAAAAAGTCAGAGAGGAATTGAGAAAGAGAAGAGCAAAAAAGAGAAAAAGTTTGAAGCAGTGACAAAGGCTGCTGCATGGGGGTCTTGGGGAGCAAGTAAGACATCTCAGGGGGCAGAATGATGCCCAAGATTGGAAGGAGGAGAGGAAGGAGGGAAAGAAAGAATAAACCAATGGAACTAAAGCAACCTCAGGCTTTCTTCTGAGGTTGAGTTGTTGGCCACAGACAATTTTTACTTTCAGGGGAAAATGATGAGGTTGCCTGAGTCAGGAGACAGGGAGAAAACCCTCTGAGTGAAAAACTGGTTGGAAATGAAGAAAGCAAAGACTACCTGAGGGTCCCTAACACCCCTTGCATCATTCTCACTAACATGGACTTTTAATTGGGACAAAGAACAATGACAGGTCTCAGTAGAGGGGATGAAGATGCGTAGAGCAGACCTCAGGGACATGTGACAAAACTTTCCCCAAGCCCACAGTCTCAAGCTCTAGGTGATTAAGAATCACCTGAGAAGCTTAGACTGCAGGTTTCTGGGCTCCATCCTCACAAAGTCTGATGTGACAGGTCATAGATGGGGCTCAGGAACCTACATTTTAAAACATACCCCAGACTACTCAGATACAGAAGAAAAAGACATATGAGGATCAGGCTTTGAGAAACACTAGCCTGGTGGGAAATAAGAAAGGTCAATAAGTCAAGGGAAGGGTGACAGGAATTTTCCAGAGATGCTGAAGTCCTGGAATTAAAAGTTCTTATATGTAAGGGGTAGAACATGGGGCCTGTGTTTTCTTTTCCTTCTCCTCCTCCTTCTTCTTCTTCATCATCATCATCAAATCAGACAAACTGGGAGAAAGATTGTGCTATCAAGAACCAGTGCCAGGTGAATCACATTTTACATTTCCTGCTGGAACTCAGGAAGTCCAAGACCCCTGTTAGGGCTGGTGAGGAGGTGCAGGCTGGCTGCCATACTTAGCAGGTGGGGAGGAGAGTGTGGTGGCCACAGCATGATGGCTGCCCAGGAGGAAAGGAGAAGGGAATGAGGCAGCCTAGGAGGAAGCCTTCTTCAAACAGTCAGTCAGTCAAACACCAGCGCTCGCAAGTCCTGGGCCCAGGTACTGAGGTGGGGCCGTGGCAGAGTCAGGAGGACCTAAACTGTGGTCCCCATGCTCTTGGGTCAGACCACTTCTTCAGCCACA
Source organism: Pan paniscus (assembly GCF_029289425.2). Lineage (NCBI taxonomy): Eukaryota > Metazoa > Chordata > Mammalia > Primates > Hominidae > Pan > Pan paniscus. The sequence continues at coordinate 135,357,132 of NC_073257.2, read as the reverse complement.
CACCAGACTCATCACCCAGTGGCAGCACAAAAGACAGTGCGATCTGACACAGCGATAAAGGGAAGTCACAGGCCAGTGTGATGAATTGCTACCATGGTCCTTGGTGGTCCAGAAAGTGCTGGAATCATCTGGAATATGTTCAGAGCCACAGCTGACTAACTTGCAGCTGGGCCAAAAACAAACAAACAAACAAAAAACAAAAACAAAAAAAAAACCACACACCTAACTCAGAAGTTGAGAGCATGAGTCCCTAGACAGAGACCAAATGATAGCAAGAGAGGCATAGCAGGCAAAACCCTGGTCTAAGTAGCAACCACCCAGCAGTGCTGTGTGACCTTGAGAAAGTCACTTCCCTTCTCTGAGCTTCAGTTTTCTCTTTGGTAAAATGGGGGAGCTCAATATGATGTCTTCAAGAGCCCTGGTATCTCTGAAAGCCTATAAAACCATTCTTATTTTAAAAAATAATAATCCCCCTGAACTTTAGTAGCCTTAAAGCCTTCTGGACAGTAAAGACATTATAATTTAAGAAATAAAGAAGAATAAACCTCTTAGGAGATGTTAAGTATACTAAAAATAAGATTAAAATGAAAACCTGGCCTCTATCAGAAAGCTTATATATAAACTGAGATGAACTCTGGTGACCTATGACTCCCTGGCCCACCCCATATTGAAGAATCCTACTCCAGCCTGAGTCTCTTTATGACAATAGAATTTGGGGTAGTGATTTAATCAGTTTGCTTTGGAGAAAAGAGCAGAGCGAATGCTGAAGTTGCTCCTCCATTGAATCTTGTTCTGCTGGCTTCTCAGATTTCCTTGTGGACAATGACTTTCTGAGAATAAAACTCTGCACCAGGAATCACAAGGGAGTTTGAGACTGTGTGGAACACCAGCTTTAATTACCAGCTCATCACTGTCATGGTGAGTTAAGAAATGTGTCACATCCAGCATCACTGTTGCTGCCTCCCACCTTAAGCAACAGCTGAGCCCAGCTGGAGAAGGAAGCCCGGACCCCAAGTTTCATGTCTTCTAGACTCTACCAGAAGTATCTGTGTTTCTCTCATCAAAGAACAGGGAACTGCCTAAAGACATGAGGATAATGGAGGCACCCAAAGCATGGTTTACATGCAGTTAAGGAAAGGTCCCAGGATGAGGCAGGGAGGACTTTGTAAGCCAGACAGACCTGGGCTCAGTAAATTTTGAGGAGTTAGGTAAATAAACTGCTTATCCTCTCTAAACCTGAATTTCTTCATCTGTGCCAGACATATGGCAGAGACCCAGGAAGGGGAATGTGACAGAGAAGATATCCCAGAAAATGGGCCCACATGCTCTTCCAGATGATCACTGCTTCCCATTGTGACATGGAGTCCATTTTGACTCCCTTGAACCTGGGCAGGACTCTGTGACTACTTCAATGAATAGAACGTGCCAGAAGAATCCTATGTGACTTCTGAGGCTAGATTGGTGTCTTAGTCCATTTTCTGTTGCTATAACAGAATGCCAGAAAATTAGTAAATTTATCAAGAAAATGTGTTTATTTCTCATGGTTCTGGAGGCTGGGAAGTCCACGATCAAAGGGCAGGCATCCTGTGAGGACCTTCTTGCTGTGTCATGGTGGAAGGCCTTACATAGTAAGAGATCAAGAGTATGCACATCAGCTCAGATCTGTCTTCCTCCTTCTATAAAGCCATGAGTCCCATGCTAAATCAAACTAAAATTGGCACAAAGAGGCCTCTGTATGAGTTTCTAACTGCAACCTAATTCAGTATGTAAACAAACAAAAAACCTGACTTAAGAACAAATAGCTGAGTCTCAGCCAACGATATGCAGCCAACAGTTCAAACCATGTTTACATAAGACAGATGGGTGCTGTAACCAATTGGTTGTCTCTGTACCTCACTTCCATTTTCTGTATATCACTTCCTTTACTCTGGGCTATAAATACAATCTGAATATGTGGTGGGGCAAAGCATTATGAACTATTTTTGATCAGAACTACTGCCCAATTCTAGAATCACAAAAGCCAATTGAGAGCTACAAAACTAGGTTTGTTGTAATTTAGCCTCTCAACATCCATCATGGGGGCCCCACCTTGATGACCACACCTAATCCTAATTAATTCTCAGAGTCCTCACCTCCAATCAACATTTGAATTTGGGAATTAAATTTCTAATACATGAAATTTGGGGACACATTCAAGCCACAGTAGCCATAAAAGGTAACAAGGCTTTTTGGCTCTTCTGGGACATGCACCTTGGGATCCCCGAGTTGACATTAGGAAATCGGTAACCCAGAAGCCACCATTCTGAAGAGACGGTGTGGAGAAGGTTAGCAGAGATGGAAATCCAGGTGAGGGCTGGGCATGGTGGCTCACGCCTGTAATCCCAGCACTTTGGAAGCCTGAGGCAAGTGGATCACTTTAAGTCGGGAGTTCAAGACCAGCCTGGCCAACATGGCAAAACCCCAACTCTATTAAAAACACAAAAATTAGCTGGGTGTTGTGGTGTATGACTATAATCCCAGCTACTCAGGAGGCTGAGGCAGGAGAATCACTTGAACTCAGGAGGTGGAGTTAGTAGTGAGCCGGGAGATTGCACCACTGCCACAGAGTGAGACTCCATTTCAAAAAAGAGCGAGAGAGACATCCAGGGGACCCTAGCTGCCCCCCTGCCTGCCTTTGGAGGCTTCCTGGCCTGGGTGCCAGACAGTGAGTGAGTGAGTCTTCAGAGGATTCCAGCCCCCAGTCTTTGAGCCTTGCCAGCTTTTGCCAAGTAGAGCAGATTGCAGATTCAAGAGAAAAGTTAGTGCTGTTGTCATTTGATGTTTGTCAATGGTTTGTGATGCAGCCTTAGCTGGCGGGAGGAAGACTATCTGGGTTGTCATTGTTCTGCATGGGAAGATGCAGGAAGGAAATCAGGATTGAGATTGGAGGAGGAGAGAAAGCCCAACCAGCGGTATATGGAGAAGACCCGAGAGAGCCAGAGAAGATACCTGGCTTATCTTTCCCAGCTCTAGTGGATATGGATCATTCTTAGAATGACCTGGGGCTAGTTATCCGGGCAACAAGACACAAAAAGTACTGAGAAAGCTACCTGAAGGGTCAGAAGAAGATTCTGAGGCCCTTCTTTTTTTTTTGAGACTGAGGTTCGCTCTTGTTGCCCAGGCTGAAGTGCAATGGTGCGATCTCGGCTCACCGCAACCTCCAGAGGCCCTTCTTATGATTGCTCAAAGAAAAACGAGAGAGTAAGCCAAGTGTAAGACACTCGTCTGCCCTGCCCTGGATCCCCCTAGCAGCCATAGAGACAAAAGCCAACCGACAAGGGAAAATCTACCTGCAGTCATAGCAGATGGTTCCATTTCAAACCCTCAGCCAGAGATTGGCAGATTATCCCTGCTGGGCCAAATCCAGCTTTCTGCCTGTGTTTGTAAAAAGTTTTCTTGGAATAATCATGCTCACATGTATATGTATTGGCTATGACTGCTTTTACACTACATGGCAGAGTTAAGTAGTTATGACAGAGACTGGCCCACAAAAACTAAAATATTTGCTTTCTGACTCGTACAGAAAGAGTTTTCCAACCTCTGCTTTAAGCTATCAGAAGTGAAATTCTGAGACACAAGGAATCCTGCCCTGGCACGGTCTCTGCTGAGAAAGGCCCACTGGGGCGTGTTCATGCTGTTCCATGCATTCACTCCGTCATTAAATCCTCAGAAACACCTAAGACACAGCAGGCTCCCAGGGCCACCTTGGAAACAGAAAGGTGAATCTGCACAGTCCTTATCCTGTAAGAGATCACAATGCTATGCAAGAGATGGCAGCACCATCACGGAATTCAAGTCCAGGACAGTAAGAACCAAAATGGAGGCACAGCCTATAGGAGTCTGGTAGCTTAAAGAAAGGCAACAAATCCCATGTAGGAGTGGGATGCCAGGGAAGGCTCCTGGAGGAATGATGGTGGTCCTGGGTTCCACAGGAGGAGTAGGATATGGTGAGCATACAGGGGCAAGGTGAGGCTATTGGGGCAGAGGGAGCAATAGGTACAAAGGAAGAACAGAGTTGGGGGAGCATCCAGAAACAGGCACTTCAGCTCACCGTGCTGGGAGAATCTGGTGCCAGACAGGCAGGGGCAGGAGAAAGGGCCAGAGATGTAGGATGGGTCAGGTAATGGAGAGCAGCCAGGATCTGTGGACAAAGTAGACACACAGATGCCAAGTACAGCTTTGTCGCCACAAAGGACCTGAAAAATACAACTTTCTTAGACTGGAGAGAGAGCAAGATCCCATGGGCTATGCCTACCTGCACCACAACAGGGATTTCTATGCTGACTGTTTTCCTGTGTTTATTGTAGTCCACCCACCCTGGGACTCTGGCCCTTCTAGGGGTCAGAGTGCAGGAGTAGCCACAAGGAACTGTCCATAAGCGGTCAGGGCCATAGGTCCCCCACCATGTTGGGGGACACCCTTGAACTGATGTGTTCAGTATCATTTTTACCTTAGCAAGTTTCACCTCAGGTCAACTTTCAGGTGGGGAAAAACAAGTTGCCAGGTAGAGCATATGAATGGGGAGGGGGGCACAGCGACATGCCATGTGCCATCTTCAGGTGAGCTGCAGGTGACTGGTGCCCTGGAAATCTCTCTTTGAGAATGCATCAAGACACAAATCCCAAGGAACAAGTGGGCCTTTGTTGATGAGTCTGGCATCTGGGAGTGAGCAGGGAGCAGGCATTTCAGCTTTGGCAGGATCATGGTGGATTTAAACTTGAGGGCAGCTGGGAACAGTCAAACCCCTTTGTTTCTGTATAATGCACACTTTTAAAGTTGTGTGGTCCTCCCACTTTGTCTTAATTAGAAGCAGATAACTTCATTGCTGTTTTCATAATATTGTTGCTACATGCAGAAGCGTTTCATGAACACAATACTAATTATAAACTCTGTTCCCCCCACAACCTTGCTTATGCAATTATTACTGTTATTTTCATTATCATCATTATCATTATTATTTTTCCCTAAAGAACTAAGGAGAGTCACTGCTATAAAGAGGGAAAATTCTGGCTGGGCACAGTCACTCATGCCTATAATCCCAGCACTTTGAGAGGCCAAGGCAGGTGGATCACCTGAGGTCAGGAGTCCGAGAGCAGCCTGGCCAACATGGTGAAACCCTGTCTCTACTAAAAATACAAAAATCAGCCAAGCATGGTGGCGGGCTCCTATAATCCCAGCTACTCAGAAGGCTGAGGCAGAGAGAATTGCTTGAAACCAAGAGGCAGAGGTTGCAGTGAGCTGAGATTGCACCACTGCACTCCAGTCTGGGCAACAGAACAAGACTCTGTTTTTTGTGGGGTTTTTTGGGTTTTTTTTTAAGAAAATGAAAAGTCTGGAGTTTGAGACCATCCTGGCCAACATGGTGAAACCCCGTCTCTACTAAAAATAAAAAAAATGAGCTGGGCATGGTGGCAGGTGCCTGTAAGTCTCAGCTACTCGGGAGGCTGAGGCAGGAGAATTGCTTGAACCCTGGAGGCGGAGGTTGCAGTGAGCCCAGATCATGCCACTGCACTCCAGCCTGGGAACAGAGCGAGACTCCACCTCAAAAAAATTTTTGTTTTTTCCCCTCAGGCCTCAGGCCCACCTTGGCCTCCCAAAGTGCTGGGATTACAGGCATGAGTCACTGTGCCCGGCCAGAATTTTTCTTCTTTATAGCAGTGACTCTGTAGCATTGGTGGGGAAACGCAGCTGCTATGGCATCAACTTGGGCTGGACTCCATCTGTGGTGCTGGCACCCCTCTGCCAAGAAAGCCTTGTTTCCCTGAATCAGGAAGGCAGGGATGCCGGGGAAATAAACATTCAGCTTGGGTGCAAGTCCTAGCTCTGCCCCAATGTCCTGGATGATACCAGACAGCAAGTCTCCGACATCTGCAGGCCTCCGTTTCTTCATCTGCACAAAGGGAAGCTAGACAACCCTTACGTCTTTCTTATAATAAGCACTTTGAGCTTCTTTGCAAAATAAAGCAAATTAAATTAGAAATAAAAGCCTGTCAAAAACCTAAAACCCTAATCCTCAGAGTTAAAAGATATAAAACTCTTTTAAAGGCCTACAATGCCCCTGCTGCTTTAGTCTCTGAAACCAGTGTGCAATTGGGTCAAGGATCTATAGATGGCAGCCTCTTGCTAACTAAGATCTGAGGGGAAAAAAATGTTTCCATTGATCTACACGTTCTCAGCAAATGGAATAGGGCAAGAAAGGCAACTGAAACTAGGCAATTTATTATTTATCTTCAGAAGTCAAATAAATCTCCCATAGACCAACGTGGCCATTGGGAATGTTTAATCTTGAAAATAAAAAGTGAGTGTGTTTCTAAAGTAATTATCTACAAATCATATTTTCACTAGGAGAAAAATATTCCATAAGCAAACATGTAACTTGTGAAATATTATCATCTGAGCATTTAATCTCGTGGCATAAATTCTACGAAAGAAGGTGAGTCCTCTTTGAGATTCTCCTCAAACGATTCCTCTGCTCCACTTCAGTGGCCCCTTCGATGCTGCTCAGGTGTGAAACCCTGATCCAACGGAATAAGAGATGTGATTTGAACATCGATCTTAAAAGAATCCATTTTGAATCTTTACACCCATTTTGTGAGCCTCATACAACCAGTTGACATTTGCATTCAAAAGTCTACACCATTTAAGAGAGTTAGGCTTCACTGACAATCAAAGACATTCTCATTAAAACAAAGAGATACTATGTTTACATTCTCATTTGACTGAAATTTATGAATGACAGGTATTAGGTTGAGCCATTCAAAACAGTCATTTTTAAAGGCAAAAAAATGGTTGGTAAAAAATCAGCAAGTTTATATCATTCAACCACTATGACAGGGTCGTTGGCATCACTGAGAACCAGGTCAATGGGTCCTGCTTTTGTAGGGTGTGGTCCGGTGATAACGGCCAGGCCAACAGGCAATTTTGATAATGGAGGGCAGGTGCTATATTAAGGGCAAAACAGGCTCCTCCAGGACTGGAGCCAGGGAGCTGACCCAGGAAGGTGGGACATGACTTCTCAGACAAGAAGGACATGTTTCCTTTGCAGGTAAAGCAGGGGCACCTCAGGCCAGGCCAAGGAGATGGCAGATGCAAGGCCTGGAGGTGTGAGTGCACAGCAGTGTGAGGTCCTGGAAGAAACCCAGGGTGTCGGGTCAGGAAGGGGAGATGAAGCACAGTGAGAGGCGGAATAGGGAATTGCAGGAGACGGATAGGTTGAGGGCCCTCTGAGCCGTGATGGAGAGGAGCTCTCCATCTGAAGCACAATGGGAGCCACTTGGGCTGACAAATAGGAAGACTGGATTGGCCATTTAGAAAACAAGAAAATCCCTCTGGCTTTAGTATAGTGAATTAAGTAAGCCAAGCAAGAAATGGGGTGGGGAACTTTGACCAGCTGAAGTGAGAGATGCTGACAGCCTACTCCAGGGGAGCGGTAATGGACACAGAGGTGAACAGAAGGTGTGGAGATGTTTTTTGAGATGGAATCTCAGGATTTAGTAGCTGATTGGATGCCAGAGAAAAGAGAGAGGGAAGTTTGTGTCATAGGTGATGCCCACACAGATGGCGCACATGGGGTAGACAAGACTTGGGGAGGAGGTGATGAGTTTGCCTTGGGGCATGGTGGGTTTGGGGTGTTTGTGGGCCATCCAAGGGGCTTTGCAGCAGCTGCTGCAGCCACAGATCTGACACTCACTGGGGAGGCCTCTGCAGGAGCCAGCACTAACTTTGGGGTTGGATGGGGCTGTCGAGGCATAATGTGTAGAGCTTGTCCGCCGACTTTTCTGTGCATAGGAACCATGGCCCCATCTCGGCCCTACTAATCAGAATCTCAGGGGTGGTTGCTGAGACCCTGCATCTTTAATCACCTCCCTAGGAGACAGAAGGAGACAATCTGGGGGGCCAATTTTGCAGTAGCTACACAAGAGAAAGACAATAATAGCAACATGTGAAAGAACCTAGAATTCAGTGTCTAAATTTAAAAAAAAAAAAACCACCACTGTTGAGGGTAGTGAAAAAGATTTTCATATGCTGATGTGAGAGCACACATTGAACTTGTGAGTAAAAAGACCTGAAATGTTAGTGAAAATCCCAGGGAAGAAAATCCTAGAAATAGTGTTGAAAGTAGCAAAGAATTAACTTCTTCACACAAAAATGCTCTGAATGATCAGAGCACAGATTTCACATTCCAACTTGTGTTCTTATGTTTAGTGAAGCTTTTGTCATAAGGAGCATTTAAGGATGAGAACCCAAGTTAGGCAGGATAAACGTACAAAATGTGCCCAGGAAAATGGAATTTACCATTGTAAGGGAGAAACAGATTTAATACATTCGTCTTATTATTCGAAGGAAACTGTAAAGCAGCTTAATAAAACATCAGAGTTCCGTACTTGGTCAAATGTGTGAATATGCATTCATTGTCTAAACCAGAACTAAAAGGTGCAAACCAAGATTATCAATCTCTCCCCTGCCCCGAACATTCCCATTATGCTCTGTTTATGCCTCTATTAGAGCATTCAGCTTAGCCGGCCTGGGACTGAATGATTTATGCCATGTCTCCTCTCCCACCCCACAGTGCCCTGTCCTTTAGGGCAGAGATCTTGTCTCCCTCACCTCCATGGTCATTATTGGTTAACTTGAACTTTCATCATTATATAGAGCTTCCCCAACTTGATTTGCAATTCCACAGTTTCTCTATGTCAGAGCTTGATTTGGGATTCTCCCCAAGGTTGGGCTCTCAACATGAAAGGGATCTTAAAACACCAACCATAAAACAATTTTAGGAAAAGAAAAAAGGCACAACAGAAGCAGAGGAAGGAGGAAGGAGATCCTAACACTCAGAGCAGTGTTGCATGACAAAGAGTGGGTTGAAGAGGAGAGAGATCCCTGAGCAGCCCACTTATTTGGGATTCACCAGCTCACCCGCACTCGCGCAGTGCTCTCCTGATAAGCTGCAAAATCTAAAACTCCTTATTAAATGTCAGATAAATCGGCTAGCCTGGGGCGAAGCCAATGAATGGGCAGCGTGTGCTCCAGTCCAGTTCTGGGTAATTGATGGGCTCTGAATAAGCAGAACCAATCCAGGCTGATTGCGGATGAAATGACTGCAGCCAGCAAAGTTCAAATAAGAAATATGTGAACTTTAAAGTACTTGAACACAAATCAAGACAGTGAGTTTTTATAAAAATCTTTACTAGCTCAAACCGCTGAAGCTCAGAATGACCTTTATCCTTGGGGTGAGAAGCTGGTGGGGTAGGGAATGTGAACACCATATATCAGGCTCAGAGCCATGGGAAAAGCACAGCAGGGAGGGAGAGTTTGCTGGATTCACTGCTCCCAGGCCTCTGAGTCTGTGCCCGTGTGGGCAAGGGAGGCAGTGACTTTGAGATGTTCCCTCTTCTCCATCATCATCTTGCAGGACGTGGGCCAGGACTTCATGTTTTCCTTAACCTTAGGGATAATGACATCCTTGCCTAATGGAATCAGGACTCTCAGCTGCAGGCCCACCTTCTATTCTGTGGTCAGACATGAACAGGAGCCTTTTGTGGAGCTCCCCCAGGCCCAGCGTCACAGAGGCCTTGCTGATGCTAGACACTTAAACATTTGTAGAGCACCTGGATTAGTCTGTTTTCACACTGCTGATAAAGACATACCCGAGATTGAGAAGAAAAAGATGTTTAATGGACTTAACAGTTCCACATGGCTAGGGAGGCCTCATAATCATGGCAGAAGTCAAGGAGGAGCAGGTCGCATATTACACAGATGGCAGCAGGTAAAGAGAGCTTGTGCAGGGAATCTCCCATTTTTAAAACCATCAGATCTTGTGACACTCATTCACTATCATGAGAACAGCGCAGGAAAGACCCACCCCCATTATTCAATCACTTCCCACCAGGTTCTTCCCACAGCACATGGGAATTGTGAGAGTTACATTTCAAGATGAGATTTGGGTGGGGACACAGCCAAACCATATCAGCACCCTTTGTGCTAAGCCCTTGTAGTTGTTCATCTCTCTCCCACACCCAAGCCCTCCCCCATCTATTCCTAAAAGGAAGGTTCTGGAGGTCTTCAGCTGTAAAAGAATAGAACTGGGTTTTCACCTGCATCTATTGGACTCGATCCCCTACTTTCACCCCTACCAAGCTGTGTCCCTTCATGACAGACCCCGTAGGTACCATCTGCAGTCTGATTCTATATGGGGGTCTCCCTCTTTCCTTGCACAAATCTCTCAGCTAGTTGGTGAGAGCATCAGATAAAAACACCTCCTAGGATCATGATGCCATACTCTAACTTGTCTGGGAATTCTTTCCTATAGCAAATGTGTGTTTTAATTGATTTATTACTTCACTCAATCAACACAGATGCCTTGGGCCTCCTCTATGCACCAGACAATGAGTAAACACCCAGGTGATCCTTCCCACAAATAACGTACAATCTGTAGGACAGCAGAGAAATAGCCACAGTTCATTTGTATCCAAAGCACTAAGGGGAGAGATTGTTTTTACCTGTGGAGTAGGGAAGAGGATCACCATTGAGGGCTTCATGGAGGAGGTGGCCCTTGTATAATGGTTGGGATTAGGATTTGCAGATGGAATCTCATAAGAACCGTTATAATTCTAAATAATAATGACATCTATGCATTATCTCATCTCACAACTGCCTTACTAGGTTTTATTGTTTACCCCTTTTCATAGATGAGAAAACAGAAGCACAGAGAGTTAAAAGAAATTCTCCAAAAGGACACAGTGGTAGAAGCAGGAATCAGCCTCAAGCCATTTGGCTCCAGTGCTCATGATTCTGCCCACTGTGCAATGCTGCCCCTGTCTGACGAAAGTTGGCTCCTAGGGCAGGAACTATCTTGAACGAAGGCAGAGTGCTCTGGAAAGGATGGGGCATGTGTCAGGAAGACCTGGTAGCTCTGTTAAATGGGAGCATGTATTACACGAAGGTCATACAAAGGTTGAAATGTGCCATCCATTCATTCATTCAGCCAGTACTCATGGAGCATCTACCAGGTACCATGCACTGAAGACACGGTCACCAAGCAATGTTTCCAAAGACATGGGTTTGGGCTTGAGTACAAGTCAGGGAAGATACGTTTTCAGAATTATCTAGACATTTCACACTTATCCCTTGCTTGTGGCTACCAAAAGCCACTGGATAGCAAAACCAAAAATATGTATCTCAAAGTATGGATTCAGAAACTACTTGAGGTAAAAGCAACATGAGGAGAGTGAAATATAGTATGCTCAGTTAAATTTGAATTTTGGATAAATAATAATATTTAAAGTGTGTCTCTGATGTTGCAAGGAGCATAATTTATGCTAGAAAAAGTATTCATTGTTCATCTGAATAATATTCAATTATTCATTGTTCATTGGAAATTCAGATTGGACTTGGCATCCTGTGTTTTTATTTGCTAGGTCTGGCACCCCTAAACCTGAGTGATCTTTTAACTAGGCTTCCCTGTTTCGCAAATGGGCCGAGGGAAGGGACCAGGTCAAGGTCACCCCCAGAGTAAGTCAGTGACACAGAGAGGAGAGGCCAGGTTCCAAGGAGCAGTCCAGGGCTCTTTCTGCTCCACAAGGCTGCCTTCCATGTCTCCAGTGAGAGGCTCCAGGAGCAGGGACAAACTCACAAACAACTGAATCAAACCACTCGGTCTTCCAATCCCAACGGGTCCATTAAACCTTCGTGTCAGCAGCAGTACAGGCTACAAAGTAGTTCTTAATCGTGGTGGGAAAAGTCAGAATTTTGAAAGTAAAATCCCCCAGCAGCAAGGGTTGCTTTGACCCTGGAATCAAAGGCTGCAGCCACAATAGGAAGCAGTTAAGCCCCAGGGGTCCTCCCTGCCCCACCCCCTGGCTGTAATTGTAGACAGGTGTGCAATGGCCAGGCGAGGCGTGTTGGGTGAAATGCTTCAGGGAAAATAAAAAAGTAATATCGGCTGCAGCTTAGGGGAAATCAAATTTTCCCTTTAGAGCAACATCTCAGGAGACTGTGGCCAACTTCAAGGTGCCTTTATCTAAATACATTCCATTAGGAAAGGGGCAGGAAGAAGCCCTGGCCTCTCCAGGTAACTCAATCAGACTCCGTGGCATTCACAGGGATATCAGTTACCATAAGCCTTGTGGGGCAGTGAGGAGATTAGGAGGAGGATTACCTGCCACTTACTATGTGTCATCAAGGCAAGAACGGCTTCAGCTACAAGCTCTGTTTTTAATCGGGTCCTGGTGGGCTTTTCTCAAAAGGATGGCTGACAGCCGTTCTAAGCATGTTTTAAACTGTCCATCACATCAGTGATAGGGACTCGCCAGTAGAGAGTGACAGCAATGTCAACAGTGGACACTGAAGGAATTTCTGACAAATGGCCTTTTGTGAAATGATGAGAAGTTGGACCAGGAGGTGCAGGCCCTGTTATGGAAACTCCAGGCCCACTTACATGTGCCCTTAAAGTCAACGTTTCTGGGCATATTTCCGCATTCTATTACACTCCTCAAACAGTCTGTGTGCTTGGACCAAGTCAATATGGTTGTCAAGGTGGCATCATCAGGTTTGGCACCACTCTGGGGACAGGCGAAGCCAGCATTAGCCCCCTCTCTGAATCTCAGCAGCAAGACAGGCCTGTGTAGGAGCCAAGAGGCAAGGTGGCTTGAAAAGAGAGTTGGGACCCAAGCCGTTTGACTGTCTACACTAACAGTCATCAGGCTATGAGAGGCGGGCCAAATCCAGCTCACCAGCTGTTTTTATAAATAAAGTTATGCTGGAAGCCAGCCACGCTCATTCATTCGTGTATTGTTTATGGCTGCTTTCCCACTGCAGTGGCAGAGTTGAGTAGTAAAGGCGGAAACTGTATGGCCCACAGAGCTTCAATTATTTACTATCTGCCCTTTATAGAAAAAAAAAAAAAGTGGGGGCTGATCCTTGGTCTGCACCTTTCCTTTAAGGAGGTCCACAGTCCCGTTAGCCCCAGATCTGCACAGAGTGGTGGGGGGAGGCAGACTGGGAATGAGCGTCATGTCTTAACACATTCTAAATTCCAAGATGTCGAGAGAATAATTGTGGAAGAGGAAACAGTGCTGAGGCCCAAGAACCAAGAATTCCAGGAGGAGTCATCTCAACTAAGTTGTCTCCACAAAGAATTCAAGTTGACCAGAAGACATAGAGTACTCACTTTTGATTAATTTTCCTAAAGCAGAATGCCCATCAGCCTCAGAGATCTCAGGTGGCTTCCTACGAGCAGGAAAATTAGCAGAGGCCAGCTTTTAACTCCTCCTGACCCTGGCATTGATGCTGCCCACAATTTGCACGCAGACCCCCTTTTATTCCATAATTTCCCACAGAGTTCATTCTTTGCTTCCTGCCTGTCACTGCACAAGGACTGCAAGGCCAGAATGGTCACTCCAACATCTCTCTACACCTTGGCTCTGGTCCCAAATGGAACAACAGGCTGCTCCCTGAACACAGCTTGTTCCCAGGCTGTAGCCTCCACAGAGGTGGCCTGCCTTCCACTGCACCTGCGGACCCCACCTGTCCCACGAGGGTCTTCTCAAGTATATCCATGAAATTCTTCCAGATGCCTCCAGTCATATGGCTCCTCTCCCTCCCTGAGCCTCCCAAGCAATTCTTCCAAACCTTTCTTGCGGGAATGACCAAATTCTATAACTCATTGGTCTTATCGGCTGCCAGGGAAATTAGTGGTTTCCATTTTTCTTGAGTGCTACAAAGGTGCAGAGATGGGTTTGGTGAGGATGAAAACAACACTTAATGGAAACTCTGCCCACAGACCCTGAATTCCTTTCATATCAGTTGCCCACAGAGGAAGTTGGTGAGTCCTCAGATGGTAACTCTGTCCCTGTGCCTAGAAAAAAGGCTGGGGACCTCCAATAGCCAGAGCCAAGAAGAAAAGCCCAATGAAGACTATGGCAGCTTCACAGAGCCTCCAGGACAAGGTGAATACACCTGTGCATTGTGAATGACCAGCCAGGATTAGGCCAGGAGAGAAGGCTGCCTCCTCACTATTTGTGTGGGCAAGGAGGAGAGGACCACTCCAACCAGCACCACCTTCTTCACCCCTCATCCTGGCAAGGAAGATGCAGTGTTGGCCATCAGACAGCCTCAGTTTTGTGCCAGGCACCAGGGGAAGTGGAAAGCAAAACAGGCCAGGTTGCTGTCTCCACAGCACATACATTCTGGCCCCTGACCCAACCCAGGAAGATGTGTGAGCCCAGAGATTCTGGAAGTAGGAGGGGCCACAGAGCCCTCACCCTCTGCCCTTAAAGGCACTGGGATGTGCCTCCTAGCAGAGGCCAAGGACCACCCATGGGCAGGAGAGAGACAAGGATAACTTAGGACCTTGTCTGAATGACCCCTCCTGCATCCACCTTGGCGGCCATCATCTTCTTCCAGGGTTGGAGGAGTTTTCAGAGGGTGCCCTTTTGAATCTGAAAGTGGAGAGGTCACTGGGAAGTGAATCCTCATACTGCTCTTCTGATACCAAAGAGAAGAGGCATGTGCAGGAGCCTTGGGCCTCCAGCCATGCCTGGGACTTAGGTGGCAGGCTGGAGGGCTGGTCCCAAGTGTCAGAACAGCCCAATCACCCTCCAGACTGCCTAAGGGTTTGGGGATGGCTGCAGGGGCAGTCCCACAGCCACAGAGTCAGACTGACTCAGGTGTCAGGGCTGGTGTCCAGAGATGGCTCTGAGTCATGGCCCCCGGGTGGAAACTGGGCTCAGATGATGAGAAGGGTTTAGCCCAGATTGCTAATGATGGAGCTGGGGACCCAGGCTGTCTGCACAGGTGGCTGCCCTCAGGCTCTGGGTTGGGTGGCCAGTGGATCCATCTTTGTGCTGAGTGACTCAGAGCAGTAGGTCATTCACCCCCACCCAACCCAGGCTCCTCTGCTCGCCTCTGGTTGCGAGGGTGGTTCATGGTCAAGGAGAGGTTCAGCAAGTTTGCCAAAAATGCTCCAAGGCTATCGATACTACTAATTGTTCAGGAGCCCTTCTAGAGCCAGAGCAGGTCCGATTGGCCTCAGGCTCCCCGAGCCCAGCATGGAGCCTGGCACACAGTGAGTGCTTTTGCCGAATGAGCCTGTGACTTAGCTCCCCAAGAGGAGCTAAGAGACTCCCAAGGGATCTCCTCTTGCCCGAGACTGGACCCTCTTCCCTCTCCTTCCCTCTGGGCTTAACTCAAATATCAAGAGAGGCTGCAGTGTGCTGCATTACAGGAGGTTTCCTCGGTCTTCTGGGAAATCCTTTAAACATACAACTTTTCAGCCGGGCGCGGTGGCTCATGCCTGTAATCCCAGCACTTTGAGAGGCCGAGATGGAGGTCAGGAGATCGAGACCATCCTGGCTAACACAGTGAAACCCCATCTCTACTAAACATACAAAAAATTAGCCAGGTGTGGTGGCAGACACCTGTAGTCCCAGCTACTCGGGAGGCTGAGGCAGGAGAATGGAGTGAACCCAGGAGGCCGAGCTTGCAGTGAGCAGAGATCGTGCCACTGCACTCCAGCCTGGGTGACAGAGCAAGACTCCTTCTCAGAAAAAAAAATATATTTTTATACAACTCTTTGTCTCTCCAATGATCACAAAGTTAAGCTAAGCCTGGGGCCTGACTTCATAGGTTGCTACCTGGTTGGAGATGCCACACAGGTAAGACCTACGGCCCCGTGCTCTCCTCTCTGCCATCGAATCTCCCACAGTGGTGGGATTTCAGACACAACCGATACATGGGCGTCAGCTGCGCCTGCTGTCAACACTGCAAAGGCACTGGTGCATGAGCAGAAGAGACAATAGGGGGTCAGGCCTTCCCAGTGACTTCCCAAAGTGGACCTCTAACGTGCTCTAGTCCTTTCTCTCCCAATCCTATGACTCATGCAAGCCCTAAGCATTTCACCCCACCCCTGACAGTTGATGTAGCCTTGGACCTTTTTTTTTTTTCTTTTGAGACAGGGTCTCCAGGCTGGAGTGCATTGGTACAATCATAGCTCACTGCAACCTCGAACTCCTGTGCTCAAGTGACCCTCCTGCCTCAGCCTCCTGAATAGCAGGGACCACAGGTGTGCACCACCGCACTCAGCTATTTTTATTTTTATTTTTATTTTTTTTAAGATATTAGGTCTCACTGTGTTGCCTAGGCTGGTCTCAAATGCTTAAGCTTAAGCAATCCTTCTGCCTTGGCCTCCCAAAGTGCTGGGATTCCAGGTGTGAGCCACCATGCCCAGTCCAGCCTTGGACCTCGAGTGTCTTAAGCCCTGGCCTTTGCCAAGATCCAAAGAAGGCTTTATCTCTGTCACTATCTCCTCTCCCCATGGAAGAGTCTTGCCTGATCAGAATCAAACTGGGCACAGGCCAGTTCATAACAATGCTTTGAATCCTCAGTGGCCTTCCCAAATGCCAGCCCGAGCAGACATCCCTGTTCAGACACCTGAAGGGGACACCTTCTAAGGATCACTTGTGGAATGACTGTCAAGGTTGGGGAAGGGTGTCCTCAGCTCCATGCCTTATCCCACAGGAAGAGCCGATGAAGGATAAAGTGCCTCAACACATTCGCTGCCCCAGCCAGGTGCACCAAATCACTGCAGCTAGCCCGCTGGGAAGCAGCTGACAGCTCGCAGGTGCCCTCAACCCATGAGGCTCACCAGGCCTGTCCTCACCAAGCCAATGCCCCCCTTGACTGCCCACACGTGCAGGGTCTCTCCCCAGCCTGTTCTCCAAACCAGCAGACCAGGCATGCAGCCCTGTGTGTTGCCGGAGAGTGGAGAGCAATCTGTTTCTATCAAACACTGTTTCCACCACCCGTTGCTCTCCCATTGGCTCCTATGCCAATCTCTGCCTTTAACTGGAACCACCATGGCCTCCTCCGAACCACTGGAGAATCCTCCCCCTTCTCCCTTAGCCGCTCCCCCTTCTCCTCCTGTTGTCTCTCTCTCAATTTCTTCCTTTTTTGTACCTTGCACAGGTAATTGTGAGACGGTGAGGGAAAGCCCTTGAGTATTCAGTTCCAAACACTCCCCAGCAGTTCTCAGCAGGGCACAAAGGATCGCAGTGAATGTCACATTGAGTTTGCTCCAGCTGCACCTGCCGGCAGGCCTGGCCCCTCCGGTTCACCAGGGGGTCACGGAGCGCTCGCATATTCTCCGATGGCAAGGAGAGCGACTATGTTTTCAGTTCACAGTGAGATTAAATCTACAACGTTTGACCCGTCTAATTTATTTTGTAGCTGACAGAGCAAGGAAAGCCCGTAGTAAGATCTGGATCCATTTCTTCCCCTTAAACAAAACACTGGAATTTGTAGGAAGACAGCAGCGGCGAGGGGTTTCATTCCGGACCCAAATGGGAAAACAGGGATAATGAGCACTGGACCCCAGAGCTTGGGCAAAGTCGGGCAGGCCCATCACTGCCTGTCCACCGAACTGTAGACATGTGCTGAGCAGCAGGGGTGGCGGGAGGCCCTGGAGGAGTGACAGCACCAGCTGGGGCGGCCGATCTGGGCAGAGATCAGGACCTCAGCTGAAGTTCGCTCGATTTGGCTGACTTTTTACCATTCCTTTTACATCCTACTTCTCCTGTTTACCTTTCGGCCCAACCCATCCCTTTATCAGCCAAAGCTGTGCCAACGCTCTCTTCCTCCCTCCTACCCCTCTAAGGGTTCTTCCTCACAGCCAGAGGAAGCACACTCATCCCTGGTTTCCAGGTTGAAGAAATTCAGCTGCACTTCCATTCCTGGTCCTGAGCATGGTGAGGGACAGGACAAGTCGGGAATACTTGTCAGCTCCCTTCTAGGGCAGAGAATCAGTGATGTTATTATGAGAAAACGGAAGGGTAGGAGCAGACTTGAAGGATGCAGGATGGTGAGCCGAGGGAGGGCAGGCGGAGTGTGAGCCACTAGGAGAAAACCAGGGTGATGACGAAGAAGAGAATGGCAGTGACAGCCGCTAATCTTTGTTGAGAACTGACCAAGGGACTCTCCAAAGCGCTTTCTATTGTTCTGTTTGATCCACAAAGCAACGTGGCTGCGGTTGTGTTTTCTCTCCTATTTTACAGGTGAAGACACTAAGGCTCAGAGAGGTGAACGGATTTGCCCGTGATCACACAGCAAAAAGCAGGGAGGCAGGATCTGCATCTACCTCCATTTGATTCCGGGGCCTGGGTTCTTAACAACACTGCCCACAGAAACTTACAGACGCAGACCCAGAGCTGTGAAATGAGGTTTGGGGTCCTCTTGTTGGAGTGCATCAAGTCTTCAAAAGGTGTTTGCAAAGGCCAGTTAGAAATGCAAGTGAGTCCTCTCAGGCACACACCCCTAATGTGGCTAAATCAAATCCCCTCCCAGCCTCAGGGTTCCAGGCCTGTGCAAGGAGGCTCTTCATTAACACTAAGGATGTCTTGAACTATGGGCCCAGGAACTGTAGCTCTGCTGAGATGCATGTGCCCTCTGGGACCAGTATATGAATTTCAGCTCAAGCTGGGGCAGTGCTAGTTATTAATTATAATACATTAATTATGACATTTGGTGAATGCTTGAAACAGAGTACTGTGGCCCACTCCCAAGGCCATAGCTTAGTCTCATATTTCTCACTTGAGGCTGTGACTAAGCTGCAGAATTAAAGGCAGATGAGCCCTCATGCTGGTTGGCATTCAGGGTGGAGAGGGGAGGGAGGGAATTGTGCCATTGCTAGTCTTTAAAATGCTGACCTTTGCACACAAGAAGCTGAAAAGACATCACACATATAGAGAAGTCCAGGGAAATGTGATAAGAGGTTATGACCCAAAAATGAACACAAACCTTGCAATAATTTCAGCCACTAAACAGTGAAGCAGATTAGGCGTGAGTTTTTTACGGAAAGAACAAGCTTGTATTTTCAATAATTATCCCAAAGTGAAGAAAATGAAGAAACTGGGAGGTGCTACTGGCCACTCTTCTGGTTTGACAAGTGTGCATTTCATCTTTGGACCATTATAAGGGGCCAGTGGAGATGACGCTGGTGTTTTTAAAGAAGAATTTCTAACTCTGACCTTGGCTCCCCAGAAGGTAAGAATAAATTCAGCAGGAGAGTCTGCGGTGAGCTCCTTCTGGCGTGTGGGTGTAGCATTAATAACAACAGCTAACATTCACTGGGCACCTATTATGTGCCATGCAGGGTTTTAAGGAATATTAATAGATTAACTCATTTAATCCTCACTGTGATCCTGTGGCAACAATGTATTTCTCATCACTATCTGACAGATGAAGAATCAAGGCACAGCAGGTGGGAAGAGGGGGCAGTAACCAGTAGTAAACAGTAGCCCAAAGTCTCCCAGCCAGTAAGTGCAAAAGCCAGGAGTTGTTCCCAAGGGTCAAACTCCATGGTTTACCTCTGAACCATTCTGCCAGACCACTCAAATTTAGAAGTAAAAGAACCACCTGATGTATATACCCAAAAGAAAGGAAGACATATGTCCTCACAAAAACTTCCACACAAATGTGCCTAGCAGCATTATTTATAGTAGCCAAAATGTGTAAACCAACCAAATGTCCATTAACTGATGAATAGACGAATGTGGTGTGTATGTATTTATATATGTGTGTATATATATATATGCATGTATGTATGTGTATATATATATATTCACATATATGTACACACACACATATACATTCATGCAATGGAATATTATGCACCTACCAAAAGTAATGAAGTCCTGACATGCCACAATGTGGATGAACCTTATTAACATGATGCTAAGCGAAAGAAGGCAGACACAAAAGATCACATATTATATGATTCCATTTGTATGAAATGTCTAGAATAGGCAAGTCCATAGAGATAGAAAGGAGGTGAATGGTTGCCAGTGGCTGGAGAAGGGAAAAATTAAGAATAATTAATAAGAGATATGGGTTTCTTTTCAGGGTGATATAAATGTTCTGGAATTAGATAGTAGTGATGGTTGCCCAACATTGTGAATATACCAAATAAAGTCACTGAATTGTACACTGTAAAACAGTAAATTTTATGTTACATAAATTATCTCAATTAAAATTCTTTCTCAAAACAACAAAGAACCACCTGACACATCAGTGATAACACTCTCAGCCTTGCCCTTGGCTGGCCCCTGGGTTGCAGCGTGGCTGCTCCAGCTCCAGCTACCATACACAGACACAATGCATGTAGTGGAAGAGAGGACTTCTCCTCTAAGTGATTGTCTTAGTCTGTTTGTGATGCTGTAACAAAATACCTGAGACTGGGCAACTTATAAACAACAGAAATGCATTTCTCACAGTTCTGGAGGTCAGGAAGTACAAGATCAACACACCCACAGGTTCTGGTCTGCTGAGAGCTCCAGTCTACTTCCAAGATGGTGCCTTGGTGCTGTATCCTCTGGAGGAGACGAATGCCATGTCCTTACAGGGCAGAAGAGATGAAAGGTCAAAAAGGAGTGAATGAAGTATGAAGCCTCCTTTATAAGGGCATTAATTTATTTACAAGGATGGTCTAATCCTCTTAATCATGGCCTAATCACCTCTTAATAACACTGCATTGAGATTTACATTTCAACATGAATTTTGGAGGGGACACAAACATTTAAACCACAGCAGTGATTTTCAAAGAACAAAGAAGCCTGCCCCCCAACCCCCCCGCCACGGCAGAGCAGACATTCTCTCACATTTCAGTGGTCTGGACTGGGTCTCTGGCCCTTCACTAAACCGGCACTGGCAGGGGGTCTAGGGGATTATTGATCTGTTTTGACCAATCAGGATTTACCTTTGAGTTTCTTTTTTTTTGTCAGGAGGAGTGGACAAAACTAGGACTCTGTCTGAAGAAAGAAAGGCAATGGCCATTTGTAAGCACCCAACAGTGTCTGGGATACCTGTCACTTTAAAATAGAGATTCCCAAGGCATGCCCCCAGGGCTTGGTTTAAGAACCCTGCATTTGACACAAGCACTTCGGGTACCTCGGAAAGGAGTGTCCTGCAACCACATTCCAAGAAACATTTTTCAGTTGTTCAAGCTTTCCTGTTTCCCCAGATCTTCAAATAATTTACTATTCTCCCCCACGCTTCCTCCTCTGAAAACATACTCCAAAAAGGGAGGGAGGAAGGAAGGAAGGGAGGGAAAAGAGGAAGATGAGAGAAAGGACAACATTTTCTGAGCATCTATCCTGGGCTTTTATACACAGCTCCACACTGTCACTTCAAGGCAACTATTATTCTGCCCATTTCAGAGATGTGGAAACTGAGGCTAAGACTATCAGCAACTCACCCAAGGCCATGTAAAAGTGGAGGACAAGGAATTTAGACCTGGGTCCTGGGTATGGAGCTGCTTCCCCCAGATCCTTCCTTCTCACCAGACACACTGATCAACAAACACATAGAACTTCTAGCTTAACGGAGGGTCCAACTTGCCTAGAAAGTGATGGTCTCTTACCAAAGAGAGTTCAAGACTCATACCTGGAATAGAAAGTCTTTCATTTTTTTCATATCAGAAAAAAAAAAACAAATAAAGAAAAAATTACTCATTTTCCCAGTATTAAATTTGTGCACCAACACCCTTTGGCCTTTTTTGCTTTGATAGTGTATTTTTTTCTGCACTTGGCTTTGAAGTCACTAAAAAGATAAACTGAATGCAGCCAATCAGCATGCATTTATGCTAAAAAGACAA
The DNA here is from genome assembly GCF_029289425.2 of Pan paniscus. Taxonomy (NCBI): domain Eukaryota; kingdom Metazoa; phylum Chordata; class Mammalia; order Primates; family Hominidae; genus Pan; species Pan paniscus. Next base: position 135,335,450 of record NC_073257.2, on the reverse strand, counting down.
GCATTCAGAATGCACCCACTTCCATTTGTCTAAAGCTCTGTGCCCCCACACCAGTGGGTCTATTTTGTACTTTACCAGAAGCACTTTCACCTAGAACCAGCTCATTCCCCTCTTCCATCAAAAGCACTTTTTTCCCCTTTCGCTTCCCAAGGTCTTTTCTATGGATTAAAAACCCCTTGGGACTATGGTTTTAGAAGAAGTAGAAATCTGAATTTCAATGTAAATGTCAACTGTGCACTCAATTTCCCTTGAGATTTTCCCAGGACTGTTCCTGAGGGAGGAATCCGGAAGTCACTTGCCATAAACATTACTATTGGAAGTTCTCAGACAGAAAGAACTTCTATCTGGCTACCAAGAAGACACGTGTGAAGGCTTTGGGGCAAGGGAGTTCAGACATGATGGCAGTCTCCAAAGAAAGGTATCAGCTGGGCTGGGATGTTGAAATACAGAGTAGGGCCTGAGAAGGTGAGGTTCTGAGCATTCAGGGAAAGGTTGGTTTTTCTGTTTTGTTTTGTTTTTTGAGAAAGTTCTCTCTCTGTCACCCAGGCTGGAGTGCAGTGATGCGACCATAGCTCACTGCAGCCTTGACCTCCCGAGCCTGAGCAGTCCTCTTGCCTCAGCCTCCCAAGTAGCTGGGACTACAGGCATATGCCACTGTGCCCAGCTAATCATTATTATTATTTTGGTAGAGGCGAGGTGTTGCTCTGTTGCCAGCACTGGTCTTGAATTCCTGGGCTAAAGCAATCCTCCTGCCTCGGCCTCTCAAAGTGATGGGATTACAAGTATGAGCCACCACACTCAGCCTCAGGGCAAGGTCTTATTTGTGCAAATCTAACTGAGTTGCTGGTGAACATACTTGTGAAATCACCCATGTAGATTGGGAACAGCTCATTAATCTGCAGGTTGGGTAGAGAAAAAAAAGCTCCATGGGAGGCTGGAATTCATGTGGGGCCTGGCAAGTAAAGAAGGATTTCCATGGAAGGAAGAAGGCAGTGACTTAGAGTATAACAGTAAGTGCTTGTGGGCAGAGAGTTTCTAGCAAGGGAGGGCTGCAGCCCAGGCAGAGCCAGGCTTGAAAACTAAGAACATTTGCACAAAAGCCCTGTGAGCTAAGTCTGATTCGTTAGCCTTGAAAAGTAAAGTGTTTCTGGGAACATCCCTTGAGCATCAGGGAAGCTCCGATGCAAAGTCCTCTCACGTGCAGTAGATGACAGGTTCTCAGGAGAGGAAGGATTTGGCAACATGGAGGAGAAGGATCTGCCAGCACTGTCTTCCAGCCCCCAAGGCAGGATCATTTCAAGCTAATAGAGCATTACCTCTATAGAGTTAGCTAAGTCAGCAGCACATCAGACATGTGAGGACTCCTGTGAGATGGGTGGGCTTCTGTGAAACACGGACCTAAGGAATTAGTGTAAGAAGGCATCAGCACAGTTCACACCAGATGGGCACCAATGACAACGTGGCCAACCTTCTGCCTGCGCGCCAGGCACTGCTCCAAGCGCTTAGCCTGCATCATCTCATTTAGCTCACCTCCAGCTCACCACAACCCCCAAAGGAGTTTCTGTTATTATCATTCCCATTCTACAGTTGGGGAAACTAAAGATCAGAGAGAGGTAACAGGGCCTGGGTCATACAATTCATAAATGGTGGAAACAAGTTCCAGTCTCAGAAAGCCCCACTCCAGGGCTGGTTTTCTCTCCACAAGGAGTTGAATCGATACTTATTGGCTTGAATGTGAGTCAACGATCCCTGCCTTTATTGATCCCAACTCTCTTCATTAGGGTTGTGACCTCCATGCTGACCCTTCACCGAGGACCTTAGATGAAGCGGGCACTAATTCAAGAGGAAACGTCCAGGCCGTTCCATCTGCCATCATGTCATCCTTTGGAGGAACTGAAAGCAAGTCTCCCAATTTATATGTTTGCATCTCAAGTTAGGAAATGGCCTATTAAAACACCAACTAAAAGAATGCAACTCAGAAAAATCTGGGGCTAAGTCTTCACTTAGAAATATGCAAAACCATGCCCAAATTACGCTACTCACTTTTCATCCTGCTGTTAAACTGTCATGATGGGAAATAAACAAAGTCCCAGTGCACTGTTTGGCAATTAGCAATTATATCTCAACCTCTTTGGTAGCCTTCACACTGCTCTGTAATTGTGAGATTAAAAAGCTATAATTCACGTGGTTGGCTATACGTGTGTGGATATCTTGCTACGACAAAGCAATTACCCAAGAGTCATTATCCTCATAAAGTAATCTGCAATTGTAGGTAAATAATGATTATGTAGCTAACAAATTCTGTATTATTGACCCTTAAAATAAATATTAAGATTTATCTTTTCATGCAGCCATATATGTTATATACATTCTAGGCCTCCGAGGTAGAGTTGCTTTAAACTAACAGAACATGAGATAGATTTGCATGGTACTTCTGAGTCTACAAAATACTGTGAGATGCCTCTTATTCACGATCCACACGATCATGACATAAAGAAGTCATGGTAACTTAAGTCAGGTAACTTAATTCTCCATGTTTTACAGAGAAGTTTGAGTCTCAGAGAAGCAAAGTAACCCATCTAAACAGACATAAAATTCCTTTTCTTAGGGACCCTTAAGTGCATGAACAACTCTCTCCCTGGACTGCCTGCCTTTCCCCTCCCAAGGCTCATGGACTAAGCCCAGGACTTTTCCTTCTCTTTAGAATGCTATGACTGTAGTCCACGTCAATGAAATAGAATAATTCACGCTATAATGACATTCCCTCCCCCACAAAATCAAAAGGCACTATATACTTCAACTATACTTTATTGCCTTGTTCAGTAAAGTTAGCCAAAGGTCATAATTCTTTCATTGTGTCTATACAAAGCCAAATGGCCATTTGAAAAATGTGAAGCTAAAAATGTTCAAATGAAATGATTCCATATCTACCACTTCAATTTTATTACTTGCCTCAGTTTGACCAATATTATCATAAATGCAGCCTGATTGCTTTGTAAAAACAGAGTCAAGAGACACAGCAAGGAAGTCCCCACAGCATCTGGCCCACAGGACAGGACTTCAGATCTGAGCCGCTCAAACTCTTGCTTTCAGAGACCCTCATGTGGAAACAAGATGGGCTTCATCCTCTTTTATATGGTCACAGAATTGCAGCCATTGAGAACCTGACGTTTCTTTGATTCCTTCCTTTTATCACTAAAAAAATACACACTGAAGCCCTACTCTGTGCCAAGCAATGGCCCTGGGGCTCCCATATGAGCAGCATAGGTGGGCCTTCTGCCTTGCAGAGCCTGGCATCCATCCCAGATGGGGAAAGGAAAGGCAGGAAGAGGAGAGGTGATGATCCCATTTCGAAGGCAGGCTTGGATGCTGTTCAGATTCCAAAGTTTTATTAAATTATATCCATTTTCCTCTATTTCTATGTCAGTATCTTTAAAATATCCCAAGTTTTATTCTTCCTTTATTAAAAACAAAATAATAATTTAACAGAAAAATCACCAAGCCAGTCTGTGGGTAAGTATGTGTCACCCCAGTGAAGCTGGGTCCCAAGTGGTTTAGTCTCTGAATGGCATCATGGTCAAATGAGCGTGGTCTGGCAACCAAAAATTTACTACAGCATTTCAACTTCTCTACATACATTTCTTCTTACACTCATTCCTACATACACGCATACATGAATACATACATACATATATACATACATGAAGGGAATATGTGGCCCAGGACACTTCTTAAATTACTTTTCCATTGTGTCACACTGCAGCTGCTCAACTACTCCTCTCTTCCAAACATCTAGAAGACTCCAGTGGCTTCCTTTGAGGGTCCTCCCAGCAATATTGCCCCCAGCCCCCAGTCTATACACTTTTCCCCCTCTACCTCTTCTCTTCCTCCTGAGCCTGCCACAAACGTCCAAGAAACCTCTCTGGTAATGAAGGGTGCTTCTGAGAATGGGGAGGAGCAAAGGCCGAATGGACAACTCCAGAATGTCCCTATATTAATGAATCATGCCCCTCCATTTGGATATTTACAATCAAGTTCTATGGAATCTTTTAAATAGATCACCAATTTTAAATAGATCACCAAAGTGGGCTACTGATGAAGACTGTAGAATTCCCATCTCTGGAGATAATGAAAAACAAAAACAGGAGATTCACACTGGGGCTGATTGGAGGCATCAAAATATTTGTTTAACATCTGCTTTCATAGGGATGGTGAGGGCCAGCAACAATCAGCGCCATTGTTCCTGGAGCTAATCTCATAGATTTACCCCTTTCTTGAGTTTTAATTGAATTGCCCTACAGGTAAATACACGGAGCCCTTTCCAGTGCAGACACCCTGTGTGTGGGTATCATCCTTGCCCTGGATTCTTTGTGTGTCAAACGCAAGCCACTCCAGACCCCCAGAGTCCAAAGTAGTTAATTAACAGAAATCAAAGGAGCCTTTGTTGCTGCCCCAAATCTTCCTCTCTTCTCCAGATGGGGACAGATTCACTCACAATTTAGTTCCATTTCTGAGAATGGTTTCTCAGGTTTCCCTTGTCGGTGACTAGAAAGGGCCAGGTGCCATCAAGGACTCCTGCTCCTGGGTCTCTGCCAAAGACTGAATCAAAGGAAGCAGAAAGGCCTCAAATCAGTGGTCCAGGACCATCAGGGACCACGAGCCTATTGGATGGGGTCCAGGTTGGGGGTGGTGTAACCTGCAGAGAGAAGTGAGGGGGCTGGGGTGGGGGCTGCCGTGGAGGGTGATTGATGATGTCACAGAGCGCTGCCTAGAGCAGAAGCCCCAAAGGAGGGGGCTCTGAGGCCTAGGGGGCTCTGCTCACCACCCGCCCACTGGAGACCCCATGCAAGCAGAGTCTAAAGGCACCATGCTGGTGCCTGCTCACTTCGATGAAAGGTCAGAGTCAGAATTAGCTTTAAGAAATAAAAAATAAGGGGGCTGCTTTAGGCATCAGCTTTATAGAATCAGAACAGTCCAGAATAAGCAAAGGGCATTCCTTCTGTCTTCAGCCAGGTCCAGGTTATAAAGAGGGAAGAGTAGCGATGAGGTGCAGCAGAGAGGATATGGTATTCAAAAGTCATAAAGAATATGGACAAGTGAACCAGGAGTTTAAAACCCAGGACCCCGGGAGAAGGAAAACATCACATGCAATGTCTAATTCAATAAGCACAAATCTTTGCACAGTGGATATTTGCCTAGCAAAGAATTGACACTCAAAGAGGAGATCGTCAATACTTAGCACCACCCAGCTGGGATTAAATCCAGGCCTGTCAGACTCCAGAACCTGTGCTTTTCCCAAGAAATCATGTGGCTTCCTGCAAAAACTAGAAAGCACTTTTTGGAGCTTGAAGGAGACAGTTTTAAAAATGAAAGGCGGTTCTGCTTCATACAGTGTGTAATGAGGTGCCAGGGTTTATTTTAATGCTAAGAACCAAGCATAAGCTGAAAATAGACATAGATTCAAGAATATTTTCATATGGTGCTTATGCAGACCCAGGGGCCAGATAAGAAGGAAGGGGAAAGGGAAGGAGGAAGTGAGGAAGGGATGGGGAGCAGTAGTGAGGCCCCATTCTCTTCTATTGTCAGCTCAGCACATAATTTATATCTATACCTCCTGTCTACCTACCCATCCATCAATATAGATATGCCTTTAATTGTTTTTAAATCATCTTAAAATTCCACTGGTAAAATAATAAGTTTAAAATTAACAGTTTTGGCCAATCATTTTTGCCAGGTGGGTCTGGAAATACTGGGGCAATCACATGAACCCGCAAAAAGAAAGAGCCCCCCGCCCTCTGCTCTGACCGTACCTCTGTGTGCCAAGCCTTCAGCATGGCATGAGCACCTGGGCGTTTTCAAGGCCCCCAGGACATACAAGGCCATGTTTGCTTCTCTGCAGGAGCCCAGGTTTCACCAGCTCCATCAAAAGGGGAATTTGAGTGATGGTTGCTGGCGCTACTACACAGTGACTCTCCCCACCCGCCATGTTGGTGCTGTGCTTGGCGGAGGGAGTGCTGTCCCTGGGCTCAAGTCTTGTTCCACTTTCTCGCGTTGGGTGGTTGTGGGATCTCTCAGAGCCCTAGATGAGGTCAGCGAGATGGGAAAACGAGCACTCCCTTTCCAGGATTCGCTGAGAATGAGTGAGGTGCTGCATTCAAACTGCAGGATATGAGATGCGTATTGATACTGGGAGAGAGAGATTGTAGGGTTTGTAAATTTCCACTCCACCCCACGGTGCATCTTGAAGCTGCTCCCACTTGGGTCTTCCATCCTGGGAGTTCCTGGCAGTACCGAATACCAGGAGATCAGGAGCCCTGCAATTTTATTAGCATGTGTGACATGGGGCTTTCCCTCATTTGTCCTAAACAAAACAACTCGCAATGGTGAAAAGTCAAGCAGTTCAGAAAACAGTGTTTTGTGAAATACAATTCTCAGTGAACTGGGAGCAATATCAACTGAAAATAAATAAATAAAAAAGAATCATCATAAAAATGAATAGAATCTACTAAAACCAAAGGGGACAGAAAAGCCTCAACCTCAACACTGTTTCAAATTGAGTCCTAAAGTGAATTCCCAAAATGCACCAAAGGCACGTGCTACCAGCCTGGAGCCCCGCCCTACACCCTTGAGCCACTCCATCCCGCCCACCATCTAAGCTCCCCGAGATGGCAGCATCTAGGTTGTCCGGAGCTCAGTGCCAGGCCTAGATCGCAGCCGGCTAGTTCCTGCTCTTCTCCCCATCCTCTCCCAGTCTGAGTCACGCTAGTTCCTCAAAGTCTGTGCCGCGCTCTCTCCCACTACCATCCCCACTGCATGGAACACTTTTCCTTCTTCCGACATCACCTTTCGTCCTTATCTTTTACCTGGGAAAGTCCTAGCAACCTTACACTCTTCCAGCATCAGCTTGAAGTCCTTTCCCCTGGAGGCTCCATCCCAGCGTGGCAGGGTGCCCACGGGTGCCTTCCAGCAGCACCTGTTCTGTGGTCACCCTGCCCTGAAACCCCTTCCAGGCTGTCAACCACCTTAGGCAGGACTGGCCCACTTGTCCCCACTGCACCTGTAATGCCCAGGTCAGTGCCTGGTACTTCATAGATCCTCAGTAAAGCCATGTTTGGAGAGGGTGTTTGCCAGTCCAGGGCTGTGCCCTCTCGCTTCTGGCAGGAGAAGCCATGAAGTCACTGGTTGTTCCTTTCAGCCTCAGAGGAATGGGCAGAACACAAGCCCCCATATGTTGCTTTCTAGCAGTCTTAGTGAAATTCCCCGGATCTCTTTCCAAATCCACAGATGAAGACAACTTTATTATGAACTTTCTAGAGAGCCCTGGCCTTGCCCTGCATTGCTGTCTGAGCCTCCGGTCTACACTAATCCCCAAAGCACACGGCAGGGCAGCCCAATAACCAGCCACCCCTTCTTCTTCCCAGCCTCCCCGTCACCTCTAGGGCATAACCAAACCGTGGCCGTGTGGCTGGGAGACATTTATCACGGAATTACAGCTCCGGGACGCGGTCTCCGTGGCTGTGACGTGATGACTGTGTATTTCACGCCTCTCAGTTTCCCAGCTGGGATTCAGAGATTTAAAGACATGGGAGATGTATTTTTAAATTTATGAGAGGGCCATTGATTTAATTAATTGTGCCAGAAGAGTGCAGTCAGTCACAATAAGAATTCTTAAAGGGAAAGGGGACCAAAGGAGGCTGGTCTCAACTGTTTGGGGCTGATAAAGCTTGTGTTTCTTCAATAAAGCTATCTTGCTAAGGATCTGGGTGTAGAACAAATTCTTTAGAGGGCATGTCCATAGGCAGATGATGCACCCACAAGCATTTGGGGAAACACCCAATTGGGGAAACACCCACCAAAACAGCTCTTCTTTGAGAAACTCCGTGTAATATGATCCTTCAAAAAGGACAAAAACCGATTCATCTGCCAGAATTAGCTTCTCCTTTCACACTGGTTCATTCTCTCATCTGATTGGCGCTGGCTGGGCTGGAGCCCATTCTCCTGGATTCTGGGAATTAAGTTTTCCCCAGCAGCTACACTAAAGACAATGTAGTCCCGTTGGCTGACCAACTCCCAGATTCATGCACCAAAGACACCTGCAGCCTGCCTGGTCCAACCTGCGAATTTTACAGATGGGAAAACTCAGTCCTGGAGGCCTTTCCTGGTGAGAGACAAAGCTAGGGTGAGAATTCAAGTCTCCTGATCCCATTCAGAGCTCTTTCTGCTGATGGTACCCTCTCTCTTGGCTGGGAGAGCCTCAGCTAGTATTTTTTTCAAAATGTGCAATTATTTCCTTTACTTTTAGATTTTAACTCTTGCACAGAATGTTTTAAATGTACTTAGGGTAATTTCTGCCAGCATTACCACCTCTTTTCTTTCTACGCACTTACAATAACATCAACATTTTACTCTGGTATCTTAAACCCAGAGGCTGGGCCTGAGCGGAGACACCGCCCAGTAGACACCAAGGTCGAGGCTGGGGTGAAATCACTTCCACTGCCAACTGAACTCCATGTTTCTGTTCTGGAAGATCTAATGGAGAACCCAGGAGAGAGGACAGCAGGGAGGAGAAGGCAGCCCTAATTCAGATGCAGATGTCACTTAGAACTTTTTACTTACACCTATAAGAGGAGTCTGTCAATGTCAGAGACATGCTGGCTGTCATCTGGATATGATCCCCCAGATCGTCTCCAATCAAGAACTCTCAGAAAGGGCAGGTGGGTAAGTCTGAGACTTTACAGTCAGAACTGGCAACTAGCATTGCTTACCCCAGAAAACCTTTCTTTACCCTATGCCACCCACCCTAGGTCATTCCTATCCCCCAACATGAGGCTTCTCTCTCTTCTTGAACACCATTGTGACAGTGCAGGCTGGGTGTCTGTTGGCCCATCTGACTCCCCACTGGGCTGGGAGCTCTTTGAAAGCAGGGACCTTGTCTGTGCTGTTGCATCTTACTGTTCTAGCAGAGTGCCTGGCACATAATATGTGCTCAAGAAATGCCAATGGCTTGAATGAATGAACAACCTCAGAGATCTGGCTCATTCACTCACTTTATAGAAGAGGAAACTAAGGTCCAAAGGGGTCAAGTGGGAAATTAGAAGTGGAACCAGAACAAGGATCAGGGCCCCCACCCTGACTTCTCTGGACTTCATATCTTTGCGAATTTACAAGGAAGCAATAAGGGTTAACCTGAACTGCTTTGTTCTGCTGTCCCAGTGTCATGCAAACCTCCTTTTCTCCACCTCTCAGTCTCCAGTCCACTGCCAAGGCCTTGGAAATCCTGCAAGTTTTTATGCAAATGACCTTTAGAAACTAAAAGAAGCCAATGTTTGTTTTTCATTCAAAGGTCCAGATGGGTTATATCTGCTGGGCCTGGCTGTGCCCCTGCTATCAGATGGGCATGCAAATGACCCCACTAGAAAAGACCTGGAAGAGAATAGCTCTGTTTCCAAACACACAGACATTTGCCTGGACATTTCCCTAACTCATTCCTCTTTTCCATTTCAAACAATATACGGATCTCACAATTCCCCAGCCTAGTAAAATTCTAACAGCAGGTCAATAGAGGCCTATTGACTGGGAAGAACTTAACTGCCTTCCAGCTAGGCAGTCAGAAGTGGCCTTACCTCCTCACCTCAGCACCCAGAAATTTTAATCTAGCATGAGACCCACTTTACTAAGAAAAAAGAAGACAGGCCATTTGCCACCATCAGGGACCCAGGGGCACCTGGGAGGAAGCCCTTTGATGAAGGCCCTTAAAAAGAGCCATTGCAAACCAAGAACCATTATTCTAGGTCATCGGCTCAGAATATCAAGATGTGAGTTTTTTAAATGCTAGTTTTATCCCCAGTTCCCAACTGCCTGTGTCATTGGGAGGGCCTAATGACCAACCTCTGAGCACTATGAGATTACTCCAGGCCAGGACAGGTAGATCTTAACCCACAGGCAAAGCACAGGCCTTCCTGTGATACCATTTTGAAATGATCTCAAGCACTTACATAGTTTGCTACATGAATGACATATGTTTTACTGTGTATTCCACACTCCCTTTGAGAGTGGGATATCTCATCAGACCCTCTGTGTGAAAACTTGGAGTGAACTCCCTCCTCTCAGGAATGTGATGTCAAACCTTATCAGAATTCCCATTTGTGAGTTATGGACCTCAACTACTGGACTTCAGAATACATATTCTGTTACCAAGAGTTTAATGGACATTTGGAGAGCTTAGGCCGTGGTAGTCTACACTGTTGGCTGCTTCTAAAGACAACCAGTATGTCTGCCATCACAGCTGCTTCTCCAACACCAAGAGCTCAGGTGCAACTGGGCGACACCCTGTTAGCCTCGGGACTAATCACCAGCTCCAGCACAGTCCCCCAGTATGGAGGGTCCTTACGCTGGACCTCCAGATCTCTGCCCTGATGGTTGAGCCAGCTTCTCTGAGAGCTGCTTGTAGGAAGGTATACTCCAACCTTTACCCAGACCTTACCTTCCCCAGAGAGACCTGCTTCCATCCTAACTGAGCAACCAGACTGTAATAATTTTGGAACCCACTCACTAAGTGGTTAATGTACTTTATCTATCAAGCAGATTCCCTGTGAGCTTTCTTCTCTTTATTCTTTAAGCATCGTGACCCTAAGAAGAGATTTTTTTTGGTACGGCAATACACTATGAAATTCAAAAAATCATACTTTGATCATCTCCTTATTTCCACCGTATATAACATTCTCCCTTCCCAGGAAGGACAGACCTAGGGGCCTTGTTTTAGGGTCCCTGGGACCCATCTGGATCCTGAAGAGAAAACTGGTTGCAGGAAGCCACCTCTCTGAGCAGGAATATGATGACGTACTTACCATAGGATCCAGCAATTTCACTCTCGAGTCCAGACAAAAGCTGTACACCAATGTTTAGAGAAGCTTTATTCACAATAGCCAAAAATGGCAAGTAATGCAAATGTCCACTGATTGGGGAAAAGATAAATGGTGGGGTATCCAAATAAGTGAATACTGTTTGGCAATAAAGGAGTAAACTACTGATGGCTATAACAGGAGTGAATTTTAGAGCATTATGCTAAATAGAAGCCCAGGCTTGGAGTGGAAGGCTATAAAGGAGTGTGTTAGTCCATTCTGCATTGCTATAAAGGAATATCTGAAGCTGGGTAATCTATAAAGAAAAGAGGTTGATTTGGTTCATGGGTCTACAGACTTTACAAGAAGCATAGCTCTAGCATCTGCTTCCGGTGAGAGCCTTGGGAAGCTTCCATTCATGGTGGGAGGCGAAGGGGGAGCAGGTGTGTCCCATGGTGACAGAGAGAGAGAGAGAGCAAGAGAGATGCCAGGCTCTTTTAAATAGCCAGCTCTCACGTGAATTAATAGAGCCAAAACTCACTCATTACCACAAGGGCATCACGAAGCCGTTCATGAGGGATCCACCCCCATGACCCGACCACCTCCCACCAGACCCACCGACAACACTGGGGATCATATTTCAACATGAGATTTGGAGGGGACAAATCCAAACTATATTACTTTGCGAGGTGATGGGAATACTTTCCATCTGATTATGGAGATGGTTGTACAACTGCCTACATGTGTCAAAATTTATCAAATTATACACTTGAAATTGGTGAATTTTATTGCATATAACTTACACCTCAATAAGAATGATTTTTTAAAAGAAGAAGTAGTATCATCAAGGTGAGGTCATTTCTGTTGAATTACAGATTAACCTTCTCTGAGGATTTTCATTATCTGCCTCAACAATGGTATTCAAAACACACACCAAAAAACCTCTTCCTTACAGAGTCACAGGACAGGAGTGCCAGAGAACAAGAATGTTTCCCCCTTTTAACCCAGGATAAGCCATTCATCCCTGTGGAGGGGAGAGAGTGGAGACTTCAAAGGCCAAGTTAATACTCAGTTCTGCCACTGGCTGGCTGGGTGAACTTGAGAGAGAGTCCAACCCTGAATTCTCTTATCTGTGAAATACCAATAAAAATAGCACATCCAAGGGTGGAAATAGCCCAAGTGTCCTTCAGCAGATAAACAAACTGTGGTCTGTGCACACAATGGAATATGACTCAGCCATAAAAAGGAATGGAGTTCTGACACATGAGCCAGCATGGATGAACCTTGAAAACATGCTAAGAAGCCAGGCATGAAAGCACATGCATTGTATAGCTCTGTTCCCATGAAATGCCCAGAACAAGTGCATCCATAGAAGCAGAAGGCATATGGTCATTGACAGGCTAGGAGGAGAAATGGAAAAAACTCTTCAGTGGGTACAGGGTTTTGTTTGGGATGATGCAAATGGTTTAGAACTAGATAACAGGTGGTGGCTGTAGAACACTGTGATATACTAAATACCACCCAATCGTTCCCTTTAAAATGGTCAATTTTATATTATATAAATTTCATCTCAATTTTTAAAAGTAGCACTTCCCTCCTTGGTGCAGGAGGGATGGAGAAAATGTGTAAGACAGGAAGCACCTCCGCGACGTGCCACTGAGCTTGCACCCCGGCCTTTTTTCTGGAGACTCCAAACTCCTGTGGCTCGTGTGTGCCGCCTCCTCTGCGGGAGGTGACAGCAGCTCCTGGAGATGGCAGCCTCCCACGCCAGTCCAGATCCCAGCCTCCAAACCCCTATCCCTGCTGCCCCTTGAAGGCTTCCCCTAGCTGGAATTAGGCTTGGACTGGAAGATGAGCCACTTAGGAAAATAACATCATTTGTGTGTCACGGGCCCTGCCCTGGTCCCAAGTGCCGACATTTGATCCCTGTCCTCTGACCCCGGCTCTGACCCATGCCTAATCCCATGGCCATGCCAACAGCAGCCCAGGCCTGTCAGGAAAGCAGCTTTCCCAAGGAGGACCAGACAAGCCTTGACTCCTGGCAGCTTTTGCTTTTTGAGGGGCCTGTTAGACCAGGTATACAGAGCACAGTGCAGGATGGCCCAGGAGATTTTTAACAGGCTTGTAAGGAGGGGACTAATTAGTATCTCATCAGAATCTTATTAGTGCGGGAATGTATTGAGGAATAGTAATCCTCATTCATTAACACTGTGTTTTCTAATGGAAATCAATGAGTGGCCCTCATTCTGGGTGGATTTCTGAGAGCAGCACTCTGTCCAAGTGTGAAGGGAGGGCTCAGACACCATGCAGGCTCCAGAAACAGAGAAGGAGGGTTTGGCCTGGGTCTTCCTGATGTCCATGCCAATGAAATAAACACCTCAACCTCCCTAGCCTGTGGATTATTTCGAGACAGAGTCTACCTGCTGAAAAGGAAAGGCCCCTTTGGACGAGACGCTGTGTGCATGACACAGCCACTTAACCCTTCCATGGCCTAGGACTCCCATCATCAAAGTGAAAGGCTTGTGCCAATAGACCTGTCCCCAAGACTTCGTCTAGCTCTTTCTGTGAATCTCGTTCATCATCCTGAGAAAGTGCTGAACTTTCATAAAAATCACTGGGCACAAGGAGGGAAGGTCCAGGCTAGAGAGAGAGACTCAGGCATCATTCCCTTATCACAGGTTAGGAAGGCTGTCAGGATCATCAGGCCAGGCCAGGCCAGTGGACCACACAGGGTGCTGGGCCCACTCCCAGAGTTTCTGCTCCAGTGGGCTGGGGAAGGGCCGGAGAGGTTGGAGCTCTAACAAGACCCCAGGAGATGCTGGCCTCTGGTCTGGGGGGCCACACTTTGAGAACCACTGGTGTGGAAAGAGGAAAGGGGAAGGGGAGAGGAGGTCCCCGCGAGGCCAGAAGCATCCTTGAAGGGTCAGGGTGAGGGAGCAGCCTTTGAAGGAACAGGCAGGGCAGTTCCAGCGAAAGGAGGGCCAGAAGGGGTGGAAGTGTTCCCCCAGAGGAAATGGAGCTTCATAAAGCAGGCTGTGCCCAGTGTCGCAGAGACACTGAGCACGAGGAGGACCAGAAACAAGGGGAGAGGCAGCCGGCAAGGCTCCCCAAAGAGGGCGGCAGGTGCAGGCCCAGGAGGAGATGAAGGTGGGGAAGAGAGGCACGTGACCACTCTTTAAAAACAGGAGACCTGCTTCCTCGACTCAGCCGCATTTCTGACACACGTGGTCTAGGCATGACAATGAGCTCTCTGGCCCTGACTTACAGAAGGTCCATGAAACACCACAGTTCTCAATGTGGCTTTCTCGCTGGAATCCAGAAGGAATGCGACTTGCTCAGGGACACACGAAGAGACAGGGCCTGGATTTGAACCGAGGTCTGGCACAAGTGATTCCAATCCTATGCCTCTCAGTCAGGCCAGGGGGTAGGCGGGCATCATGAAGTCCCCATCTCCAGGGGCATGTTGTTGGGAAACAACCACCAGGCTCGCCCACCTCTTCTGTTCAATGGGGCTAATGCTGCCAGCCAAGGGCTGCATCAGCTTGTGCCACGGAACCACCCTGCCCATGGAGAAGCATCACGAGGCACTTTCAGCATTTACTAATGGACCCTAGAAAATGTCTCTCGGCTCCACCAGTGTGATGATTAAGGCTGACCACAGAAGCCAAAACAGTAACATTTAGGATTTTGTAGGTCAGTCCTTGCACGGTTGCTCAGGCCAAGGGGCATAGATTGGTGATGCTGAATGGCATTTTCTTTCAAAGCTGAGCCCGGCAGAGCCCTGGGGCAGGACCTTGCAAAACCATTGTGTGAAGGAGAGCGAGTCACTTGGGGAGGTGCTAGGAACCTGGGCTAACCCCGAATCCCTGCAGATCAGCAAAGGATGCCTGTCAGCTGAAGATCGGAGGAAACTTTCCCTGCAGACTGCCAGGCACCAGGGAGCCTAAGAGGTCACTGGCCTGGGACCCCAAGAGCCAGATGTTATCACAGGCTTGGCCCGTGAAACCTGAGCCTGGACACCAGCCTGGCCCCTCGCAGCACAGATGACATCCTGGGGCAGGCGCCAGGCAGAGATCAAGGCAAGGAGCTGTTCCTGGCCTGGGGTGCTAGGGATGCAGACCAGGGCTGGCAGTCACTTCCCTCTTTCCCCTCCCCTCCTTGCTTCTCCCTCGGCCTAGTGCACAGCACCATTGCAGGCACAATCTCCCCCCTGCCCCTGAGCCAGAGGGAAGTTGCCAGGCAGCTTCCTGGTGATCCTTGGGGATTTCCTTAGGGTGTTGGGCTGGGATGCAGGACAGAGACGCAAAGACAGGGCAGGGAGATGGAACCCCAGTAGAGCTGCTCCCACCTGACCCAGCACCTCGGCTGGACTCAGATTCCCCTGAGGTCCCGCTTGGGCACCCTCCCCCCTAGTCCACTGCATGCCACCTCTAGTTCATTCCAGGTCAGCTGGAGATAACAGTTTAAGCACCTCTCTCTCAGGGAGGCCTTCTTGATCTCATTGATTAGGTCAGATCCACCTGCTATATCACACTCTCCTATGCATTTATCTCTGCAGTTATGTGCTCATTAACCTCTCCCACTTACGAGAATCTCTGACATGTGGGGTCATGGCTACTTTGGCATGGCTTTACTGGTGAAACAGTGGTGAGCCAGACACCATGGAGGTGTAGACAATACCTATCCACACCACATTCAGCCTGGGCACAGAGAACCAAAACTACACCTGTCTACATGAACAGGTCTGTGAGTCCCATTGTCTTCACTAGCATGACTTGTCTTTTCTGGAAGCCTCTTGCCCAGGCAAATGACTTCATTGTTCATTAGAAAAACTTCCCCAAATTGCGTCAACTCTTCAATGGGAATTATCAACAGACAGTTTTCACCCTAAGACACTTCAAATCCTTCACTCCCAAAATACTCACCTCACTTTTCCATCAATCCTGAACTGTTGTATAATGATCTTTAGCTAATCCTTATCCAGCCTTCCCACACTTCCACACTGAAAGATCCCCGCAAACCAAACTGTCAATTCTCAGTAAATTCCAACCTTGCCTTCTATTCCAGAGGTTACCAAAACTCTGTAGAGGTTGCGTTCTTTCTTACCACAGTGAGCAATAAACAGCTTTGTGTTATCAACAGCTTGTGTTGATGTTATTTGGGGAACCAGCATTCAACAGAGAAATTCAATAAGTATTGCGGAATGGTGAGTGGATGTGCAGATGGATGGGTAAAGATGGATGGATGGATGGATGGATGGGTTGGTGGGTGGATGGGTGGATATGTGGAAGGGTGGGAGGGAGGGAGGGAGGATAGATGGTTGGATGGTTGGATGGTTGGATGGATGGATGGATGGATGGATGGATGGATGTGGGTGGATGGATGTGGGTGGATGGATATGTGAGTAGATGGATTAGTTACTGTATTCCTACCAATGCTGATAAAGCAGGCTTCGGGTCTGGGGTGAGGCAAGGCTGGGGTAGGCCCCATCCTGGTCTCATAAGCACAGGAAGTCTGTTTGGTGAGAGAAGCAGCATTCCCTCTGCAAGGAAGCCCCTTGAAATTATAAAAATTAATTCTCAAATAGCAAATCAAGATGATTTCAGTTGAAATTTGCAACTGAAAAGCCCCATTTGAAAACAGCTCTAGAGATGGCTGCCCATCCCAACTTGATATGATGCTTGTAGATCAGTATCAAATTAAATTTCCCTATTGTGCATTCTCTGTGGTGGGCACAATGCAGGGTGTTTCTATCCCCCATCCTCCTCTTGGTGATATCCTTTTCAGCTTAAATTATACAGAAGCAAATAATTATCAGGGCCTTCTGTTTACCCTCCTTAGAAGATTTAATTTATCCCAATAAACATGGGGAGGCAGACCTTTTGGATTTGAAATAACATATAATTTACTTCTAACAAATGCTCGGGGTCTGGGAGAAAGCCCATTCATCAAGCCAATCTGAATCCCAGGCAGCTTTACCAAAAGGACCTTTTGTCTAATTGTTTTCCATCACAAACAACATGTGGGGAGATTTAGGCAATATTTCCAAACACTGTAAGCTACGTAATTATTGTCCTTAGCAAACCTGATGATAGTTTTAGAATCACAATGGCAATTTATCTGCCTAATCCCCCATTCACTATGGCCCATCGCAAGTATCATGTGGTTGAGGAGGCATTTAATAACATTCAATTCAAAACCCTAGATTTAAATAACATTAAGGTGATGACTCAGGCCCAACAAAACCCAGGAAATCCAAAGGGGGCTAGGGTACCATTCTCGATGCCTGGCATTCGGCCAAGGTGCAGGATGGCAGAGTGGGCTCCAGGCCACCACTTTCTTTCCCTGGACCTGGCACAAAAGACATCAGCACTGAGAGTAGACAGTGGCTGAACTCAGTGCTACCAACCTGCCTGTCTGATGCCATCCAAGAGGCTGTCAGCCTAGCTTGTAGCTCGCTCTTTTTTTTTTTTTTTTTCCAAGCAGCAATGGCATGGCTTCGACTGCTCTCCATGGACCTAACTCTGTCCTGAGCTCCAGATCTTGGTACCTAACTGCCCACTGGACATTTCTTCTGATTATTCACTGATGCCTCAAACAAGGCTGTCCAAAATTCAACTCCTCATTGTACACCTCTCTCCCTTGCTCAACTTGCTCCTCAGTAAATGGCCTTGCCATCCACCCAACCACCCAAACCCAAAACCTGGGGGTCAGACCTAACCTCTCCTTCCTTCACTTACTGCATTTTCACTTGGTCAGCAAGCCCACTTGTGTCTGACCCCTCCATATTTCCCACGCCCAAACCCTTACGCCCCACCCCATGGCCACTTCCCTGGTCCCGGCTGTCATCTTTCGCTATGTTACTACAAACCCTCCTAGCTGGTTTTCCTGCCTCTAGTCCTTTTCTCTTCTAACCCATTCTTTTTTTTTTTTTCTTTTTGAGACAGTCTCACTCTGTCACCCAGGCTGGAGTGCAGTGGCATGATCTTGGCTCACTGCAGCCTCCGCCTCCTGGGTTCAAGCAATTCTCCTGCCTCAGCCCCCTGAGTAGCTGGGACTACAGGCGTGTGCCACCACGCTTGGCTAATTTGTTTTGTACTTTTAGTAGAGACGGGGTTTCACCATATTGGCCAGGATGGTCTCAATCTCCTGACCTCATGATCCACCTGCCTTGGCCTCCCAAAGTGCTGGGATTACAGGCGTGAGCCACTGTGCCCGGCCTAATTCATTCTTTTCAAGACAGCGGATATAAAATATAATTCTCTAACAGCAAATATGGACTATTTTGAAAGAAAGATACAACTCAAAGGCAGTGTTTGAGACACAGTCTTGGCAAGTGGGAGGCATTCCCTTGTTTGATAACTGCAAAGACTTTGCTACCCTCAGGGTCACGTCCAAGTTGACCATTGTTTTCCTCTCCATCTCTCCCATAGTCTCCAGTGATACTAGGAGTTCTCCACATGTGCCATGTCCATAGTATCAAAATCAAGAAGATTCAAACCCAGGGTGATATAGGTTTCCATGAACTTCCCCTCAGAGCAATTGGGAGCAGGGGGTGCCTGAAGAAGGACTCTGGGGTGTGGATTTCACACTAGTCCTTCAACCTCAATCAGCTCCTGGGATTTCCACATGGAAGAAGATATGATTCCCACTAACAAGATGAAGATGATTCTACCTCTGTGCCAAATTCCACAACCCTTTAGAGAGAGAAGCATATGAAGGACAAAGGAATAGAGAAGACACAGGCTTTGAACTCATGAACCGGGTTCTCATTGTTGGGTTCCTTATTTCCCAGCTTGGTATTGCCAGCTGGTAAGTTATGGAGTCTTTCCATACTTCTGTTTCAAAGTAGGGGGTGGTACAATGAGATGCCATCTCACCCTAGTTAGAATGGAGATCATTAAAAAGTCAGGAAACAACACATGCTGGAGAGGATGTGGAGAAATAGGAATGCTGTTGGTGGGAGTGTAAATTAGTTCAACCATTGTGGAAGGCAGTGTGGCAATTCCTCAAGGATCTGGAACTAGAAATACCATTTGTGGGCCGGGCGCAGTGGCTCACGCCTGTAATCCCAGCACTTTGGGAGGCCAAGGCGGGTGGATCATGAGGTCAGGAGATACAGACCATCCTGGCTAACAGGGTGAAACCCTGTCTCTACTAAAAATACAAAAAATTAGCCCGGCATGGTGGCGGGCGCCTGTAGTCCCACTTACTCGGGAGGCTGAGGCAGGAGAATGGCGTGAACCCGGGAGGCGGAGCTTGCAGTGAGCGGAGATCGCACCACTGCACTCTAGCCTGGGCAACAGAGCAAGACTCCATCTTAAAAAAAAAAAAATACCATTTGACCCAGCAATCCTATTACTGGGTATATACCCAAAGGATTATAAATCATTCTACTATAAGGACACATGCACACGTATGTTTATTGTGGCACTATTCACAATAGCAAAGACTTGGAACCAACCCAAATGTCCATCAGTGATATACTGGATAAAGAAAATGTGGCACATGTACACCATGGAATACTATGCAGCCATAAAGAATGAGTTCATGTCCTTTGCAGGAACATGGATGAAGCTGGAAACCATGATTCTCAGCAAACTAACACAGGAACAGAAAACCAAACACCACATGTTCTCACTCATAAGTGGGAGTTGAACAATGAGAACACATGGACACAGGCAGGGGAACATCACACACCAGGGCCTGTCTGGGGGTTGAGGGGCTAGGGGAGGGACAGCATTAGGAGAAATACCTAATGTAGGTGACGGGTTGATGGGTGCAGCAAACCACCATGGCACGTGTACATCTATGTAACAAACCTGCACATTCTGCACTACCCCAGAACTTAAAGTATAATTTAAAAAAAAAGTGGGGGGTGGTAATAGACCCTGTTACCTAAAGATTGTTATGATGGTTAAATTAAAACTCCTCATCCCTGTCAAGCTGGAATGTAGCCCCTGTTAACTTGAGATCCCCCTTCTTTGGCTAGCTAACTTCTGCTCTCCCAACAGAATCCTATCTTTCATGTCCCATCTCCCAGGACACCCCCCTCCCCACCGGGCCTGGGAAGGATTAGGAGGGCCCTGTCCAGTGAATTCCTTGGCCTTCTCATTCAAGTCTGGTTGCCTGTTTGTTCATTTGCCTTTCACATGGGACCCTGAGCTCCATACATGCAGGGACCAGGGCTTGCTTGTCTGTGCATCTCTGGCGCTTGTGACATGTCATACTCAAGAGAGCTGAGGCCGACCAGCTGAACGGAGGATGCCCTAGCAAAGCACCTCATGTGGGCCACAGATATCAATGGACAACCTCCCCTCACTGTCCTCCCCTTCTCCTTAGCTGCTTGTCAAAAGCCTGGGCCAATTTTTATTCTGTGCCTTGAGGTCTTGTGTACTTTTTTTTTTTTTTTTTTTTTTGAGTTGAAGGAAATGCCCCACCTTTAACAGTTGTAACAGCCTCAGTCGCAGATACATGTGTGGGCTCTGGGGGTCACAGCTGCCTGTGCCTTCACTGACTTAAGGATGCAGAATGTCAGGGTCAGCTTCACCAGGCTCTTCTTGGAGATGCCTTCCTGGGTCCTGGGGTGACTCTGTCTAGTGAATTCCTCTGGCCTGACAGCAGGTCTCACTGCTTCTTGGCAGTGCAGGTGTAGGTAGCAAGCTGTCAATTGCCATGCTTTAGAAAGGAGATTGGGGCCTGCTGGACCATCATGATTCTAAGCAGCTGTGTGTGTGTTTCTTTTTTTGCAGGTCACTGTCTGGGTGGTCAGGATGGTGGCTCATGGGGACAGCACCCACATGGGGATGACACGTGGAGTGAAGTGTCCACCTGCCTGTGTCCACCCAGTGAGGCTGGGATGAGACCCTGTGGATGGATGGTTGGTGACACTTGGGAGCAGCCACAGACAAGCCGATCACTCAGAGGCTTAGGGCCTCACTGGGGAGGCGTGAGATTTCCTTTAGTCCTTGGACACCAAGTGAACACCACTCTACGCCCGTATCCAGCATTGATGACAAAGAAGACAGATCCCAAGAAAGGGCTGGTGGGGGTTACACCATGCCAGGAAAGTTCCTGGGATTGGGAATGAGCTAGACTCCACCTATTGGTTGTGTGACTTGAGAAAGCAACTTAATCTCTCCAACTTCATTCATTCATTCAATAACTACTCATCAGGTACTCGCTGCATGCCAAGCATTGTTAGAGACTTTCGATGCAGCCTTTTCTACAAAATAGGGATTTTTACCACCTACCTAATAGGACTGATGTTAATTCCATAAGACATAAAGCAATGACTATAGTACCTGGCCCTCAATTAAGGTGAGTTATAATCTCCTACTAACATACCTCTCCTTTTGGAAATTGGGGGTCGGGGTGTGATGGACAAGAAGCAAGTCAATTCAAAGCCTGGCATTCAAGAGAAAAATACCTAATAGGTGACAATAGCAAATTCCCAGCCATTTTGCTCTCTTATTTGAAAAGAACAGACCAGGCAGGGTTTGGAATGACCAAAAGTTAAGGCAACTAGTGCAGTGGCAAGGACACCAGGCCTAGTCTGCCCCGCTGTCTTGCTGTGTGACTTAAGTTAAAAGCTTTGCCCTCTCTGTTCCTGGCTTTCCTCATCTGTCAGAGGAAAATAATAATATCTGCCCTGCTTAGTCCTCATCGTAGTAACATAAAACATAAGAATGTATCTTAATATGATAATGTAAAACTTAAGTTATCTGTGATGCTTAAGTTAATGTATCTGAAAGTGCTTTGAAAAATACAAAATGTCTTAGTCCATTTGGGCTGCTATAACAAAATACCTTAGACTGGGTAATTTATAAACAAAGTTGTTGCCCATAGTTCTGGATGCTGGGAAGTTGGAAGATGAAGGTCCCAGCAGACTCGGTGTCAGTCGAGGGCCTGTTCCTCATAGATGGAAGTTGGAAGATGAAGGTCCCAGTAGACTTAGTGTCGGTCGAGGGCCTGTTCCTCATAGATGGAACCTTCTACCTGTCTTCACATGGTGCAAGGGATGGACAAGCCTCCTTGGGCCTCTTTATAAGGGCACTGATCCCACTGATGAAGCTTCTGCCCTGATAACCTGATCACCTCCTAAAGGATTCACCTCTCAATACCATTGCATTGGAGATAGGTTTCAACATAGCAATTTTGGGAGAACACAAACTCTCATGCGATAGCAGATACCACATGCAAAGTAAAAATGCTGCTTTGACAGTATTTCCATGGTTTTGTCATCCTATCTTAGTTTGTATTCCCCGAAGGCAGGCCCTGAGACAATGGTTGGGCTGCAGATCGATTATTTGGGAAAGGATCTCAGGAAGCAGGCGCTTGATCGTTGGGCAAATGATGACAAGAAGGGGAAAAAACAGTCAGGGGTGTTAATGAGCAGGTTACTGCCATGGGCAACTGGGGCTCAGTCCAGCTGGAACACTCAGAGGAAGTGTTTGCAATGCACCCCGGGATTATCCTACCAAGAGACAGGCAGGCTGGGGTGTTTACTTAATCAGATTCCAACCCTTGTTGCTTGAAGATCATGTCTAGGGCTGTTCAATCTCTGGCACTTCTAGGCTGCCTGAATGTGAACTGAACATACCCCCAAATATAAGCTGAGAGCTTTCTTGTGCCAGAGAAAGCTCTCAGGCCTAGAAGCAGAGAGACAGTGTCCTTTGCTGCTGCAGAAAACTGTGAGAATTTATGCCCCAGGGGACATGGTATCTGCCATACCAGTTACTCCCACTCATATGACAATACTATAGCCAACATATTTTCATTATTCTAGCGATGCCTTGCTTATCCAGACAATATTTACTCAACAACTTTAATGATCATAAAAATTTAGAAAACAACCAAGAGATGAAATTAGGTGTCCAAAAATCCATGTGCTGAAGTGCATTTGACAGAAGCTTCTGCTTGCATACCATGTGCTATGGGTTAAGCCCTGGAAGTAGCCTGGTGAGTAAGGCAAAGATGCCTTGCGCTTGAGGAGTTCACCTTTTAAGGGGAGAGAGCAGCCCCTAAATTTGATATGTACTAAGGATAAATCAAACAATGGGCAGAAATAGAGAAAGGAGAGAGTGGGAGAGCCTGTTGCTATCAGGTAGTCAGGAATAGTCATTGAGGAAGTCGCTTTTAGGCTTAGAAGTAAAAAATGAAGAAGAACCAGCTATAAGAGTGGGGCAAAGGGTTGCTCTGGGACTAGGAGGTAGCCTGTATAAAGGCCCTTGGCAGAAAAGACCAACAGTGAGGAAGTGAAGGAGGCTCAGAGTGGCCAAAGTGGGTTAAAGCAAGGAAGAGAGTAGTCAGATATGAGGTTGGAGAGACAGGCCAGGCCAAATCACACAGGGCTGAAAAAGCTATGGGCAGGATTTGGGCTTTATCCTTGGGGGCAATAGGCAGCCACTGAAGGTTTAAAAGCAAGAGAGAGAGCTGCTTGGATATGAAAACCCCAATGACCACTGTGTCTTCTGAGTAGGGAAGATCTAAAGAAGGGTAGGAGAGGGAGGGGAGGCCAAATTGAAGGCTGTGGATGGAATCCAGGCTGGAGAGGTCACTGTATTTTAGCCCTAAATGAACCCTTCCAATCTTCACCCAGAGGTGACTTACTGGTAATTTACACTTCGGTCTAACACCACGGTTATTGTGGCTCCTAATCCTGAAGTAGGACTTCCTTGACCCCCAATGGTTTCATAAGCCTGGGCCAGTGGACTACTCTTGAAAAGGATTGTCACCAGACACAGCAGCTTCTTTTTCCAGGAAATTCACTTCAGTGCTCCAGGGAGGCAAGTCGGCAGCGAGTGCTCATAGCAACAGTTCACACACAGACAGAGCTTTCTATGCGCCGAGCACATTCCACACACTCTGAATGCAGTAACTTATCCAAGCCTCACAAGAGCCTGGTGCTGCAGGAACTAGTATTAGCCCATTTCATAGACGAGGAAGCTGAGGCATGATGTGATGAGGTGACTGGGACATAAACCCAGGCCATCTGCCTGCCTCCAGAGGGCAGGCTCTTAAGTCCAACACTGCTGGCTTCACATTCATTCTAACTGAGCCAACAAATGCAGGTGCCTCTGAGATCCGGCTGCCTTGCGGACCCTGTGCTGGAAGAGCTGGGTGTCTGGTTGTCGGGGATGGAAATGAAGATATTAGGGAGCGTGAGCCAGGCAAAATGATCCTCCATGTGTTCCTCTCTGGGTCACGTGCACTGGTTCACTAATTTGCTGGGCTTTTACAAAGCACCTCCTGTGTACAAAGTACTGTGCTGTAGATTGGACATGGAATAACCAGAAGAGCAAGGGTTTCAGAATCCCACTCCTGCTCTGCTACCTACTAGTGTCATGACCTTGGGCTTGTTGCTTAACCTCTCTAAGCCTCAGTTTTCTTAACTCTAAAACAAGAGTTGCAGGGGTTGGGATGAGGAAATAAAAGAAGGAAGGAAAGAAGTCAGGGAGAGAGGCTCGGTGTGAAAGCTTGCAGGCTATAGAGGCCGCACAGCTGTGGGTTGAGTAAATTCTGCAAAGGCAAAGCACTCGTGAGTCAGGAGCTTGCAGCCTGGGCTCGGGAAATTGTCTCCCAACCCATCTGGCTTTTCAGCTCTTTGGGAAAACAACGCTGACAAAAGTTTGCACTTTGTAAATGTGAATTATTTGGGCCTTAGGCTCTTAGATGTACAGAAGTAGGTGAAACCTTTCTTTCAGCGGATCCAAATTTCCTTCTATAACTTGAATCCCAGTACATCCTATTTGCTCCCAGTGAAATCACCTTGATTACTACCAGTGTCAGGGACCTCACTGCCTACAAGGCAATCCCTTCCACCTTAGTCATCCTCTTGTGAGCTCTCTTAGGTTGTATCTTAAATGAGTCACTTTTCTTATGCCCACAATAGACTGTTAAATGAATGGGCTTCCTGGGTACCTTCTACTCAACAATTAAAGGTCAGAGGAAGGTCAGGTGGCCAAGGAGAAGTCCCAGGCCAGGCCCTCACGTCTCCCGGATTTAGAGCAGCATGTTTTAATAAGCATATGATTTATGAGGGCCATGTGCCCAGTCATTATTTGAAAATGGTGACAGTGGCTTTCTTCACGTCAACTGAGAGGATGAATCCCATCCCCCTTTTCTGTTTTTCTCCATATTGTGCTCCTTTTGGAGAAAGGCCACTTCCCAATAAATAAGTAACAACAAATCACAAATAAAATAACACCGAGTCCTTTCCATCGTAGAGTCACACATGATTTACCAGGACTGAAATTCACAACCTGCAGTGTCCGAGTAAGGGGGGGCAGAGGGGACAAGCTCACGGAGCCTTCACATTATCTGAATCCCAAATATGTGCCTCGAAGGGAAGGGTTTCGTTTCTATTCTCCCAGAGAAGAGAATCAACAGAGAAATAATGACAGTGTGCAGTGAAGGGAACGAAATGAATAAATAAGCCCTCCATGAGCTGGAGTCAAACATTTATTTTACATGAAAGGGGGCTAATGACATTCAATAGGATAGAGGAAATCAAAGAGTCACAGCCAGTAGCCACCCTTTTAAACCAGATTTTGAGCACAGCCCCCCAAGGGCTGTTTCTACCAATTTTCCAATAAATCACGCAGACTTTTAGAAGAGACAGATATTTAATTCGTGCATTAGAACCACAGGACCATAACCAAAGGCTGCGGCCCTGGAGTCCCAGGTTCTTCTTACACAGTCCCTTAAACCACCTGGCTATAAAATGACGGGTTAATTGGGTAATTAAGCATTGGGCAGGCTGCAGGATGAGGAGCTGATGGCTGACCTCGGGGGCTGGGATCAAAGTTCATGTGTTAAAGGACCTGGCCCATGTGGAGCCCACTGCTTCCTCTTCTACTTCAGGTAGTTAGATTATAATTAATTAAACAGACGGATCTGTCCAGAGGTTGAGTACCTGAGAGTGGCTCATTACACACCTCCTGCCCGCTTGTCCCAGCTGAAGTCAGTCAAATTTGCATCTTGAGGGCAGGAGATAGGAAACACAGCGCTATCAAGGCTGGTCCTCCAGGCAGCCCAGGTGGCACAGGAAGGAGACCCTCATGCTGATGGGAGCATTTCAACCCCCGGCCTATGCACGACCTATGCACATACTCCTCCTTTATCTGCTCATTCAACAGCTTGTTCACAGCTGATCTGGACGATACAGTGGGACTTCCGGTCAGTCCAGTGGGAGGGGAAGATGGCAAGGAAGTAGCACAGCCCTGATCAGCTTCCCAGCGGTAGAGTCCAGGGAATGGAAAAGGCCAGCAGGTTCAACACGGCTCCCAGAAACCAACGTGTACATCTGAGGAAGTGTCCAGTGCCTACTCTCCTAGAGGAAAAACCCAACAGAGAAATAAGGGCCGGGCTCAGATCATGCCTTTAATCCCAGCACTTTGGGAGTCCAAGGCAGGCAGATCACGAGGTCAGGAGTTTGAGACCAGCCTGACCAACATGATGAAACCCCATCTCTACTAAAAATACAAAAAAAAAAAAAAATTAGCCAGGTGTGGTGGCACATGCCTGTAATCCCAGCTACTCAGGAGGCTGAGGCAAGAGAATTGCTTGAACCTGGGAGGCGGAGGTTGCAGTGAGCTGAGATCTCTCTACTGCACTCCAGCCTAGGCAACAGAGCAAGACTCTATCTCAAAAAAAGAAAAGAAAGAAAAGAAAAGAAAGAAAGAAAGAAGGACATTGTCTGAGAAGGGGAGGTACCCAGTCCTGATAATAGGGAGATATTCCCTGGCATAGAGTTGGGGGCTTCCTGAGGAAGCAAGGAGCTGAGATCTGAAGGAACCAGGATCCCAGGGGAATGGAGGAGGCAGCAGAGAAGAAGAAAGAGAAACCTGACCAGGGACTGAGAGGTCAGAGTGGGTGGGGAGGGAAGGGTTAGGGCAGGCGAGCCAGGCCAGGAGGACCAAGCACCACCAGGCTGGCTCCTGGGATTTACCCTGCCGCATAAGGGTTTGACAGGCATATGGGGGGTGAGTAACCAGTTAGGTTCACAAGGTCTCAACAGGATCCAAATCCAAGCCCAAAGCAGAGGCCTCGGCCCAGCTAGGAGGAAGGATGCTGAGGTCTGGCACCCCCACGCCTCCTGTAACTGAAACAGCACCCCTTTCCCCCACCATATTCCATAAGGCAGGTGGCTTGGCAGTGGGAGCGGGGAGAGCCCAGGCCTGGGAAGGTTTTTAGTTCCTCCCGAGGAGCCCCTGGGGTGAAGGCATGGTGGCTCCTGGGCTGTCTTGTGGTGGTGGAAGAGCAGGGACTGCACGGAGGAGCCTGCTGGGAGGATGGGGGCTTCTCCTGGCCATGCCTCTTCGGCCCTCTTTGGGACTGAATGACGCTGCTGGCACCAATGCCTTGAGGAAGAGAACCCAGACTAGGCCTCTAGTTCCATCCAGAGCTGGGCACAGCACAGGGAAACGCAATCAACTGGGCTGGGAGTGGGGACTAGGGCCCATAAACTGCACCCTACCCTGCCCTGCCTCTCCTTGGCTTGCTCACCTCCCATGCTGGAGGGCTGCCCCTTGGGGGCTCCCCCTGCCCTTTGCACCCTCCCTGCCTGCAGTGCACATGGCCCACTAATGTTCCCAAGTTCTCACATGCCTGGCTCCCCCAGACAGTGGGCCCTTCACATTCTCCCTCCCTTCCTACCCTCAGCCTTCAACACAAAACTGTGTGAGTGGCATCATCCTAGTGGCAGCCCCGTTCCCACCTGCCACCTTCACTGCCACAGGAATAGTCCTGCATCAAGAGAAATGGCTTACTGGGCACATCAGAGCCAGGCCACAGGGAGCCAGCCCAGCACTGCACCTACAGGGGCTGTGAGGCTACGGAACAGCACCTCTCAGAGCTCAGCAGGGCAAACACAGGCCAGTCTTCCACAGGGCACAGCCACGGTGACAAGGCAGCATCTGTGTATAGATGGGAAGCTCTGCTGCTGCTCTCTAGGCAGCTGGAAATTCTACCCCAAGTTTGCACCATAATAGAAGAGAATGGAGAGGTTTCATCCCTCACTGCAGGGTAGAGCGCTTGCCCTGAAACATAAATGAGGTACAGGCATGAGGCTTAGAAAACTCTCAAATTATAACACCTCTGAGATGCCCATTGTATCCACGCGGACTCCAGCAGGTTTGCATGTCCCTGCATCCCCAAAACAATAGCTTCAGTAGTCATCAGATGGCCAGAAACCAAAGCCACTGTCATTAAAATCCAAGAGGTGCTATTACTTAAAGTGCCCCTCACTCATTATGTAGAGAGAGCTGTTATTTCCATTTGAAGCCTGCTAGTTGGATAACTGCTTCCATTAAAACAAAAACCTCCCTCTGAGATGCAATTTAACATGCAAGTGCTTGGGCTTTCAGACGGGCTGCTCCTGCTGTTGAAACACACACACCTGACTTTCTGGGCCCACAGTTCCCAGAGTCTGTCTGCCCACAGGACTGCCAGGAAACAAGCACCATCTCCTGAATTACACCCTGCTTGCCATAACATTATCACCAAAGTCAGCAAGGCATGCCAGGCCAGAAATCCAGCAAATGCCTCGAACGTCAGCCTTTCAGAAACCATTCACTCACTTATATTCATGTGTGCACTCTGCCCTCAGGGTTTGAGCACCTCTATGGGGCTGGCCACTGTGACAGGCACTGGAATAGTACTGTTAATCCAGCAGATACGTGCCTGCCCACATGTGGTTTCCAGGGAAGCCGGGGGGTAAAAGCAGAAATGAAACCAAGAACAGAACAAACGAATGTACAGTGGGTGTAGCCCTGGTGCAGAGGCCTGCTAGCCAGCCCATGCCATCAAGGCACGAGGGGCACAGAAATCTCCATGCAGAACCCCTGGGAACCAGCTGGCACCAAGCAGAGACCCCAGAGCTGTCCATGTGCTGACAACCTCTGGATGCAGTGAGGTATTCCAAGAGATGTTGCAGTCTCATGAATTCAACTCAAGAGCTACAAACCAATACAAAGAAAAATGTTAGCATGTGCTGTAAAATGGGGCATTTGAAGGGTCAGAAGGCCCGTCTTGAGCCCCTCTCTTTATTTACAAGATGCAGGCTCCTCCCTGACAGTCTGCTGTGAGATGCTGTAATTCTGGAAGCAGTCAGTCTCCCAAAGCAAGAGGAGGAAGAGACTAGGGTCTTCTGTCTCGCATCACACTCAGCAACATCAACCCATGCCCACGATGTGGGCCAGGGGTCAGTCACATATTGAACTTAAACTCCCAAGTCCCGAGTTTGCAGTATGAGGGATAATTGGAGGGAAGAAAGGAAGAAAAGAGAGAGGGGGGAAAGAAAGGAAGAAAGGAGGAAAAGGAAAGAGAAAAAGAAGGGAGAGAGGAAGGGTGAGGTAGAGAGGGAAAGAAGAAGGGAAAGAGGGAGGAAGGGAGGCAGAGAGGAGGGAAAGAAGGAAGGAAGGGAGGAGAGATGGGGAGGAAGGGAAAGAGGGAGAGAGAAAAGGAATGAGGAAAAGATCCAGAGCCATTTTGTTCAGAGACAAGTTCACTGCTTGACACACAGTAGGTCCTCAAGAAATATTTTTTAGAGAAGAAATAGATGAAGTCAATGGCTATGACCTAAACCTGCGATAAAATTCCTTTTCAGTATGGCATAAACCACTAGGTCATTGATGAACTGGTATTATTCCATGAGCACAAATGATTGCTCATGAAAGCCATGCAGGTGATAAAGGAACTTGAGAAGCAAAAGCTGCCGGCCTTGGGTTTGGAAGCAGCTGTGTCCTTAATTACACGGCTTGATTTATACTCTATTAAATCTGTATATAAGTAACCCATTTCTCTGAAAGCATTTAAACCTCTTATACTCCACCAAACACAGTGCTTTTATTTGAAATAAATGTATCCAGCTCTTTGGGGAACATATGGTATATTTCTCTCTTATTAATAATTCAGTTCAAATGAGCAAAAATTAGTTGGTGCAGTTACGGCTGATTTTGTCCTGAAAAGATCTGCATTAATTTTAGACGTTTTGTAAATTGGGCTATTAAATAAAAGCATTATATGTGAATTACCCTTTAAATTTTAAGCAACTTGGTAGTTTAATGGTATTTTCTAGTCAGATTCATTTTCAATCTCTAAAAAATTATAGTCATTATGGTAAGACAAATTTTTAAAAGCTGTGCCTTCTATCCAATTACATATTGTACTAATAAGTAAACTAGAAAACTTTCATGTTCTCCTTTCAGTGTTGTCCTGCTTGGCCACATCTTTTGATGGCATCTGTCTTCTGAGATGTTCCCTGGAGGGAGGTTGGTCCTAACTGAGCAGCTCCGATAAAGAAGCAGACTCCAAGGGAGCTGAGTTCATCTGGGAGGGGATTTGTCATGGCGCCCTGCAGCATGTCTTTTGGAGGATCCACCCTCTGCTGATGGAGAGTCTCCTCACTAAGACTCTGGAGCTCTGGGACTGCAGAGGAAGCCGGCAAGGCCCCGACCAGGCAGCCCTGCTAGGAAGTCCGAGGGAATTCCTAAATGGCCAGGGAGATGGTAGTTCTAGGGAGATGAGCACACAGCTTATCAGCTCCACGGTCCAGCCTGGCAGAGACGCCCAAAGCCAGGCCCACTGGTGGTCCCTCCCCAGCTTGCCCCAGAGAGGCAGGGCAGGTTCCCAGGGATCGTCTTCCCTGAGCTTTTGTGTGGTTCTGTCCCATTAGGGGAGCCTGGTAAAATCAGCAGGGCTCTGGGGTCTGGTTCTAGGACTGGCCAGCTTTGAGGCTGGCTGACTGTGTGGTTTTGTGGCAAGTTGCCTAATGGCTCTGAGACTTAGTTTCCACATCTGCAAAGTGGGAACTCTAGTGTGCTATTGGGAGAGTGTCAGGAAGCCCCTGGCACACTCCTGGCACGTGACAGGGAGCTGCTGGTCACCTTCCTTTCTCCACCTCCCAACTTGGCATTTAGCAGTATCCTGGCATTGGGTTTTTTTCCAATCCAGCTGATGGTTCAGGCACAATACTTGCCTTTAGTGGACATGACATTGGGCCGCCTGACCATGTTCCCAAAGCAAATGGATCATGGGCAGCTTGCCCTGGCCCCAGGAAAGCGCATACAAACTCTCACCACCTGCACCTCAGGACAGCAACTCCAAGACTAGAATACCTTTTCACCCCTTCTCCCAGCCCCCAATTCCTTCCTTCCTTCCTCAGGCTGTGTGTTTTTCCACGTGGCTGGCTGGACATTCTGAAACAGGCAGTAATGCTGCCACCTTTATGGACAGCCAGAAAGAATAGGGAGTCCCTGTGGGGGTCACACCCAAGCATCCAGCCCAGCCTTTCTGCCTTACTCAGGCTGCCTGGCATGGAACTTTCTGGAAGGGTTGGAAAGTAGAATAAGCAGAGGGATTGAAGTGGGGCAAACATCAGCCCTTATGATATGCCGGCAACTGTAGGTTCTCCATTTTTTGGGGTACATCTACTCTTGCCAAGCAATGCAAGTCGCTGCCTGGGGCCAGGACAATAAAAGAGATAGCTTCAGAGCCAGAGGAAATCCCAAAGGCCAAGGAGGGCCACACAGGGAGGATTCCCACTAGACAGATGGGGAAAGTGAGGCTCTGGGAGGGAAAGGGACCCCCCCACCAAGGTGACACAGGGGAGTCTGGGAACCACTCCAGGGTGACGGTTGATGCAACAAGTCATAGAGCCCTCTTAGGTTCTGGTTTTCTAAGAAGGTCCTGGTCACATGACAGCCTCTGGTAGCAGCGGAGAGTAGTGGTTGGGAACATGGCTTCTTGTGTTAGACATCCTGGGGTCAAGCCTGGGCCCTGCTGCTTGCCAGTATGTGAACTTGGCTGGTGACTCAATCTCTCTTCTCCCCATGTTTAAGATGAGAGGAATGCTACTGACCTCATAGATCAAATAAGTTAATATACAACATGCTCAGGAACTCAAAACCTAAGCCAAAGTTTTTCAGAAAAATAAAAAAGTAGTGCAAGCCACCAGGTGGTGTCCACATGCCCCACTCCTAAAGTGCTGCCTCTGAAGGATCGCTTCTGAGGATGCGCTCCCGCCCGGGCCTGCTCTGCATCACTCAACCGGACTTTAGGCCACTCTCTGGCTGTCCATGATCAGCCATGGCCAGGGAACCCAATGTGATGTCCACTAAAGGAGAGCTGCCCATGGTACCCAAGACAGCCTCATCATTGGGAATTCCTGGCTGGAAACACCATTCTGGTGGGGTCAACGGAGGAAGTGCATGTCCAAGCAGAAAATAGTAAATCCAGCTCATTTCCTGAGCTTCATGCGTTAACACTTTCAGGGTACATTTCCATGCACCTTCCCATTTCCTCTCCCCATCAGCCTGGGGTGTTACTCCTCCCAGCACTTATTATTTCCAGTGAATGCGGGAGGTTGAGCTACTTTCCTAAAGTCTTATGGTAAGTAAATGAATTAAGATTCTAATGCAGACTCCAGAGCCCATTGTAGATAATGACACTGTACTGTGTAAATCCCCAAATACCTCCATGATTGTCTTCCTCAAAACAGAGAAAGAGGGCTGCAATGGTTCATTTTATGTGCCAACATAGCTGGGCCATGGTGCCCAGATACATGGTCAAACACTATTCTGGATGTTAGTGTGAGGGTGTTTAGGATGAGATGAACATTTAAACTGGTGGACTTTGAGTAAAGCAGATGCCCTCGATAATGTGGGTGAGCCCCGTCCAATCAGTTGAAGGCCTGAATAGAACAAAAAACAACATCTTCTGAGCAAGGGGGAATTCTACAGTGGATTTGATTGTCTTTGGACTTGAACTGCAACATCAGTTTCCCCTGGGTCTTCAGCCTGCTGGTATACCCTGCAGATTTTTAACTTGCTAGCCTCCATAATTGTGTGAGCCACTTCCTTAAAATAAATCTCATCCTACACAGACACACGCACAAACACACACACAAGCACACGCACACCCTATTGGTTCTATTTCTCTGGAATATCCTGACTAATACAAGGGCTTAACAAAAATGACACCTACTTATACTTAAAACTTTAGCATTTGGACACTGAGAATGTAGAATTGGTTCTAGCCATTCTTCCATTCAATTGTCAAGTCTGAGCCAGGCTCCATGAGGGAGGTACAAATGCAGGCCCTGGTGTTACCCTCAGAGAGCCTCCAGGCTGGGAGCCAGATGGTGCCAGTGTGAGGGGAACGCAATACAAGTATGGGTCAAATGCAGCCTTCGATGCTGCTTGGCCATGTGACCTTGGACTTGACCCTTCTGGGCTTTAGTTCCTCTATATATCAAGTGGAGGTAGTAGTTTCTAACATATAGCATTGGTTATGAGGATCAAGTGGGAAAATGCATGCCAACCACTTAATACAGCACCTAGCTCGTCGTCAGCACTTGATAATTGGTAGTTGTTACCAGTATTATCATCAAGAAACAATAAGCTGAACAAATAGACTACAGGATTGCTCCTGAAGTTCCAGAGCCAAAACTCCTCATGGGGATGGCCGTACTAGGAGAAGTTAAAAAGATTAAGCATTTGGTCTAAAACAGGGTCATGTAAGAGGATACTCATGTACTAAGATGACTGCCCAAGAGCAGGTGAATAAGTGTCTCTGTGTACTCACTGGTGATACAGGAACAAGAGGGCACTTAATGAAATTAAAAGAAAAAAATCTGAAAGCACAAAAGGAAATACTTATGTACATGTTGTGTCATTAGCCTGTAGAACTCTGAACCACGGGTTATTAGGTGAATGGCTTAAGGGAATTAGGTGCATTGAGAGTGACAGCACAGTTGGGTTCTGTCACCCCTGTTGGCATCAAGTGGTCCTGGTGATTTACAGAAGAGCTACCCAAATGCTTAACCATGAGCAGCTCTGTGTATAGGGATGGTCTGCCAGAAACTGAAGCAACAGCACCATCTATCACTATTGATCAGAGGAGGACACTCAGGTGGTGGCATGCCAGTGGCCTGGCATCACAATAAAAAGGATTCTCAGTACTTAGGGTTGAAGGCAGAAATTAGCCAGGAACAAGGCTGCTCATTCCCCCAGGTGCAGCATGAATGAGGTATCATGGATATTTCTGTAATATAACTGATGGTGATGATGATGATAAGATATGAATAATATGGCAATGACAATTAGATCAACATCCTGTCCTCTGAACTCAGGGTAGAGGGAGAAAGATGAGCAAACAAACTAGAGTCCAACATCCTAGGTGCTGTGACGAGGCAGTCCAACAAAAGAGAAGATTAGGTCTTTCATGGGTGGGAGGAGAGCTGGGCAGAAAAGGTTTCAAGGATGAACTCACGCTTGAGCTGAAACTTGCCAGATGACTTGGGTCTGTGTTCCAAAGATGGTGCATAGTCTGGGACAGTCCTTCCAGACACAGCAAGTAACATGAACAAAGCAAGGAGGTGAGAATGTGCTTAGCTTATCCAGTGAACACCCAGGGAATGAGGATTTTTGGAGCTGGAAAGCAAAAGACACTGAGGGTACGATGAACACTGAGGCCAGAAGTGGGTAGGAGCAAGACTGATGTACCATGTGCCGACAATGTACCATGTATCTCGATGAATTTCAGTTACATGGACTTCCTTGATGCTTCTATTGAAAAGCAGCAGGGAATCTATTCTCTGAGTTCATGCCATGGTCTCTGAGATTCCTTCAGCTGGATGAAAGCATAGCACATCAACAAGACCTTCAGCAGATAATTCTCCCAACACATGTTAAATAGTTATGTGTAGAGAGGTTAGGGAAAGAGGCCACTAGAAGATGGGGGAGGAGAAAGGTGACTGATCTCCATCCAGCTGTCTTTGTCCATCACACCTAATGTGGTTAAGGCTAATGCTGCCTAAATCTACAATCAGGAAAACAATCATCAAAGATGTACACCATGTCTCAATGAGTCTTCATATTTAAGTGAAAATGTCTTTCTTGAAATTGAAAGCGTGTTTGCTACCCTTTGTTCTTGATATAAATGCAGTATTAGTGAGCTGCTCATATATTTGTAAAACCAAAATCCTTTCCCATTTACTAGTGATCATATTCCAGGCCATGGTGATTGAAGGCAAAATGGGAATGCTGTTCATAATCTATGGATCATGCAGAGATCAGCCTATGCTTGGTCAGTGGCAGTTCCATATGTGAAATACACAAATAATTAACTGGGAGACTGGGGAAGTCAATAAATCTATTCCTTATACCATCGTGTTGGATATAGCTTGTATTGGGATGAGTAATCTTAGCTGCTTAAATAACAAACCCTCAAATCTCAATGGTTTAACCCAATAGGAGTATCTTTCTAATTCAGGCAAAGCTTCACAGAGTTCTCAGAGACAGAAGGAAGAGTCCTCTGAGTTCTTCCATTTATTAGGCGGGTGGCAAGACAAGGATCATGCATAGGAGGTTTTTATGGGCCAGGCCTAGAAGAGATACATGATCACATTCTTTTGGTCAAAACTTGGTCAGAAATCTCCATCAAAGGAGCCAGGAAGGCTGGAAAACATAGGTCAGCAGTGTGTTCAAAAATAAGACGACAGCACAGTTGTGGGTGACATAAGCAGTCTTTGCTCCATAGCTTAATATACACAAAAATCAAACTTTAAAAATATTATAAAATAGCCATAAATGTTTTGTAAAAGCTTTTTCCTTTTATTCTTAATCCAAATCAAAATTATTTGTTTCCCTTTCCCAAATGAGATTCATTTCCTTCATTCCCCAGAGTTGTACTACCATGACCCATGTGCTATAAATCAATACGTTCTGATATAAAACCTTACACAGAGGAAATGCTCATGTTGGGTGAGAGCTAGTGCTGGCAGGTGGGGCCGGCTTATTTCCAACACATCCTACTCCTCACTCACACTCTGTAACCACATCCTAGAAATCAACACAACTTGCCCCAAATCTTTATGTGATTGTTTAAACCATAGGGAATCCATCAGCTTTCAGAATCTGACGGCTTTACTGTAATCAAAATAGCTGTCAGCCAAAGAAATCTATTCTGCTTAGAAGTAGCCAGAGCCATTGCTTGGCCAGGTCAGGAGTGTTCACGTGCACAGTGGACCAAGGCTGTGACTCAGCCCAGCGGCCGCCCCCTTGCTGTGCAAACAGATGATGCAGGCAACCATCGCTCTGACCCGGCCATTTCTCACACAGCCAGAGTGACCTCATAATTTCTCCATCCTGGCTTCTTAGGGTCTACCGAGATGAAGACACATCACCACGGGCTATCCACGTGACAGCCGCGAGACGGAGGGCAAAGCCTGCAGGATTATGGCTAATCATTGTCTGCCTGTCCCTGGATAGTTAAGACTTACCAATGAATTGCACCAAATGTGGTGTTAAATCCCAGCTAATTAACTGTGAATCGAGAATAACTTATCCCAGGCCCATTTCATTCATATTGGAGAGCAAAGATCACTGGTGAACAACTCAACCTGCAGTGTGCCACCACCAAATTTGGTAAGGAAGCGTCAGTATTGTCTCAAACACCGTCGATGCAAAAGAAACCACAATTCACATCCTGCAAAAGGCAAGCCCCAGACCGACAGGGCAGGGGAGAATTTATTTTTTTCCCTTTTCTCCTTAGCCGAAGTTATTATCACAACTGCCGGGGAATTTGTGAGATTGGGAGATAAGGATCGTAATGATTCTTTGGAGACCCGTCAATCACTGCAAACTGCTACCAGAATCGAAATTACATCTGCATTTGAATTAGCAACATTACTCGCCAATTTAGATCAGAGTGAACATTTTTCCATTGAAGATGGAATTAAATTAGAAAATGAGTGAGTCTTTAATTTCCAGATTATAAATCACTGAAAATAATTCAACTCCTGTACCTTAAGGCCAATTACATTATCCTAAGCGACATTTTATCTCCCAGCCTTCCGAGTGATTTGGTGACGGGAGCCTTCACACAAATCAGTCTTGCTCTAGTAGCAAGAAATATATCTGCCCACCGAGTCACACACATAAAACACCAGGAACCATTTTAATGCTGAAGCTTATTTTACATGAAATTTGATTGTCTGTTTGATAGTGTATTTTTGTGTTCTAATGAACTGATGCATTCGCCAGATATGAGGTCTGAAATTATGTTGGGTTCAGCAATGAAATTTTAAAATGATCGACTTGTTCCAGGTTGGGGCATCTTCGTCCCTTCTGTCACCTTCTCCCCATTTGGCCTTACAAAAGGCAAAAATAATGTGGATGTTTTTAAGCCTGAACATTCTCTCATCTCTCTATGCCCACACCACCGCGTGTGTCCTGCTTCTGCCACCTTTGACTCAGGTTATTTTCTGATATCTGCATGTCTGTCTCTCTAGACTGTGAGCTCCTCAGAGGACAAGTCATGATTGACTCATGGGTGTATCTGTGCAGTCAAGAGACTGGCAAGGAGTAGGTGCCCAGTAAATATTCACTGCATAAATGGCTGAATGATGACACCTGACCCTTTCCACCTGGCCCCATTACAATCAAATGGCAGCAGTGGGGATTAAACAGATAACCAGGCAGTCCACACATCTCACCACCACCTTCACAAGCAGCACCGCTGAGGCCAACTAGAAAGCCAGGGAGGGGCTCCTCTGTCACTAGCAAGGTCTGATTTTCTTGGGTTAACTGGCCTAAATAAAGATTAAGGAGTCACCCCATCAATTGGTAACCCTTGCCCATCACCAATGAAAGGTAGACTTGACCTAGAAGATGTCTGAGTCCCTGATGCAGGGACGGAGTAGGGGAGGGGAAGGAAAAGGAAATGCAAGAAATTTGGACACAGGGTAGGTGTCTTACATGTTTTACAGGGCAGAGCTTTTAACAAAAGGCCCATTTACAGGCAGGAAAGGGTGCAGAAGAAGACATCATTTTTTTCTCGAGGTGCTGTCTGCTGACTGAGCGGGTGTCACTGACTCAACCTGGGGAGATGCATGGGGCCTTTGCTGGCTCTGGCCTGTGTTGTGAGCTGAGCAAGTTGCTGAAGTTCTGTAGGTGTCCTTCCCCAGCTTCTAAAGTGAGAGACTGAGCCCCCTAGTCTAGCCCCCATTAATCAAGCCCTAGGACTATACAAATGACCCCTCAGGGCCCCACATCACCACCACCAAGATGGCAGGAGGTTCTCATTCAGCCCTCCCCGGCTCCGTGTGGCCCAAGCATGTGCCCCCGCTGGGCCTCAGCCTGCCTGTCCACAAAATGGGGACTCGAGTGTAGACTTCAATATCTGGGAATGGAGTTTGAGGAAGGATTAATTAAACAAGAACCTAGAAGGCCCTGAGTGAGAGAGGGCTGTTCCACCCCCAGGCAACGAAGAGAACAAAGCCCCTTCTCCCTCTCTCAGGTTGTCTGGGACCCAAGTGACACTGGGACAATGAACAAGCTGCTTACCTTATCAGAGAGGGGGGAGCCCCACTGTGTAGCCAGCCCACCTCGGCCTGGCCTGCCATGTGGACAGGAGGTGCCACAGCCTCCCAGCCACTGGGCTGAGCTTCCAATCCTGGAGGTTTCTGCCTGGATCTCCTAGCAGCACGGAGCTCCTCTGGCCTCACCTAGGGGATGCCCACAAGATGGACCAGGTGAGGAGGGCAGGGCAGGGGACTAACCCACAGCCCCTCCCATAAAACACACACACACATCCACCTCTGATCCCCAGCAGCTCTGTTTCTTTAATCTCTATCTGCTTCTACTTGTTTAATCTCTATTTGCTGGAGTTCTTTTTTTCTTTTTTCTTTTTTTTGAGATGGAGTCTCGCTCTATCACCCAGGCTGGAGTGCAGTGGTGGGATCCTGGCTCACTGCAACCTCCACCTCCTGGGTTCAAGCTGTTCTCCTGCCTCAGCCTCCCGAGTAGCTGGGATTATAG
The DNA here is from genome assembly GCF_029289425.2 of Pan paniscus. Classification (NCBI taxonomy): domain Eukaryota; kingdom Metazoa; phylum Chordata; class Mammalia; order Primates; family Hominidae; genus Pan; species Pan paniscus. The sequence continues at coordinate 135,296,785 of NC_073257.2, read as the reverse complement.
GCATGCACCGCCATGCCCAACAAATTTTTTGTCTGTTTAGTAGAGACAGGGTTTTACCATGTTGGCCAGGCTGGTCTCCAACTCCTGAGCTCAGGTGATCCGCCCACTTTGGCCTTCCAAAGTGCTGGGATTACAGGCATGAGCCACCACACCTGGCCGTCTATTTGCTGGGGCTCTTTGTGAGCTCTCTTTTGGAGAATGGTTCTGTTACTCAAATAAAACATCTTTTAAATTTGTAATGAGGCCAGGTGTGGTGGCTCATGCCTGTAATCTCAGCACTTTGGGAGGCCGAGGTGGATGGATCACCTGAGGTCAGGAGTTCGAGACCAGCCTGGCCAACATGGTGAAACCCTGTCTCTACTAGAAAAAAAAAAAAAAAATTAGCTGGGCATGGTAGCATGCGCCTGTAGTCCCAGCTACTCAGGAGGCTGAGGCGGGAGAGTCGCTTGAACTTGGGAGGCAAAGGTTGCAGTGAGCCGGGATTGTGCCACTGCACTCCAGCCTGGGCAACAGAGTGAGACTCTGTCTCAAAAATAAATAGATAGGCTGGGCGCAGTGGCTCACGCCTGTAATCCCAGCACTTTGGGAGGCCAAGACAGGCAGATCACCTAAGGTCGGGAGTTTGAGATCAGCCTGGCTAACATAGTGAAAGCCCATCTCTACTAAGTATACAAAATTAGCTGGGTGTGGTGGTGCGTGCCTGTAATCCCAGCTACTTGGGAGGCTGAGGCAGAAGAATCGCTTGAACCCAGGAAGCAGAGGTTGCAGTGAGCCAGGATCACGCCACTGCACTCCAGCCTGGGCAACAGAGTAAGACTCCATCTCCAAAACAAAATTAATTAATTAATTAATTAATTAATTTGCAATGAACTGAGTCCAACCTGCTCTGTACACATAGACAATTGTAGCCCTAATGGGTAGGTGGGACCAGCCCAAGGAAATCCTCCAAGCTCGTGACAGAGGTTGGACCAGAAGCCACGACCCAGGCCCCCTCCCCGGACTCATCCAAAAATGACACAGCAACCACCACCACTGCCTGCACGGATCATTGCCATGTACGACCCGGACAAGATCACTATACACCATCTACATGAATAGATTCACAACAGCCCAGAAAGGCAGGAGCTATCCCTTCATTCCCATTCTGTGGATGGAAAAGCTGAGGCTCAGAACGTTAGGCCACTGCTGTAAGGTCTCCCAGCTAGTGAGCACTGGAGCTGGGATTTGAACCCAGCAGTCAAGCTTCTGAGCCTACATCTGTAACTGCCAACTTACACTGACAGTGTCTCTCTCTGCAGAGCTGGCAGGCCTGGCCCTCCTCCCTCCTCCTTGTTGGGGCTTTCTCAGTTTCCATGAAGAGTGGGAGACTGAGGCCCTAAGCCCTTCTGGGTTTGGAGCCCAGAGTTCCTTTGGCAAGACTGTAGGGTTGTCAGATTTAGTAAGTGAAAATATCGGGGACACACTTTATACTAAAAGATCGTATTTGTTGTTTAACTGAAATTCAAATGTGGCTGGGTATGCTGTGTCTTACCTGGCAGGCTTACGGGGGTGGCATGTGCTTGGGGAGCTGTGAGGTCGGGGCGGCTCGCCTGTCCCTGCCTCCCGGGGCCCACAGCCATTCCCACATCCAGGCCCTTGTCCCATGCCCTAGGCTCCTTCACAGCATGGCAGCCAACTATGCCCTAGGTGGAGGCTCTGCCCGTAGGGCTATCTTGCCACCAATACCCTCCAGGGTCATTTGAGATTAAGGAAGGACTGAGGGGCAAGTGGAGGCATTTAAATAATTTGGCTCAGAGGGAAGCAGATGCCACTGACTCTCCCTGGCTACAGTCGCACTCAGGGCCTTGCCCTGGCTACCTCCACTGCTGCAGGAGATGCCTGGCCTGTGACCACTGTGTTCACACGGGAGGGACAGCAGAGCACCAAGCCTAGCATCACTGGACATTGCTGACCTGTCCCTCTTTGGCCACCACAGCACCTTGAACAGCACCTGGGACGTTGCTGACACATGAGTGTTTGTGGGATAGCTAGAGAATCTAGGGAAGGTATGGAAATGCCAAGCACCTCCTCCTCCCCAAGCCCAAGGCAGACATTGCTAATCGACTACTGCATGCTTTCCCACAGAGTCCAGATGCAGCCTGGGCATCCTTCTTAACATGGATCAAGGCTACCACCAAGGAAGGATATTAAAGAAATGGAAGTCATCTGTGGTTGAAACTCAGCTGCAGCTGAGGGACTGGGTTGGATCAGGGAGGGGGACAGGGAGAAGACAGAGGGCAACAGGTTGTAAAGGAGGAAAGGCACAGACCCTCAAGTCAGAAGACCTGGCTCCCAGCCTGCTGCACTCAGCACCTCTGAGACCTCGAGCAAGCGCACTCCCTGCTAAGGATAGCTCTGTCCTTGGTGAACAGGCACAGCGCTGTTCCCCATGCAGAGCCCTGCGGAGGATATATCCTGAGAGGCGCTGGGCACAGTGCCTGCTTCCCAGCAATCCTCATTCCACCTCCTCCTCTGCGAAGCTCTCTCTGCCTGCGTCTGCAGGCCCAGGGCAGCTAGAAAGAAGCATGGGCACAGGACGACCCAAAGGCTTCCATCCTAGTTGGCATTTTAGATCAGAGAATTTTCTAGACAGAGCCCAGGATCCCAGACCTGTACTCTCAAAGGCTCAGCATGGAATGGCATTCATGAAGGGCTCAGTGTGCTAAATTCTAAAGCAAGCAATAGAGCAATAAAGGAAGGAATTGAACCACGCGGAACCAGGGGTTCCGCAAGTCCCGATCCCATCACTGACCACTCTGCACCCATCTGCTGTTCGATCCTGAGACGTGTGACCACAGCAGTCAGATCTCCTAGTGACTGAAGTCTAAGCAATGGACTCATTAAGGGAAATACTAGCAGGGGATGTTTGCTTAGGACTTTACAATGACAACCTGTAATTGTAGACACACACACACACACGTGTCTATTTATTATTGTTAGTTAATTCTCACAGCAACTGAGTGAAAGCTGGGCAGGATTTCTTCTCAGGCCTACTTTAAAGTAAGAATACTGAGTCTAAGACACTGTCCAAGGCAGAGCCAAAGACGCGCTGAAGCAGGCGGGAGACCGCGGCACAAACCTTTCACTGCACCAGCTCCCAGCTCCCAGCTCCACATCCTGTGTGAACTAGCAGTGGTACCTCTCCTAGACCTGGAAGGCATTCTGGGGTGGTGCTCTCAGGAGCCAGGAATCCTTGACTGTAAGACACAGGAAGGGCCTCTCCATTCCTCCTAGGGACACAAAGGGCCTGGGTCTTCTTGGTGCACATTCTCCAGTAGAGCCTAGGCGCCCGCTCTAGGCTGAGCTGGGGCAGAGGCGGCCATGTATGGTACTGGGTGAGAGCAGTGCATGTGAGGGTGAGGTGTTCTCGCCCCCATCCCCAACATGCACACACATGCACACACACGCCCACACACGCCCACACATGCACAGCCTCAGCCTTTGCTCTGGTCTGAGGTCAGTCAGCTCACGGCTCACCCTGGTCCTGGGAACCACATCCATTCTTCCTGGCCCCTTCCTGTAACCTGATGAGAACCTCCCACTCTCCATTTCCCACTCCTCAACCTCATTGTCACAGCAAGCGTTGAGAAGCTGGGCTGCCTTGTTCAAGTGCATCTGTCTTGTTAGGTGATCTTGAAACACTGGGAGGGATTTCTGGCCCCTTTAAGACCCCAGATTGTTCATGGAGGAAGCATCATCCAGAGCCGTGGGGCTTTGGGGCTTTGCTTTTTTATATGAGAAGCTGGTGAGGGCTGTGAACAACCTCCCCATCCCCAGAAAAATAGCTACGTGCGTACACACGTCAATCTGCACACAATTTCATGGGAACATCTCTATGATATTGGGGGTTTTGACACGCTCTCTGCCCTTAGAAGGACAAATTTTATTTAGGGAGACAAGATTCACCCATGTTAACCAAAAGCACACAGGACAGTGAGCAGCTATGGCCTGGATCGCCCCTGCCATCCCGTGAAGTGAGGTTGGGGAAGGGAAAGCTGAGCAGTGGCGGGTTCAGGAGGCAGAGGTTGGAGTCTGTGCTTGAGGGATGGAGAAAGTGAGCAGGCAAAAAGGAGAGGGGCTGGGGAGGTCCTGAGCCTGTTTTGTTGTCTGTAAAATGGGCCACAGTCCACTGAGGACTAATAATATTTACCTCAAAGGACTGTGGGTAACAACAAATGTGGGGACACAGAAATGCTTAGCCCCCTTGTGCTGGCACACGGTCACCCCGCTCACCCTCTTCAGGCCCAGCGGTGCCTGGCAGGCACACTCAGGAAGTGCCTGTCTCTCTCTCTTTTTCCTCTCTCTGACCTCTCTCCCTATTTTCTCTTTCTTTCTCTTTCTCTTTTTCTCTTTCTCTCTCTCCCTCCACCCCGCCCCCCATCTCCCTCTCCATGTCTCTGAGCCTCCCCCTCTCCTGGTCTCTGTCTCCTTCTGTCTCTTTGAGCCTCCCTCTCTCTTGGTCTCTCTGTCCCTTTCTGTATCTCTCCCTCCCTGTCTCCGTCTATCTCTCTGAGCCTCCCCACTGTCTCTCTTCTCGCTGACCCCAGGCCCTCTTCAAGACTGTATTACACTGGCAGCAATATTAGTGACCTCCAACCAAGCAAGATTTTTCCAGAATGCCCCCATGGGCCCTGCTTCTCTGGCCCCAGGGCAGGAATCTGCCACATCTTCAGCATTCAAAGTGTCAGTGCTGGACTGACCATGACCCACCACTAGGCCCTGCTTGGGCCTCCACACTGCCCACCACCCGCAACCCCCCACTACACTCCTGGCATCCCTGCAAACTTCTCCAGTCTCTAGGGCATGCTGAGCCCTTTGAGGGACAGACCCATGTTTGCTCACCCTCCCTGTGGGCATCCCAGCAGGAACCCCCCTTCTCACAGCAGGGTCCAGCCTGTCTCAGGGCTGCAGAAGAAGGGAGGTACCTCCAGAGAGCCCACCCCAAGAAGACTGTGGCAGGAGCTGTGCAGGGAAACAGAATAGGGAATGCTATTTCCCTTGAAATTCTGTAAAACAATGGCAACCAAAGACGCTGTGCCTTGGACCCTGGTGGCAAAGCCTACATCAGTGGGGAGGAGAAAGAGCTCTTCCTGCCCAGGTGCTCACAGAACAGCCCTGCTGGCCGCAGCCCAGGAGCCTGATACTGTTCCCAGCACTTAGCCTGCTGCATATGAGATTGAATCCTCACACTGCCTCATGCAGTCATACCCACTTATAGATGAGAACAGCAAGACTCAGAAAAACTGTGTGATTTGCTCAAGGTCACTTAGTAAGGAAGTGACAGGACCAGCATTCACACCCAGCACAGGCTGGCTGCCTGCAGTGCCTTTTTTTTTTTTTTTTTTTTTTTGAGACAGAGTCTTGTACTGTCTCCCGGGCTGGAGTGCAGCGGCGCGATCTTGGCTCACTGCAACCTCCGCCTCCTGGGTTCAAGCTATTCTCCTGCCTCAGCCTCCTGAGTAGCTGGGATTACAGGCATCTGCTACCACACCCAGCTAATTTGCGTATTTTTAGTAGAGATGGGGTTTCACCATGTTGGTCAGGATGGCCTCCATCTCCTAACCTCGTGATCTGCCCTCCTCAGCCTCCCAAAGTGCTAGGATTACAGGTGTGAGCCACTGCGCCCAGCCTGCAGCACCCATTTCATAGAGGTTACAGGGCTCCACAAGCCCCGGCACAGCCCTAAGCATGCCATGTGCTAGCCTGTCGGCTGTTGCCACTTCTTGAATCCTCCTCACTCTTGTCATGGCCTTCCAGATTCAGCCTCTGGCCTCAGAAAGGAAGATCAAATTTGAATGTCTGCTGGTGAGATGATACTGTCTCAGGCCCTTGACTCTGAGGACCACAGTGAGTTTCTTTGTGGTCTATGTGATGGTTTCTAGACCCAGAGCTGGCTCTCTGTCACCCGCCAGTTCTCACTAGCTGATCGGTTGGGCCACATGACATGTATGGCTGGACCTCCATGGTCTGGTAGACAGGGAAAGGCTGGCAACTCTGAGATAGGCCAGACTCCATGCTGTGGGAGCTCCAGGGGTGGCTGCTGTCATGACAACCACAGCTGGCTTCCCAAGGAGCATGGGACCCAGAGACACAGTAGGCAGCAGACCCTATGTGGTGGCCCAGGCCCAGGGCAAGCCAAATCTTCCTCTTCATTATTCTCCCGAGACCATCCCTGCTTTTGTGCAGACAAGAATGCAGTGCTGTTGGCTCAGGTCCTCTTTCTGGTGCAATTGACAGGGTGGGAACACTATGTTGGGACTCAAAAGGGAGCATGTCAGGTTCTGTGCACCTGTGTAAGTAAATGTGCCCATGTTCAAGGATGTGGGAGTCGCATGCACCTGAGACAGCTGCAGGGGACATTAGCAAATGGACACAGAGAGAAAGGCCCAGGACCAGTGAAGATGGTCCCCTGTTCTGGTCCCCTTCCCTGAGAGGATGCTGAAGTCTGGTGGGGAAGAACTGTATGAGCACAGTGGTTGCTGGCTCTTGCATGAAAGACTGGTATAAATCCTGTGTGAGTCAAGGTGCTTCTGAGCCCAAACCATTCACTGTTCCCAAAAAGGTATTTTGCATCTCACCTCTCTGTCTCTTAAGGCGGCCCACATTTCAAGTGATGTGCAATATCCACTGACATACTAGCTCCGGGAAGACAGCAAATGTGCTGGGTTGATCAATATCGTACCCCCAGAGCCTGGAATAGTGCCTGGCATACTGTAGGTTCTCAGTAAATATTTGTGGAGTGAACAAATGAACAAATGGTGCAGAAGTGAATTGGAGAGTCACTGAGATTTTTTAAAAACGAATTGCAGGTATTTTGAGGAAACAGCACATGGGCTAGTTGCTTTCTCTGGCTCGCCTCTCTTCCCATCCTGAGCCAAAAAGTCTAAAAAAGACCAGATTCCAAACTCTTATTGAATGCATGCAGCATTGATCCTGAAGAAAACACAGGCTTCTGAAACTTCAGAAAAGGTCAAAAATATTCCCTTAAGAATCTTTCAAGCAACAGAAAACAACATTGAGGATTCTATGCCTGGCCCCTTGAAGGCCCTCAATAAAGACACACTGGCTGGTTGACCAGTGGAGGAGATGGATAGCCAGCTGGAAGGCCAATGTTCCCACCAGCTCCTAGAATTCAGAATTGCATTAGGATATGGCCAACAGGAGCCCACTGGCCCATTTTTTTTTCCTCTGTAGCCCCATGCTCCACAATGCACAAGGGAAAAAGTCACCTGAGACTAGTCCTGCCCAGGTACAGCGGACAGGTGTGAGTGCATCTGGGGCAGGCTGCCCTGCCATCTGGGATCCTCTCTGTAACCCTGGTACCAGGGGGCTCCAGGTCCTCAGAGGGACACACTCCTCATCCCAAAGCTTCACACCAGGGCCAAGCCTTAGCTCCAGACAATGCCAGGGCCTGTCACACAGAGAAACATTACTGTTCCGAGAGACATGTCCCCTCCCCCAGCCCCATTCTTGATCCTGGACATTAAATATTTATGAGTTCTTTAAAAAAAAACCCCACAAACCTCAAATAATGCAAGTTGTCTACCAGGCAGGGAGATTTCAAGATGATAAACATTATTTAGAAACACCATGATATGCTTCGTATTGTGATGTGATTGGGGACCATATTAAAACCCGCCAAGGCTATTATACCTAATTTTTGTTTCAATTCAGGCAATATCGCCACTGCTTAATATGATTTCTATTTACTTTTTTCTATTGTTAGTATTTTATTGGGGTTGTGTCTGTTTTATCAAGCAGATCTCTTCTGAAAGGAAGGTCAGACTATGCTTGGACCTCGAGTTTTTCTCTCCTCTTTCTTTTAAAGGGGTTTCCATTATATTCTGCTTGGTCTGAATTCACTCAAAAACCCTCAATGCTAATGTAAACTTTTTCTTTACTCTTGTCCAATTACAATATTTCTACCGGCACAAAGCCTGACAGCTTGATATTTAAAAGCTATATAAACTCTCATCATCGAGTTTTATGTCCCCGTTTTTCTATGGTACCATTGGATTTGGGTGAGTGCTACATAAAATGTGTGCATTGAAGGGTTTCAAATGAAGTTATCTCCTCCATCTATAAAAATTGAATTTTAAAGGTTATTTTAATTATAAGTTTAAACCCAGGCGCTATTAATGACAGGGGCAGCCTCCTCCACCAAAGCGTTCATTCACCTTCTCCACAGGGTTGCGGCCGAGATGGGAAATCCTGTTATTTCCTGAATGAAATGCAATTTTGCAAAACAGGATATTATTTTTTAAAGTATTATACACTTTGCATAACTCTCTCTTCCTGGACTGGTCCAGGGAGGTGGGGGAAAGGGTGATCCGCGACTCTGTCCACTGCACTAGGTCTGCTCTTTGCACAACCAGCAGGAATCTTGCCCTATCGAGAGTTCAAAGGAAGAGATTATATCAACTTCCCAACTTCTTGATGCCACATCGAACCCATCTGACTACTGGAAGTCAGGCAAGGATGTCCTATCACTGAATAATTTGGAGAAAAAATAATAAAGTAAGATGCAAATTTCAAACCTCATTTCTTCAGATTGCAATCTAAAGTCCTTTAGTTTAAGGGGGGAAAACATCATTGTTTTGTGGTCTCCTGTATTCTAAGTTTCTAAACATGTTATTGAAGCCATGATTGAAATCTGACAAAAACAGACTGCGTTTTATAATAATGTCCCGCAGCCAAAGTATGGCACCAATAACTAAACAATACTTTATCACCTTTGCCACTTTCAACAGCTCCCATTAATATTGAGATCATAGTGTTCAGCCCTCTATTCCCCAGCTGACTGCCTTAGTGACAGCACTGGCTAAGGCAGTGACATTGAAAAATATTTGCCATGACATGGCCACAAATCACAGCCAGACAATTTTAAAACTCAATATTCACTAAACTTGCATCTGCTAGTTTCTTGTTCCAATTTCTAAAACGTAATTATTATATGTTCCTTTCTCTGAAATTGCAGAACATAAATGGGTATATGTTAAGCAAAGGAGGAGGAGGTGGGATATTAAAATTAAATTCTGGGGGATGTCCAGCCGTGTCATTTAACAAGCCAGAAACTATCCCTGGAGCAGGAGCTGAGAACACAGACACTGTATGTGGTGAAAAGTACCTGTTTTCTGAGCTGTTCAGGATAGTCGCAGCAACCTGAACTCAGATTGCAATTACCTGTGGTCTGAGGTTCACTCGACAGCCTAATTTTATACGCATCGATTTTTATTTTCAGCTTTCTCAAGACGCTGAAGCAGATGTTGGTCCACTTGGCAACTGCCCCTAATTCACTTTACAGAGGCCGTGGTCAACGTGGCAGAATGTGCCCCCACCTACCCTATTCCTGCTGCGCATGGCTAACCTCGGTGGAACCGTGCCAACTGTCTACATCTTGACCCCCGTTCAAGAATCAGGAGCCTGCAAAGTCTTGAAAGCGATGCCATTAACACTGGTTCCTAAGAGGAAAACCTTCCAAGAGACCCGGCATCCACATGGTTTGAACTAAAGCTGCTCCTCTTTGGGTGTGTCCCTGGCTGGGACTCTAAGCATTTTCAGCGCATAGAGTACTTATTTTTCTCTCTGTAGTCCTCATGCCTGCTACAGTAGCTGCCCCACAGCAGACACCTTGTAGGTGTGTACAGAATGGAGAACGAGCAGCTATCCAAGACAGTAGATTATTGTATGAGAAGCTAGAGGATGCCCCTGGCTCTGCCACTAAGTCACCATGGGACCTTGACCAAGTGTCTGCCATTCACAGACCTTCAGTTCTCTTTGTCTACAGAATGAGGAGGTTGTGTAGGATGATCTGGGGCCATTTCCAGCACTCAAGCTCCACTTCATGAAGAAAATAAGTGCCATGTACAGAGACCACTGGAATCTGATGTGTTAAATGGTAAACTCACCATGGCGACCTTCTTACTCTGGGAGATGCTTAGACAGTCCTCAGAGCCTGGAAACCATGGGGAACTGTTAACCATCTATTTTTCCTGTGTAGATACCTAGCTGGAGTTTTTTTTAACTCCTGTATTTTTTTTTTTAAACAGAAAGGTGGCTCACCAACCCATTGGCTGTGAATATCAGCCTTGTGTATTGCGAAGTCCAATAAAATGAAGATTGGGAATTGTCCATTGGATTTAGAAATCCAGAAGCCATTGACAAATAAAAGCTATTTTAGTATATATAATAATACAACATGTGATATGACTTTTGCACCCTAAATTCACATTGGCACTAATCTACCACATCAGTGCCCATGACTCAAAGATGACCTTTCTTTTTTTTTTCTTGAGATGAAATCTTGCTCTTGCTCTGTCGCCCAGGCTGCAGTGCAGTGGTGCAATCTCGGCTCACTGCAAGCTCCACCTCCTAGGTTCAAGCAATTCTTCTGCCTCAGTCTCCCGAGTAGCTGGGACTACAAGCACCCACCACTACGCCCAGCTAACTTTTTTGTATTTTTAGTAGAGACGGGGTTTCACCATATTGGCCAGGCTGGTCTCAAACTCCTGACCTTATGATCCACCCACCTCAGTCTCCCAAAGTGCTGGGATTACAGGCGTGAGCCACCACTCCCAGCCGACCCTTCTTGTTTACTTGTTTATATGCAGGATCAACAGGGACAGGAGCACTCATAGTGTGAAATGACCTCCTTTTGGGCAGGACTGTCTGTTGCAGCTATCCTGTCCCTGTCTTCCCATGGCATGCTGGGTCTGTGTCCTTTAGTTCCCAGGCCCCTGTGTGGAGGAACCACACCTGACTTTGATGACAAGATGGACTTCGAGCCTCAGTGTGAAACTGTAATGGGATGAGACTTTTAGGGGAGGAAGTGAATGAGTCTTTTGCAGGTGGGAGGAATGTAGATTTTTGTAGCCAGAGGAAAAGCTGTAGTAGATTACATTTCCAAGGCAACAACATTCCCCCCCCCCCGTCTACATGACCTTTTGCCCTGTGACCTTGCCACTTGTTCCTTCCCCACTCCCTCCACCCGACCTGTGTCAAGAGATGGAGCTCCCCACCGTTGGATCTGGACAGGCCTTGTGAACAAAAGTGTCAGGGGATGCTGTGAGGTCTTCCTAGGTGAGGTCCTTCCAAGGTGAGGTCACAAAATGCCTTTGTGGATTCTGCTTTGTGTCTTGGTCCATTTCTTCTAGGAACCCAGCCACCATGCTGCAGAGAACCCCAAACAGCCACATGGAGAGAGCCATGAGCTCTGAACTCCTAGCCATGTAAGAATATTTTGGACATTCCAGCCATCCCAGTGCCCCAGCCAACACCACGTAAAGCAGAATAATCACCCAGTCGACCCACAGAATCGTGAGAAATGAGAAATTGTGGAATTGTGGTTTTTATGCCATTGCACTTGGGGTGGTTTGTTATACAGAAACAGATGACAGAAACGAAGTTTGATCTAAATCATGGGTGTGTGTGTGTGTGTGTGTATATATATATATATATGTTCATTGTGGCATTTATTCAACTTTCCTGTCTAATTAAAGATGTTCAAGATAAAAAGTTGAGAAAGAAACTCTTAAAGTCTCAGCTGCCACAAGAAGGAATCAAACAACAGAACATACTCTGGGATGAGATAAAAAGATGCACCCAGAATTTCTAGAATTTCACGAAGCAAGAATGAGTAGAAACAGAACAACCCCCTAATCCAAGAAATTGATGCAGCAGTCCAAGAAACCAGAAAAAGAGAGGAGTGGCCTGTCTGGGATGCCTTCTATGAGATTCCAAATATCTGGAAAAACATATCGGGGTGAAATGAAAACTGTATTTTGCGGGTGGTCTTTCTGTCCAGTTAACATCAGATACTGTTTCAAATATCCAGATGTTTGCCCTGTTATTCTGATTGGTTATAGCCGAAGCATTCACCGTACAGGCGGGAGGAGAAAGATTGGGTTCCTCCAAATCGCAAAACAGCTGTGCTGCAGCCCAACAACATTCAGATATGTGATCGGTCCAACAATAAAGGATTGATTGAATAAGTGACAGCACTCTTAAAAAGAAAAAAATGGAAGACTCAGCAGCCAGGAAGAAGAGTGGAGAAGTCTACTAGATGGGCAAGATGTTCTTACAGTTCCAAATTGTTCACTCACTGCAAAAAGTGAGCTTTAAATCGATATGTAGAGCATAATCTCATTTTGTGGAAAGTAGACTTGTATACAAGGCACTTAGGAAAAGCCTGTAATGCAACATATCAAATACCTATCAGTATTTTGTAATTTTTAAATGGTGAACATGAGTTAATAAATGAGTAAGCAAGTAAATAAATAGAAGGATAAATGTTTGGCTAAATATTAGTATGAGTTTCTCTTTTTACTTCTACTGAGTACCTGGCCTTCTCTCTCTTTGGCCTGCATGAATGATTTGCTTCTGGGAAGACGAGAATTTGTTACAGGAGGAAGGAGATTACATTTCAATTCTAACATTCAAAATAGAACTTTGCAACAGAACAAGGCACAAGGTTTTGTGACAGAGGAGATTTTTCTTGGTTCCTTGGGCTGGCCCTCAGCCAACCTGCATAGACGGGGCCCTGAAGGTGTAGTGAGGAAAGACAAGTAGAAAGAGGAGCGGGCTACCCTGCCCTTCCCTGGACCAGGGATGTGGGAAGGAGACACACAGTGGTGGGCATTGGGGAGATAAATATGTTGAGTCAAGGGACCCTGAGGGCAGAGGCTTTTACCCCACACTGGGAGGAGACCACCATTCAGGGGAGCCTGCACCAGCACAGGGTCACCCAGGCAAAGCACGGAGCAGTCAGACCGGAGGTGTCCACAGTGTTCCAAGTCTTGCTTGGTTCTGGTTTTTACAGACACTGTGCTGAGAGCCGTGGTCTTCCAGTGGAGTCCACCAGGCTGGTCTGCAGCACAGGCTCAAGAGACTGCACAGCAGGGTGGGTGTGGAGGGGGAGCTGGGTGGCTTCAACAGCAAACACTTCTCCTGCTTCTGGATGCCAGAAGTCTGAGGTCAAGGTGCTGGCAGATCCAGTGTTTCCTGAGGGCCGGATTCCGGGTTTGCAGATGGCTGTTTCCTCCCAGAGTGGAGAGAGAGAGAGGAAGAAAAACCCCTGGAGCCTCTTTGTATAAGGGCACTAATCCCATCCTGAGGGCTCCCCCACTCATGACCTAATCATCTCCTAATGGTAGCCCCTCCAAACAACATCGCACTGGGAGTTAGGCTTCAACGTATGAATTCTAGGGGGCCATAAACATTCAGTGCACAGCCCCAGGCAAGCCTGGATCCAAATGCTGGTGCCATTTCTTGGCTGTGAGGACTCAGACAAGCAATTTCATGTCTTCTGAGCCTCCATTTATTGAGCTGAAAACCAGGAGCACCTGAGTTCTTTTGCAGTGTTAGTGTGACAACTAGGGCAGTGTGCACAGAGCACCGGCCATGGCTTCCCAGGCACCTATCACTTTGCAGGTCTCAGTCCTGAGGCTTGGCCTGTGGCCCAGACATGCAGCAGGAGAAGCCCATGAATAAGAGACTCGGGTTCAAACCCAGACCACCACTGACCTGATGAGGCAGCACAAACAATTCCCTCAAAGCCCCTCTAGGCTTCAGTCCCCATGGCTGTAAAATGGCGAATTTGTAATACCCGATCCCAAGGTTCCTTCCGTTTCTACTACCCACCACCTGAGGCCTCCTGCTGGGGCAGCTGCTGCATCCAAGGCCATCTAGGGCTGCCCAGGCAGTGTTCATGCCCCGACAAGATCGAGTTTCTTGGAAAGAGGCTGAGAGAAAACCAAAGAAATCCCTCTCTTTTCAACCCCAGCAAGAACATTTGGATTTTTACTGTGAAGGAGACAGATGACACATTTCAGAGGGGAGCTTCCACGCAATTGTCACGATTATGGAAAGAATCCTCTCATGTGAGACAGGCCTTTATGAATAAACTAAATACAGCTAATATTAAAGGTAATGGTGCAAATGATTGAATACTTGACAGTCCTACCCGCCAAATGGCCTCACGTGGGGAGGTAGGTTGGATAACCAGAGCTCAACCTGCAAAAAAGCAAATGCAAGTGATACTCCTGGGCAGGGGAGGATTTGAGCAAAGGGAAGGCTGCCATTCCTAGGAATCACAAGTTGGGCCAATGACCAAGAGTGACTGGCAACTTGCTGGAAGGGGCCCAGGCCAGGGCTTGCAAGACAAGAGAGGCTCTCCCACAGTTTGGAAGCCCTTTTCTCTCTGTGATGATGTATTTACCTTACCACAGTCTGATCTGTCACTGATGTGTTTGTTCTGTGTGTGAGTGTGACATCGAGACAGGGAGAGTTACCAACTCAGGTTCCACTAGGGGTCCACACACCATCAACGTGCTAAGGGGCTGGGGCTTACACTGCCATGCTCCTGCATACCCTGCTCATCTCCCGTGGCACCCCGCATGCCTTCCCAGCCACCCACCACACAAAGGAAACCTCAGTGACTATCCGAGCTGGTGGTGGGACATCACAGCACCAAGATGCCATCGCACTCTGCGTTTGCTCTACTTGGTCTCTGGCCCAAGGAAACTGCTCCCCCATCAGATCCCTGGCCCAGGGAGTTATGAGGCCTGAGTCCCCAGCCTAGCACTCTCCTTCCTTCCTGCTCGGGCGGCGGGGAGAGGGAATCAAAGCCCACACATGATTCGCAGGAACAATCAATGCCAAAAGAGAGGGAAATTCATATTTCCTCCTGCTCTTCTGTTACTGGCCACCAGCTGAAGTCCTGGAGCTTGAGATTGGATTGGAGCAGCATTGTTTTCTGAGACCCTGCCTAATCTCACAACTGAAAGGCTGCTATTGATCAGAACAAGGTCCCTCTTAGAAAGGTACAGAGGCATTTGACAGTCAATGCTGCTTCCCCTTCCCTGGCAACTTGGGTGTGCATTGGCCTCTCACCTGGTTCCTGCAACCATCTCTGCCTAGCCTGGTATCTCTAGTCCATTTTAGGCATAGCCACAACTATGCATTTCCTAAAAGACGCCCTCCCACCCTCCCCTGGGTGATGAGATGGTGAGGCTTCCTGTTACCCAGCAATGACAGAAGCTCCTTACCTGGTGCTCTGGGCCTCCACACTCAGGCATGTAGCTGTCTCCTCACTCTGCCCTCTCAATCCTCCCCATCCTGGACCTGCATGAATCCCTGCCCCATCAGTCTGGCCTCCTTGTTCTCTGTCCAGAACAACCTCCCGCCTCTCAGTCCTACTGGACCATGTGGATGGATGTCATTGCCTCCCTTGCTGCCTGTCTGAACCCTACACACTCTTGTCTGACCACCCCAGTCCTGCCCTCACATCCTCAGCATACAGATGACAGTGACTGCCCCCCTTCACACTGGGCCTTCACAGCACCAGTCGCAGGTCCATCTGGAGACACCTGTTAAAGATGGCCTCGTGTGAACCTCTCACCCTCCTTATTTGTCAAATTGTGTCCCTGCTCTCTGAAGGTAGGGACCATTCACGTCATGTATTGCCACAGGACTGGCATGTATGCTGGTAGTTGATTCACAGCTCTTGATTTTTCTGACTGTCTCCTCCACCCTCCAAAATGAAAAAGTTGTCTTTCTCCTTCGAAATCCCACAGTGTCTCTGCCTCACTTAGGACTCACAGCACATCTTAAAGAATAAACACATGTCAAGCGCTTGCTTGGATGATAGCAAGAGTTTAAGAAGTGTTGCTTGTTATTGTTGTTGTTATTATTCCCTTACTAGAGTTAATAAGCATGTTTTAGTTCTTCTATTCAATAGGCACTCACTTATTCATTCATCATTTAACAAATATTTATTCAGCACATACTATGTAAGACTTAGAACTCCAGTACTGCTATCTGAATATCTCTGTACCTCCTGTGGAAATAGTAAATGTTCAGTAATTATTTGGTGGAGTGTGAATAAGTAGCCATATCTGATTTCCCATCTATTAGGTTGATGCAAAAAGTAATCTTTGCTACAATGGTGCCATTATGGCAAAAACCGCAATTACGTTTTGCGCCAACCTAATACCTTGTATGTAAAATGCATATGGCTTTGTAACCCAAAAACTTCCAAATGGCTCAATGTCAGAATTGTCACAAGGAAACAGAATTCAGCAACCAAAAAGAATTCTAATCTTTGAGTGTCTCATATGACCTTAAAAAGAATCTACATTATTACCCTTACCAATGCTGCTTAGCAGGCACTTTCTTTTGGGCGCTCCAACCTTGGCAGGCTCTACAAATGTCTCAAAGCTTTTCATACTCTTCCTCTTTACTCTCAATTTCCATTCTGAACCTCTCTTTCCCTCTATGTTTTGGTTTGATTGCCCTGCCAAGCAGGTGCTAACTTTTCCTTTGAGAAGGAAAAATAGATGACTTAGAGATTCTATTTTATTTAGAATCATAGGGCCTGTTTACATGGCAGGGGCTCAAAATGTTAATGTTTGCAACCCCTGACGACTGAACTGTCCTATGAGGTTCTATCCTATTGAAAATCTTAACTCTTTCTTTTAATGAAATACAAGACTAGGCTTATTTTTAACAATCTCTAAAGCAAGTTGATAAAGGCATGGAACACATAGAGGATTACTAAGATAAATATTCTAGAAATAAACACCTTTTAAAAAAAGTTTTACGCCTTTTAAAAAAAGAGTCAACAAAACTGTTGTGTGGATGCATGTTGTTTAGGACACTGCTGGTTTTGTCTCAGGGTGGCTTGCTTCATTTGGAACTGCCCAAGACCACTGGGGAATTAAAATGATATCTTAGTGGATAGTAGTATAGATAGATTGGGAGTCCCAGGTATAAAACATGGGCCTCAAAGGGAGTGTATTCTAAGGATGGTTTAGTTATCTGCAAGGCAGTCTTATGATTTCTGATGTTTTAGTATCTATTTTTCCTTTTTTTTTTTTTTTTTTCTTTTTTTTTTTGAGACGGAGTCTTGCTCTGTCGCCTGGGCTGGAGTGCAGTGGCACGATCTTGGCTCACCGCAACCTCCGCCTCCTGAGTTCAAGAAATTTGCCTGCCTCAGCCTCTTGAGTAGCTGGGACTACAGACGCATGCCACCACACCCAGCTAATTTTGGTATTTTTAGTAGAGACGGGGTTTCACCATGTTGGCCAGGGTGGTCTTGAACTCCTGAGCTTGTGATCCACCTGCCTCAGCCTCCCAAAGTGCTGGGATTAGAGGCATGAGCCACCCCGCCTAGCCTAGTATCTATTTTTCTACTCAGACATTCTATAAGAATTTATCTTTTTGTTATTTTTAAATTTTCACCATTTTACGGACTTTTAAAAAATGTGTAATGTGTTTAGTACAGTTGAAAGGAAAATGGGAATGAAAACTCCATAGAAACAGAGACTTGTCTGACTCGTCCACCACAGCCCCTCAGTACCCACACGGCCTGGAAAATGGATGCGTGGATGGAGAAACCTGGCTCCAAAGTAGGAACATGCTTAAAACTTTCAAAAGTCTTAAACTCAAAATGAACAAACCAAAAAAACTTAGACCTTTTCAATCACCAAATTATCTAATTAATAAGAAACAGTAAAGACAAGGAAGACTTTTTAAATTAGACTTTCAAAAATCAAGCTGTGATTGGTCCCAAGCTATCAAACTAGGAGTGTGAAAGGAGAAGCTTAGTAACAACAAAATAATACTATCCAACATGTACGTGCCAAACACTGTTCTAAGTGCCATACATGTATGAACTCAATCCCCCTAACAGTGCTGCAATCTGGGTATTATGATTATCTCTGTCTCAGTATATGGAGAAATTATGACCCAAAGAGGTTCAGTCACTTGGCCAAGATCATATAGCTAGCAAGTAGGGAGCTGGTATTCAAACCCAGAAATCTACCCCAAAGCCTGAGCTCCTAACCACTTTGCAATGCTGCCCAGACTGCCCCAAATTAGAGCTGTCTAACGATAGCGTGGGTTCCCTGGAGCAAGAGGAAGCTCCTCAGTGCTTATAAGTATTTGAGCAGGAATATTGTAGAGGAAATTCAGGTGTTTCTTTGGAGGAGAAAAATTTCAACTAAATGACTTTTATGGTCTCTCTCAACCCTGAGATCCATGACTCTAAGAAGGATGGTGTCTGATTTCTCTAACATGTTGTATCTAAATTCACTTTTTCCTTCACTGCACCCAATATGCTTGGGTTTACATGAATGAGTCCATATAACTGGGTAATACATTTGGGAAGAAAAAAAGAAAATTGATTCTCCCGGATGAATACCTACAGATACCAAAATTTGCCAGACACTTGCCAAGCTTCCAAATTAACCAAGACCCGCCCCGCTACAGAGGTCAAGCCAGGAGGAGCTCTCCAACCACCACCCCCACCCGCCCCCGCAAGAGATTGCCAACCCAAACACCACGGGCATCTCGGATAAATATTACAATACACTACGGAAGCCCGCCACAGTCCCTGGAAACAAACTTTGGCAGATGCACAAAACTTTGCCAGGTAACTTTTGAGGTCTAGGTGTCCCTGGATGCTTTTTCTTAGGTTCCTTGGCCCAACCCAGAAAACTTTCCAAGCTGCGCTTGTGTTCAGCTGTTCCTGATATGCTCCAATAAGTGTGCTTTCGACACATTGTTAACATAAGGCCAGATCTGTAATACAGCATGGACAATTAAGTGCACAATTTTTGTATAAATGCAAAATCCCTCACTGTGAATTATTTAATTAATGCTCTCCAGTTCATTTAATAGAGCTCTTTCAGAGGCCATTTCACTCACAGAAAACTAATTTCATTCTCCGGGTTGATTTAATTAGATTGTATGATATATGGTATTGCTAATTCAGCGGCTCCGGACGCAGCGTCTGGGCCCGTTGCTCCTATTGTCGGCAATCTGTCAGCCCCATTTTTAACAGTATTGAAAAATTCAAGCTTTATTATTGCTCGCTCACTCTTTCTCTCCCATCAGGAGGAAAGTAATGAGCTTTTCTTCTTACGAGAGCCGGCAGAGAGCGCGGTACCCTCGGCGCTTCAGGCATGAGGCAGTATTAACAGGGCTGATTCATGAGTTAAGTTTCCAACTGCTCGTGGCTATTAGCACTCAGTCCTTTGGCTGTCATTTAGTTAAAAAGACTCTTCGGTTAATTCACTCTTTTAATGAGACTGTGCTATTCAACTAATGTATTTTACTGTATGAAAGGTCACACCAGGAACCAAAACAGATTGGAGGGAATGTAGCAAGAAGCCTGGCTGTCAAGAAACAATTCAAGCCTCCGAGGCATTTAGCAGCCCCTGCGTCTGTAATAAGCTATGGAACTGATGGGCCAGCATTCACCTCCAGAGTTGAGCACCATAAATCAAGGCTAAAGAGAAGGCAGATTAATCAGAGGCTCAGACAAAAAGAGCACGTGTTTCATTACCCATATAATCACTAACATGATTGCCAGACAAGCTAAGGAACTGGATGCGGGACTGGAAAAATATAGTTCAAGAGAGCGCTGGAACTCAGTTCTGTTTAGCTGCAAGCACTAAATCTTTTCATTAAGGCCCAGTTGCCTCCATTTTCTGATTCGGCGCTGGTGGGATTGGGGAGAGAGGAGGAGCATCAGAGGTTTGATGGTGGGTTTGAAGGGACAGGCATGGTTGGAGAGGGAAGCCGTGCTAGGTGGGGTAGGTGCTAAGTAGGTGGTTTGTATAGCCTTGAAATGCAATAGGGGTCCAAGCTGGCAGAAGGGTCCAGCTATGCTGGGCTGCCTCAGGTCTAGAGGGAGGTTCCAGGCCCCTCCTCCTCCTGGAAGCTCATTAAGAATAACAGGATCAGATTCATGTGGCTTTCACTCAACCCTTCCTTTCTTTGGGTTGAAACACACACACACACACACACACACACACACACACACACACACACACACACACACACTCTGTCTTACTTTCTGTGAGTGGGAGGGTGTCAGTGCCTCTTCAGATGTCTGCTTTTTGATATTAACCACACTTGCTGACCCGTGTCAGCAGAAAGACTCTGTATAGATGTCGTTTAGCGGGAATTCCTAAAGCCCTCCCCTCCCTCTAAGGCCTCCAGAGACCACCCTACCTTCTAGGTCACAAATGAGATGTCTGAACCTTTATACCTGCTGGTCTCCAGCTAAAACATATCTTTGGCAATGATTTGCAGATGACTTCCATGGTTCCCAACGTGGACAAATCACAAGAAGCTGCCCTCCCTTGGCATTGGAACCCGCTCCTCCCCAGATTTCTCTGTGTGGATCCTTCTTCCAGTTACTGTCATTGGGAAGCTGAGCCACTAACACCTAGGTGGGGAGTAAGAATATTTTCTTTAGAACTTGAGCTTCCTCCAATGGAACAAATCCTGCCAATTTGAAATTCCTCCAGCTCTCCAAAACAAGGAAACCGTATGCTTAATTACCAAACATCTGTTGCCGAGAACACCCCCTCGCCTTTGCAGCTCTGATCTCACGGTATGAATTTTAAAATCTGTCAGCAAGGGATCACAAAAGCTCTGGGAGCAAAGAGCTGCTCATGTTAACCTCTGAACCAGATAATCTAACAGTAATCCATTCAGAACTAATCAAACATTTACAGAACCGCACCGGCATCCTGGCAAACAATTCGTCATCTTCACGCGCTCATTACACTTCCAACATCTCAATCTACCTATGCAAATGAAGCAAGGGAGCTGACATCGGGACCATGTACAGAAATTATAAACAAATATTCATCCATTATGCTGCTGAAATTTAACAGCTGAAGTACTAACAGTAGCTGAACTTCAAGCCCTGAGTATCAATTATTTATGAACCTAAAACTGACAGGACTGTGTAGGTGAATTAGCTGCATATGTCAAGCTTTGTTATAAATCCCAACCTACTGTAAAACTCATTTTCATAGAATGTATGTACAAGGCTGACAATATATCAACAGCACGGCATTAATAATTTAGAAGAATGAGACCGTCAGGGCACACCTTGCAAACTGTGCTCTGCTCCATAGTTGATATTACAAATAAAAAAGTCAAATAAAATGAATTTCCCATAAACAGAGAATCAAATAAAGCATTTTCTCCATAATTTTATTTTCAATTTTCAAAAACATATCGGTTGATACTTTCATGTTTAGGTACTAGAAGCATCACCCTAAATTTTCTTAATTTCTTCTTTTTTTTCTCCCAAGGAAATGGCAGGAAAATTTTTGATCTAGTGATAAATGAGAGGTTTCCTTGTCTTTTATTTTTATGACAAAATAAATGCAAAATGAAAAGGAGCTGGAACAAGCATAATGTTGTTTGCTGAAGTGAAATTGTTTGCTATGGTTTGCCAATGAAAGTATATAATAAAACAAAGTGCTATGCAGTAATAAAGACAGTTAATTGAGACAGTATTTCTCGAGCTCATGTTAGGATTTTCCTGTCACTCTCTATTCAGAAATGCAGAAGCGCAGCCAGTTGCGAAATCACAGCGACTTGCTCAATTTGCAGTGTGTGATCTTCTCCTGCAGGGCTCCAACCTGAATATGCCAACAGAGAGGGCAGAAAATTCCCTGGCCAGGCTGTGGAAGGTGCGGACTGGAGGCCGCGCTGTCTTGAACCTCTGCCATCTCAGATAAAATAGCCCAAGGCACAGTCCCATCTCCCTGCCGGTCTCCCCTTCCCTCTCCCTCACTGCCAGCTTTAACCTTAGCAATCATTTTTAGGCGACTGATGCTCAACTACGGAGACCCTTTGTCACTGCTAATGACTTCTCCCTGTCCATCTTCTCCCGACTCGGGATATTTATGGCTCTGTTGCCACATTTGTCATCTCTGGCCAGGGAGGAGGCATCTCTCAGTGCGAGGGGGAACTTCAGCCTGTGTTCTTAGTCCTGGGTACCTGCTAGATGCAAAGCTTCAGCCCTCTTTGGGCGAGGAGACATGAAACACTTCGTGTCCTCTCTCATCCTCCGCTCTCCACATACTTGCTCTTTAAGGTCAGGGGAACGGAGCCTCCTTGTCTCCAACCCCTCTTCCACGTTGGCATCTCTGCTGGCTGGGACATTCCTCACACCTTCCCAAGGTGAGGCCCCTCCTGAAGCTCAGAAGCCCTGGCCAGGTGAGCCGAAGCAGCTCAGCCAACCAGACCTAAGCACGCATTAGCTCCTAATGGGCGACCTGTTCCAATTTCCTGCCTCCCTCCCACCCAGGAGCCAAACAAATCAGAAATAGTCATCAGCAGCCTGTAGCTCCCCTCATCTCCATGAGGCTCAAGTAAAAATTAAACATTTCTCCCCAACTCACAGCCCAAAGACATAGGCCACGCTTTGAAATCTGGTGACAGAGTCCTTATCTGGGTTTCCACCCAGAGGCTGAGCTTGTGTTGTCACAGGTGGAGGTTCCTGCAGGAGACACCCGAGTGCCTTCCAAAGTCTCTGCAGGCAAAGCTGCGTCCTTCCTGGTACTTGCTGATGTCCATACATTTTCTTCTCTGCAACCTTTCAGGGCATCGTTAAGCTTGCCAAGTTCTTCCAAATGGCCTTTAGTGGAGGGAACCCTGGCAAGGAGTTTTTTTTTTTTTAGATACTACATGAAATTACACTCTGCAAAGTAGCTCCTTAGACACCCTGCTGGGGCTGGGGAAATTCTCATTTGTGAATGCTCCTTCTGCTGCGTAGGTAGAAAAGACAGCAACCCATTTTCTTCTCTTTAATCCTGATGCCAATGAGAAGGAGAAAGCTGTTCCTCCACATGCCCCAGACAGGGCCTAAACACACGCTAGCTTCCACGGCCACCACTCTGCCCCTCGCAAACACACTCAATTTAGTGTGGTCAAAGCAAGAGAAGTCTCCCTTTCCCTTTATAGGTAAATTCCCCAGGACCAAAGTGACAGAAATGTGAGCAGGCAACAGTGTGACTGGCCTGGTTTTGGACCATTCTGCTCCCTTGAAAAATTACCCTGGAAAGTTAATTGATTAGAATGTGTAGGAAATGCTTGCTGTTATTCAAATGACTGTGAAAGTAGCCTCTAATGTTTCCAGTTTTATGAAATGCTAAAATATTTACACTCTTTTTACTTCAATCAAGGGGAAATCATTTGGATCTGTTTAAAAGGGGAAAGAATTAAGAGAGCTGACATTTCCGGAAGAAACAACGTTCAGGCACGCAACTGGAATTTAAATGAGAATCTGCTTGCGATGCTGACAGCAGGAGCCTTCCCTCCCATATGCCCACAACTGCAGACTCAAACCTCAGGACACACAGAAAGGACCAGCGCTCCGACTCCTGGGGCCAGTGGTGCTGGATTTTATTTGCACTTTTCTGGGTTTAAATATTTTGAGAATTTTTTTAAAAAGCATTTCTCTCTTCTCGGTTTATGATTCCCATTGGCTTGCACTTTTTCCTTCCGGTGCTTCATTCAGCAGAAGGGAAGGAGAGGGGTCGTTAGTTTATTCCCAAGAACAGCTAAAAGCATCACAGGAGTTACGGGCGCTGTATTCTATGGAAGAGGAAAATATATATTTTGGTCTTGAAAGTTATTGCTTCAATTACCTAGTAATTTCTTAAACAACCTCAGGGTGGGCTTTTAAGAGGTGGGTTTGAGAGACGCCTACAGAGACACTGTCCCTGAGTTTTTCCATTTAAACTTGTCAGAGTAGAGGTAAAGTGCCCTTTTCCATGTTAACGGTGTACAGGAGACCACCAGGAAAAGCTGGCATGTCCAGGGCACCGGGCCCTAAACTTGTCTCCAGCTGTGATTTTACAAAAACATCAAAAGATGTTCACAGCAGCACCACTCATAATACACAAAAGGCGGAGAGAGCCCAAATATCCATCAACTAATGAATGGATAAAGAAAATGTTGTAAATCCACATAAGGGAATATTATTCAACCATAAAAAGGATTGAAGTACTGACACATGCTACAGTGTGGCCGCACTGTGAAAACACTATGCTAAGTGAAAGAAGACAAACACAAAAAGTCA
Organism: Pan paniscus; assembly: GCF_029289425.2. Classification (NCBI taxonomy): domain Eukaryota; kingdom Metazoa; phylum Chordata; class Mammalia; order Primates; family Hominidae; genus Pan; species Pan paniscus. The sequence continues at coordinate 135,272,853 of NC_073257.2, read as the reverse complement.
CAATAGTGTGGGATTCCATTTACATGAAATATCCAGAATAGGTAAATCCATAGAGACAGCAGACCAGGGGTGGGGGGAGGAGGAAATGGGGAGTGATGGTTTATAGATATGGGGTTTTATTTAGGTGTGATGAGAATGTTTTGGAATTAGATGGAGATGGTGGTTGCAGAATCTCGTAAATGTGCTAAAATGCCACTGAATTGGTCACATTAAAATGGTTAATTTTATATTATGTAAATTTCACAAAAAATTTTTAGGTATCATCAATTGTTATTAATGAATGGAAGAAGAAACTAAGGTGATGGTCAGGTTCTCCTGGTGGTCATTCACGGGCCAGCACTCGCTCGGGGTCAGGAGCATCTCCTTGCTCAGCGAGACCTCCCTGACTGACACCTTTGCCCCAAGACATCCTGTGTTCTGTTTGCTGGTTTAGCACTTTAAAATACATTTTTTAAATTTTACTGTGGTAAGAACATGTAACATGAGATCTACCTTTGTAACGATCTTTTTTTTTTTTTAGATGGAGTCTCTGTCACCCAGGCTGGAGTGCAGTGGTGCGATCTTGGCTCACTGCAACCTCCGTCTCCAGGGTTCAAGCCATTCTCCCTGCCTCAGCCTCCTGAGTAGCTTGGATTACAGGTGCACACCACCATGCCTGGTTAATTTTTATATTGTTAGTAGAGACGGGGTTTCACCATGTTGGTCAGGCTGGTCTCGAACTCCTGACCTCAGGTGATCCACCCATCTTAGTCTCCCAAAGTGCTGGGATTACAGGTATGAGCCACTGCACCTGGCCCCTCGTAACAAATTTCTAAGTGTACAATATAGTATTAGTAACCACCAGCGTGATGGGCAGCTTATTCTACTTATTCAGCTTGCATAATTGATGCTTTATGCTCATTGATCAGCAATTTTCCCACTTCCTCCTCCCCCCAGCCTCAGGTAACCATCATTCTACTCTCTGATTTTATGACATTAACTATTTTGAATTCCTCATATAAGTGGAATTTTATAGTATTTGTCCATGTTGTTGCATATGGCAGGATTCCCTTCTTTAAGGCTGAATAGTATTCTATTGTATGTATACATCACATGCTCTTTATCCATATATCTATCCATGGACATAAGTTGTTTTCACATCTTAGCTATTGTGAATAACACTGCAATGAACATTGAGGTGCTACTATCTCTTTGAGATTTTGATTTCAGTTCTTCCTAATACTCAGAAATGGATTACTGGATCATATGGTAATTCAATTCTCAATTTTCCATTTTTTGAGGAACCTCCATGATTTTCTCCACACTGGTTGCACCATTTTGCTTTCCCACCAACAGTGCACAAGAGCTTCAATTTCTCCACATCCTCGCCAGCCCTTGTCTTTTATGTTGGTTTAGCTCTTTATGTGTCAGGACACACACACTCTCAGGTGACCTTAAGCAGTGTCCAGGAGGATGACAGGAACAGTGATGGCACCACCTGGCATCACAGAGACATGCCTAACTTGGGAAAAGAAGGTCAATCAGGACACCTCTAAGCTTGAGCCACCTAGTGACTGTGGCAGCTCAGAGACAACATCTATTCATCCTGACTCGAGGGCTCCCACATTATGACAACTCAGGAATGCTCTGCTCCTACTGCCCCTTATGCAGGATTTCTGCTAGCTCATGGCTTCCACCCCTCCATGGGTCCTCCCTCTGCCTTCTCCATTTCTTTGTTTCTGTTCTCTAGAATGAACCATCAGCCCATTATTCTCTGTATATCTTGAGTTCCAGCACCTTGCCATAGCCTCCAGTTTGTTCATCAATTACCACCATCTCTGTTGGGGAAAGGCATCACATCTGGGATATAACAGGGCCTATGCATTGGGTGCCTGACCAAGTTAGCTGAAGCCAATTCGGTGAAACCACAGGCTCATCTGACTGGATGACCCTCGAGAGGGCCCAGATCTCATTAGCCGCACGTTTGATGGCGCCTCTGTGCAGCCTCCTCCTTGGGACAGCCTCATTTTCACACTCCCTGTTCTTTGTGCACTTTGGCAAAAGCCAGAATGCTCCATTTAAAATGTTTTGGATCTTGGTGTTGATTTTGTCTAAGTCTGTGGTTGTGCAGTACCCACCACTCTGGCCACCCTTGCCCAGCTGGGAGAAATGTGAAAACAGCTGCCTGGGATCCTAAGGTCCAGGCCAAGTGACTGTTGTTAGTCAGCCATTGTCATCAGAGGAAACCCAGGCCCTGAGCTTCCTACGGAGCCAGACTGCAGCAAGGTGGTGACAGCGAGGCCTTTCTTCAGGGAACATTTCATTTGGGCCTTTCAAATCACAGAAACCCAAGCAGACCTTGCTAAGGCAAAATGGAGGAGATGTGAGCTCCCAGAATCTAATGAAGAGCAGGCTGCAGCCAGGCCTCTGGGACAGGCTGGAGGCAGATAGCCCAGTGACTCCAGGACCCTCTCCCCATCTTCTTTACGTGTGAGGACCGGCCCACTCTTTCGCCTTACAGGTTCATTTCTTCCAGGTAGTTGGAAATATAACCACTAAATACTCTTATGTTTTACTTACACTGATGAGATACCATCCTGAATCTGTACCCAGGGGAGCCACTCATCAGCCCAGCTTGGGTCAAGTGCCCACTTCTAGACTGTTGAGGCATGACTGGTGGCAGGGTCACTGGAGAAGAGAAGCTGTTCTAGAAGAAAGATGCTTTACAGACAATTCCAAGTATACAGCTCAGCTGGGCTTCAGGGCCAAAATTTCTGGCTCAAATCCTAGCTTCACGATTTTTGAGCCGTGTGACCTCGGCAAGTTATTTAACCTTGCTGTGCCTCAAGTTCCTCATCCACCATAAGACCCTGTGGCTTAGGGTTATTAAGAGGATGAAATTAGGTATCACATGCACTGTGTGTGGAATGGTGCCTGGCACACAGTGAGAGCTTCATGCTATCTATTATTATTTTGTCAACTGTGACCCTGAAAGGCAAGTCAGGCAAGTAAAGAATAGAGAAGGTATTCCCAGGGGGACCACAGTGTGCAAAAGCCAGGTGACAAGACAGAGAAGGGGGCTTCACAGAAGCATGAGAGATGCCACCGGGCTGGCGGTTAGAATTGATGGGTGGGGTACAGAACTGAGGCACTGGCTTAGATGGGCCCGGAAAGGTGAAGGGGAGGCCAGAGCACAAAGGGCCTTGAAGGTCTTCTAATGAGTGGTCCAGCTCTGCCTCTGCCTTCAGGAAGGCACTGGAGCTCAAGACCAAGTTCCACAGCTCCCTTCCTTCCTATCTCCCCAGCAGGAAAGTCTTCCTCACTAGCCCCACTGGGCTCCAAGTTGCTCATTGAAGGGGAGTGAGGAAGAGCTGCTGTCACAAGATGGTTTCCTGGGAAACAGAAGATGCAGAGCAGAGATTTGTGGGCAGGTTTTCTGGAGACAGCTCTCAGCATCGACACCTGTACAGGAGTGGCTGAGGCTGGGGGGATGGAGGGAGGAATGGAGCTGTGAGTCACCACAGGGACCTTAGCCTACCCCACAAGAGCTCTGCAGCTGGATTGGCCCTGCAGAATTGTTCCAAGTTGAGCTAAGAGAATTGAGCTTTGTACCCACTCACTGACCATTCACTGGATGTGCATTTCACCTTGGGCTGGGCAGGCCAAGTGCATTTCTCAGAGAAGAATCCAACTATGAGCTGCCAACAGCCCACACCCCCAGACGCTGGAAAGGAAGGGGACTGGCCAAACGCCACAGTGTCCACTGTGCTTTTATCTAGACCAGTGCTCAGCAAACTCTTCCTTAAAGGGCCAGGTAGTGAATATTTTAGGCTTTGAAGGCAAATAGGCAAAATCAGTTACTTATATAATCATTTTAAACTCTAAGTCAGATTTGGCCTATGAGCCATAGTTTGAAGACCCCTCATCTAGATCTATGTTGTCCAAAACGACTGCCACTAGTGGTGGCATTACAAGTTACTAACCCTCATAAAGCCTCGGCTTCCCTGTACCTCATAGTGTGTATTAAACAAGAGGACAGCCTGGGCAAGGTGGTTCACACCTGTAATCCCAGTACTTTGGGAAGCCGAGGTGAGTGGATTGCTTGAGCCCAGGAGTTCAAGACCAACCTATACAACATTGTAAGACCCCATCTCTAATTTAAAAAACAAAGCAAGAGGACACAGGAAAAGCACATGGCACAGCAATTCTGGTCCTCCTGTCCCTTCTTCTACTACTTCCTATGGTCAAGTTCCTCTGAGCCTAGCTCAATGTCTTATCGCCAGTAACTACCCAGTGAAGATTCCATGGTTTGTTAGAGCACACAGGGAATTGTCTGAAAGGAAATCAAAGCACCCTGATAGCAGCTGGGCTCAATAACCTCGCAGACTCCCTGCACTCCCCATCCACCACGCCCTACCCCCCCCCACCCCCGATGTTTCCCCAGCCTCTGAGTGATGCTCAACAGGAGTGTGGCTCCGACTGGGCCTTGAATACCTTGGGGAGCATTTTGTGCACAAGAAAGCCCACCAGCTCTACTTAGATATTAAAACGAGTTACCACTGTACCAAATGCACTGATTACCTAATCAATCTGAATACACTGTCTGAAGACAATTGAATTTACAAAGCATTTCAAATGCTTTGTAAAATTCAGCCCAGACAAGGTGTGTGGAATTTGGATGGGTATCTCCCAATGCCTGAGAAAGCATACTTCCTCTCTCCTCTGAGAGTGAAGCAAGTTTGCGGATCTCTAAACGGCCAATCTCCACCCCAACCCAGTGGGGAGGAAGCTGACATTTCATGGTATCCAGAGGGCACGCTGGACAAGGTCACCTCTCCTTCATTCAGGAAGGCTGAGTAGCAGCTCTGCTTTTATTTGAAGGGGGAGGGGCTATGGATTGGGAACAGGAAGAAGCTGGAGAAGGGTATGAAGCAAGTTTCTATCATTATTGTTCTTATTGTCAATACCTGTGAACTGAGTCCCACGCCACACTGATTCTGGCCATACCAGTTATCTCATAAGGAGGAGGAAACTTTGGCTTCTTTGCTCCTTATCAGCTAAGTCACTGAAGGACAGATGCCACAACTGCCACTATTCCAATGGGCTGCAGTTGTGTGCTCACATCAAGAGACCTGCTCAGCTTGTTGCTTGCTGGTTGGACTTACATATACTTTGTCTCATCTAGCCACCGAAGCAACTCCATGAGACACACGGCACTTTCCCACTTCCCAGGGGAGAGCCCTGGCTGAGGGGCAAGTGACCTGCCCAAGGCCATGCAGAAATTACCTTGCAAGAGTCAGGATTTAAACCCCAACCCTCTTCCTTGAAGTCAAAGTCCTTTCCACTATGCTACGATGCTTCAAGAAGTAAGTCCCAGAGAAGCCTGAGACCTGGACAAAGTTCCTAGGATTTGAATAATGGGAAAGTTGCCTCAGTGCTGAAGCTGAAGTGACAATGAAAAGTGGGGCTGCGTGTGGGGGGACGGGGTACAATACCAAAGCTGAGATTCCACTTTCCACGAATCTTTTTCCTATGAAGACGTGGGCTTGTCCACTCTAGGAAGACAGTTTCCAAGAAAGCCTGCATAGAGAAGAGCATCATTGGCCCAACAACTGACTGGCTGTCCTAGCCACAGTGTCCTCACGGTCAACGAGCCATCAAAAGTTCCAGACAAAAAGATTCTCTCCTTCTCTGGCACTGTAGAATTCTGCGATTATAATTCATTGACCATATTATGGTATCATTTCTAGCAAGGTAAAACCTCCATTTACACAATTATCACTTATTCAGTAACCACTGACTATATACATGTTAAGTGCCTGACAGTCTACTAGGCACTGGGGATACAAAAAGAAAGTAAAATTTTAGCCTCATGGAGTTCAAACTGTAATTGGAGATACATACAGATATAGATATTCCAAGAGGAGAAGAGAAGAGAGGAGGGGAGAGAAGGGGAGGGGTGGAAAAAACAGAAAAGCTAATTCTCAACTCTCCTTTAAAAGAAATAGACCAGAGGATTAACTGCTTGTATCAGCCTTGGCAGATACAGTAATGGTGCTCAAAAAATAGTCCATCTGCTTCCCCACATTCCCCAGCTACCCTCATAGTCGGGAGTGATCAGATGAACTGTTCTGGCCAATGTGCCACTTCTGGGCTGAAGCCTAGAGGAGCTGATAGACAACCGTCTCTCTGCCTCTACTGCCACAGAAAACACAATGTTCCTGATGACATCTTAGCTACCCTGGGTCCCTGAGTGACTATATGGAACAAAGCCCTTTGATGACCCACAATGGATGAAGAGCCTGAGAGAGAAATGAACTTGTATCATGTTAAAGCCATTGAAACTTGGAGTCATTTTTTACTGAACTTTATCCAGTCTATTCTGACTCACACAGGCAGATTAGAAGACTAATCACACTTTAGACAGGAATTGATTTCTCTACATAAAAATATATGACATGGTTTTAATTAACCTTTTTTCTATATATGGTCTCGAAAAACTTAAGACTATACATTGTAAAACCAGTCAGTGCCCAAGCTGACTTCCATTTCCTACAATTTGGAATTTATACCATTTTTCATGAATTTGTTTTCCAAATGCTAGAGAAGCAAACCTCAGACAAAAAGAATTCTAAAGTGTAATTGGTAAGCTAAGAAAATACTGGCATGGAAAATACCACTTTTAGGAAACCAACAAAAGATAATGGAAATGCAGAGGCTGCGCATTGTCCTGTTGCCATGGTGAACGCAAGACTAGCACGGTTCTAGATGCTATGATAGCAATGACAGCGATGGTTACTGAGATGTCAGCCTGCTGGCAACATGGCTCAGTCTTACCTTGGAAGTCTGGAGCTTGATGATGAGAGGACATTGTTGCCGGAATCTGAAATAAGTCCTGGGTTACTGAACTAATTAATATGAGTTACTAGTTTTTGAAAAATGGAATGAAGCTGGGCGCGGTGGCTCACGCCTGTAATCCCAGCACTTTGGGAGGCTAAGGCAGGCGGATTACCTGAGGTCAGGAGTTTGAGACCAGCCTGGCCAACATGGTGAAACCCCATCTCTACTAAAAATACAAAAATTAGCCGAGCATGATAGTGTCCACCTGTAATCCCAGCTCCCAGGAGGCTGAGGCAGAAGAATCACTGGAACCCAGGAGGCAGAGGCTGCAGTAAGCTGAGATGTGCCACTGAACTCCAGCCTGGGCGACAGAGCAAGACACCATCAAAAAAAAAAAAAAGGAGAAAGAAAGAAAGATGGAATGAATAACCAACTCAGCTTCCCCCACAAGACTGGGAGAAAGATGGAATTGTTTCTCTGAATCATGGGCAAGCTCATCACTTCTGATGAGAAAGACACTTCAGCAACTTTGCTTCCTCATTAGTTAAGCAGCTAAAGAACAGATACCACCATCTCAGCGAGCTTGGGTTAGAGGCTCAGGCTGACAGACCTGATCATAGTATTAGTCACTGGTTGGGTAGGTTCATAGCTCAGCCCTGTGGGGGACGCAGAGCAGAGTAAGGAGGGGTAGGAAAGAAAAATTGAGAGGGTGGAATTCAGCCAAACCTAGTGGGTTTTTATCTCTCCCACAAGCTTTTGTATAAATGAATCTGAATAACTGGTTATTAGACAGCAACTATCTGAATATATTCTGTTGAACCAATGCCTACTAAACGTCTACTATATGGTAAGAACTGTGCTAGACACTGGGAATAGAGAAGACAGACATTGATCCTAACCTTGGGGAACTTAAAGTCTCATTTAGTAAGCACCTGTTTTATACCTTGTGTCATATACTGAAGCAAAGGGGATTTAAATAGTAACAACAACAACAATACTACTTTTGCCTCTCGAGGGAGTTACAATCCATTAAGACCCTCAGGAGGCAACTACAGAAGACAGACATTGATTTTTGGGGACTCATGTGGATGGTCACCCCAGTCTTGGGAGTGAGGCATGGCCTCTGCCTTTCATTTTGGAGGCTTCCAGCATTCCCCTCAAACTTGGACAACCCTGACATCTCATTTCTGCATCCTTTTCTTTATCTCCATCTTTGAAGCAGGGTTTCCCTCCAAGTTACATCGTTATACCCAGTCTGAGTGCTGCTGCTTCTTGGAAAGTGCTGCTTTTTTTCAGGACCCTCTGTCTTCTTTCCAAACTAAGAAATTCGAGATTTTTTATTCACATCACGCCAGCTCCCACACAAGGCAATCTATTTAACCATGACCATTGCCTTTGGGTTTAGTCTCTTATCACCTCTACTGGCAGACTGCATTAAACACAGAGCTGAGTTTCTGGTGGGACGCAGTGGTTCATGCCTGTAATCCCAGCACTTTGGGAGGCCTGAGGCAAGTGATCACTTGAGGTTAGGAGTTCGAGACCAACCTGGCCAACGTGGTGAAACCCCATCTTTACTAAAAAAATACAAAAAATTAGCCAGGCACAGGTGTGGTGGCATGTGCCTGTAGTCTCAGCTACTAGGGGGACTGAGGCAGGAGAATCACCTGAACCCAGGAGGGAGAGGTTGCAGTGAGCTGAGACTGCGCCACTGTACTCCAGTCTAAGTGAGACAGTGAGACTCCAAAAAAAAAAAAAAAAAAAAACCCAGAGGTCAATTTGTATCAGGAACCTCAAAAACTTTCATACCTTTTGGTCTAGAAATTTCACTTCTGGGAATAATATTCCAAGGAAATTATTCTAAATACAGCTAAAAATATTTTTGCCCAGATAATAATTGCAACACTATTTATGCTATGGAATGATGAGAAAACACCTAAGTACACACAACAAGGGCAATGGTTAAGTAAATTATAGGCTGTCCATACAATGGGATATGTTTTAGCCATTAAAAATGTGTTTACAAAGAAAAAGCTTTAATAAACAGATTAAATGTTTATGCAATAATGCCAAGGGGAAAAAAGTCATGATTCACAATGGTATATAGAGTTCAAGCCCAACTATAAATTCCATAGGAGGAAGGAAATAAACTAAAATGTTAATAGTTAATGCTAAAAGGTTGAATATGGGAGATTTTTTTCTTTGTCGTTCTTTTCTGTATTTGGCAAATTTTCTATAATGAGGATGAGTTAACTTTATAATCAGAAAATTCACATTTTAAGAAAGTGATCAAACCAGCTGGATAGTCCTGATTTGTTGGGGTCTGTGGGTGGTGTCTGGTGGGCCAAGTGTAGCTGTTCAAATGTGGGAGAGACAGCCTCTACGAAATATCACCAATATTCTTTAAACCATTAAACACATTTTATAATTGCAATTGCTTCCTCTAAATTGGCTGTTTATTCTGTTAATGACTTTTTTTGTGAACCACTGTTTACAAATAAGGCAGATCCTAGAATCTGCTAGCAATTAGGGAATTGTTCTGGCGTCCTAATGAAAAATAAACACCATTAATTACGCCTGTCCTGGCTTCTACTCATGTTGGTTTTGTGTCATTTACTTTGGGAACGGATGTGAACAACCCTTAAAAGATGTGTTTCACCTACAGATTGTTCCTGGGCATCGTTTGCTAATCTCATGGCAAGGAGAAAATGTGATTAAGACGAGATGAAGGAAGACTTCCTCTCCTCCTCCATGTCGGTTGTCATAAACAGTGGTCTCCTGACGATCGTTGTTACTAACTCAGCTATTATACTTTGCATGTGCTCATCAACTTCATAGGCCAAGTTAAAGCTTCATTCCTTGGACCAGAACCCAGTGGCTAAAGTTGTCTCAAATTGGAATGCAAAAACACCCTTACTCCTGTCCTGCCTGGTCTGTGCAGAAGCTGTGGGTATATAGTAGACGATATCTGACTATGAGAGAGGTGAAAGTTATAATAAAATAAAATTACCCAGAAAAATAAAAGCCTATTTCCAAACAAAGAGATGTACATGAATGTTCATAGCAGCTTTAATTTGTAATACCCAAACTGGATACAAATCAAATGTCCATCAAGAGATAAATAGACAAATTGTGATATATCCATATAATGGAATATTACTCAGCAATAAAAAAGAACTACTGATGCACACTGCAACAGGAATGAATCTCAAAATCATTATGCTACATGGAAGAAGCCAGCCAAAAAGGAATCCATACTATATAATTCCTTTTATATTAAATTCTAGAAAATGCAAGCTAATCTTTAGTGACAGAAAACAGATGGAGGTTCAAGGAGATGAGGGAGGGGCTACCGTGGGGAGATAGACATGTTCATTATCTTGATGGCACAGATGAATTTAAGGGTGTATACATATGTCAAAACTTACACTTTAAGTAGAGGCAGTTTATTGTTATATCAATAAACTTGCTTTTTAAAATGTAATGAACCACATCTTTTTCTTATAAAATTAGTCACAATTTTATTCATAGCAAAAGGGTTCTACCATTAATAAGTAACCTTCATTTTTAAAAATTAAAAAATAAAATAGAAAGTGGTGAGGAAAAAACTAATGCTCTCGCACACGGGATGAGTGGTTTAATTATAATTTTGGCTGAGTGGCTGGTTCACATGCCTTCCATGTATGTTATGTAATATTTTGCATGTGTCAAGTATTTCATAATTCAATACACGAGATTCTGATTGCGCAGCATGAGAAATGTTTCATTTATAAAACATGGCCCTAGATAGATAGCAAGAAATGAGGAAAAGCAATGCACAAAATAGAAAATTTGAGGCCATAGAATCACCAACAACCTCACATGCGTTTTCCTGGGTCTATGCTAATGGCTGATGCTCATTCAGAAGCCTGGGAGACTGTTCTAGAAGCTAAAAGCTCAGCTAAAATAAAGGGCTGCTTCCAAACTTTTATCTTAAGATGAGGTGGTTCCACCCTCTGGAGGTGCATTCAGAGCTGCACAAAATTACCCTGAGTGCCATGCCCCCATCATATGGGCCCAGGCCCAGGAAAGGCCCAGTCTCCTTTCCTTGCTCCAGTCAGCCCCTCCCTGCCCTGCTCTGGAGCATCTCCCTATACACCCAGCTCACCCAGACTGTCCTCACCTGGTGTCACCCCAAATACTACTCCTTGGGAAACCTTCTCGACTGCCAGCCAGGTCGAGGCACAGATCTACACCTGCTCTGTCTCTAGCTTCACTTTTGTGTCTTGTGGCCCAATCCCATGAAGGGCCCTGCGCCTCAGGACCTGATCTCAGCCTCCCCCAGGAATAGGAACCCTGAGACAGCAGAGTTTCCTTCACTGTGCCTCCTTGGTGCCTGGCAGATAGTGTGCACTCAAGAAGCTTCAGGACGAGTGGAACAAGGACCCACCCAAGATTCCTGGAAGGGCCGGTGAGGAAGGGGTGGGTTACAAAGAGGCATGACATCACCTAGAAGTATAAAGAGGAACAACATGAAAAAAATGGGTGACCTTCTAAGGACAGGCTGATGCAGAAATTCTTTGGTAGGTTCCTCTGCAAAGAGCTGGGGATGAATATGCTAGAATATTCTAGCACTTCTGGACTTTGTCTTCTTACCCCCCTAACGATGCACATTCACACATGGATCACTAGTGGGCAATATTGCAATAGGTCATTTTGGAAACAAGTGCCCTCAGCTGCTAAACCACTGATGTGCATATACAAAAAAAAAAAGAAAAGAAAGAAAGAAAACACTAGCTAAATTAGCAAGAGCAATGGTCAGGAAACCAAATAGCAATTGAGAACCTAGGCTTTGGGTTCAATGCACTTGTGTCTGAATCCCACTCTGCAGTTTACCAGTTAGATGTCTGTATTAGTGAGGCTAACAGCTATAACAAGCAGTTTGCAGGTCTGAGGCTTAGCCCCGTAAAGGTTTATTTAATCCACTTAGTCCTCAGAAGCAGGCCCTCCATGCTGTGGATGCAGGATCTCTGCATTTTCCATCTGAGGGCATTTCCAGCTTCTAGGGCCTCCTTAGAGTCATCCCCCAAATTCAATCTGTTGATGAGTGAAGAGAGTGTGGAAGATTACACAGGTGTTTTATGGCCAACCCTGGAAATGATGAACATTGCTTCTGCTCTCATTCTGTTATCCAAAATGCAGGAACATAGACCCAATCTAATTGTAAGGGAGACTAGGAAGAGTGGAATTCCTGTGTGTCCGGGAAGAAGAAACAGGATTAAAGAATGTACCAGGTTAAATAGTGTCTCCCCCAAAATGTGTGTCCTTTCCAGAGCCCTGGAATGTGATATTATTTGGAAATAGATTAGTAGCAGGTGTAATTAGTTTAATTAAGATGATGTCATCCTGGAGAATGGAGGGCCCTTAATCCAATATGACAGGTGCCCCTATTAGAAGAGGAGAGACACAGAGACAGACACAGAGGGAAGACGACCCTGGGTTGACAGAAGCCGAGATTGGTGTGATGCTGCCGCAAGCAGGAGAGGCCAAGGATTTCTGGCAACTGCCATAAGCTAAGAAGAAGCCAGGAAGGATCCCCTCACAGAGCCTTTGGGGAGGGCATGGCCCTGCAGAGACCCTGCTTTCAAACTTACAGTCTCCAGAACTGTGAGTGAACACATCACTGCTGTCTTAAGCCCCCCAGCTTGTGGTACTTTTTCATGGCAGCCCCAGGAAGCAAATACAGTGAGCATTTCAGTGCCTGTCGACTACGTACTTCTTTAAGCCTCAGTTTCCTCACCTGTAATATGGGCATAATAATGATAATTAACCAATAAGTTTCTCAGAAAATCAAATGAGATGAAGTATGTGAAGTGTTTAGCACACTGTCTGAACCCTAAGTGCCTGAATTAGTCCATTCTCACACTGCTATAAAGAACTACCTGAGATTAGGTAATTTATAAAGAAAAGAGGTTTAATTGGCTCACAGTTCTGCAGGCTGTACAGGCTTCTGCTTCTGGGGAGGCCTCAGGAAACACAATCATGGCAGAAGGTGAAGGGGAAGCAGACACGTCTTACACGGCTGGAGCAGAAGGAAGACAGAGAAGCAGGAGGTGCTACTCACTATTTTAAACAACCAGATCTCGTGAGAACTCACTCACTATCATGAGAACAGCATGGAGGAAACCACCCCCATTAGCCAATCACCTCCCACGGAGCTCCTCCAACACTGGGAATTACAATTCGGCAGATTTGAGCGGGGACACAAATCCTAGCCATATCAGTGCCCGATAGGGATACCGTGATAATGACTGTTGCCAGGTGGTTTGGAGGTAAATATTGTGGCCTGTGGACTTGCCTATTGGCTGGCAGAAGAATCTAAGACTCAGCATCCTGAAGAAACCTGCAAAGTGGAGAGAGTGAGGGATTAGGGATATAAAGGCTGGGGTGGAGCCCAGCTGTGACTCATGTGCCCTGTGCTGTTGATTGGGAAAATCCAATCATTTCTTCATCTGTGAAAATGGGGGTAATAATAAATTCCTGCTCTACTTACTTCAATAGGATGTTTGGGGTGCGAAATGAGATACAAAACTCTTACCCTAAATGTACAGCTGATGAAAAGCAAAGAATTGCCTCAGAGGTGAACTTCATTAGGGGTTAGATTCTAAAAGGCTGTGTGGGGCTGTAATCACCTAGAGCCAACCACAGCCTTGGAAAATCCATTGGGGGCACCTGTTGGACGCCAGCATTCTGTCTCTCAAAATCCAGCCCTGCTGGGTTTCCTTTAGCCTAAGTTGAACACCGAGTTGACTTGCATTTAGGAACAATGTTGCACAACTATCTTTAAACCACAGAATCTCACATAGCATCGTGAGATGCCCCCCACTGGGAGGGGCAGACACCACAACACACAAGAATGGAGACAGGGTGGGAATGTCAGGTTCACTGCTTCTATCCCAGATATACTCCAAGAAAGAGACAGAATCAATCAGTCTCTCTCTCTCTCTCTCTCCTTCCTTCTCTTAAGGGCGAGCAATTGGAATCACCTAAATTATAAGACATAAAGTAGAGTAGTCCACTATCCTTAAATATTTAGTGGTTGTAGTCCTATTTGCATTCCTTTGGTAGAGAGAGGATTCAGCAAACACCTGTTTGTGCCTTCTTGATGTGAAGGGTAATCCATGGAATTTCTACACTCCCCCTGGCAGCCAATTAGCACCTAACTCTCCACAAGTTCAGTAACTAAGAAATCTGGGTTTTCCTTGCAAGGCAAAGGCATGGAGCAGTGGTAGACACGTGAATGCAGAATTTGGGGGCACCTGATGTCTGCAAACTTGCCCTGTTCTCTCATTCTGTGAGCAGACTCCTAAACGCTGGGGTGCGTCTGGTGTCTTTAGCCATTGGCTAAATTCTCAAAGGGGCTGCTTGTGTGACAGCTACACCCCTGCAACTTACAAACTTTTTCCAGGGCCACGGGTAAAATTTAACTACATATACATTATTTTGTGGACCTTTGAAATGAGTTAAAATCTGACCACACCTCAGCACCCTTTAAACTCCATACTGGCTTCTGTGCTGGGGTGAAGTCAGCAACTGACGACGTCTCCATCATCACAGGCAACACTTTCTCTTCCCACTAAAAGCGTTGCAGTGACTTTCATAGTTGTGACCTCAACTTTGGATCAAATGGATTACTAATGTGTATTTATACAGTTTCTGAGTGATCAGAATGGATTTTATAACAACAGATACTGAGATCCAAGAACGCAGCATCAAGGATATTCAAAAAGACATTGATCATCAAACTCCAGTTGCATCATAAGTGCCTGGATGATACTGAGATTAATTCCCAGCTTCCTGCATCCCAACCACACACTATTTCTGACCTTGGCTGCAGGTTCAATTGACACTCGAACCAGTAACACTGTCAGAAGCAGGTGGTGAGCACATCACTTTGCTATAACAACAACATCAGAAATCAGACAGAGCTGCTTTTTAAGATGTGCTTTTTATCCAAGTTCAATATTTTTCCTGAGAGTGATGTTGATCAATTCCTGAGAACTCCAGAACTCTCAAGCCTCATCAGTACAACCAGGCTGCAATCAATGAATATAGTCAAATAAGGAAGACCTCACGAGCCCAGCACATGACTCTGACTAGCTAGAAAATTGGAGGGCAGAAAGAAAAGCGACAAGGTCATATGCAGAGAAAATAAATTTGTTCTCCTGGTGACACTGGAGAGGAATTTGGCCTCACGTTCAGGCCTCAAGTGAAGAAGAGATCCCCGGCAGAAGGCACCCCACGCCACTGGTCAGGTGTCTGCACAGGCAGCTTCATGGAAGGGCTATTTAAGTGAGAAAGAGCTGAGCAAGCATCTCTGACCGCCTTCAAGATCCCACAGGTGCAGTGGACTCCTGAGCCACTGGGAAACTAAAGGGAGAAGCATATGTCTGATCAAGGAAAAAAAGTCCACGGCTATGGACAAGAGAATCTGTTTGGTAGACTAAAGTCACCCTGAAATTCTGGGGTTTTAATTAACACATACTCACTTAAGATCTGGCATATGTATTTATACAAAAGACTAGAGCTTCTGGCCAGGAGTCAAGAACAGCCTGTCTGCCCGTGATGCCTAATTACAAATTGGGCTGGAGTTGGGGAGGGGGGTTGGCTATTTGGTAGTAGAAGCAATCATGAACTGCTTTGCAAAAACTGAAATAGAATAAGAAAAATATAATAGGATTCCCTAAGAAAGTGTAGAAGCTGGAAAGAGGCTTTGAGATCCTCCACTCACCTCCCACTTTACTCCCCTAGCTGGCTCCCTCCATCCCCACCATCCCTCCACCTCCTCAGAAGCCTGAGTCCCAGACAATTAAGCCATGAGTCCAAGTTCATCCAGCTGAAAATCAGGAAGGGCTGCAGCTCAGACCCTGCTGTCTGCACTCCTGGGGTGCGGTGCTTTCCATTCCAGCAAATTTGCTTTGGGGGAAAAGATTTTGATGACAAATGGGCTCTATGCCTTAGAAAAAGTTTCCCTGCAGGAGTTCCTTAAAAAGTCGTTTGTCCTAATATATTTATAGCACAATTTGGCTTCTTAAAAAAAATTGTTTTCATGTCATGAATAGATCCATGGCAAAAAGCAAGGTCTTTTTGCAGAAAACAAAGACTGCTGACATCCTGACCTTGTCTAATGCAAACCTTTTAATTTTGACATAGAGCATCTTGACACTTCACCTCTACCAGGGATTTCCAGTCTGGCTGTTCATCAAAACCATTTGGGGGCTTGCTAGTAATGAGAATCATAGATTCCTAGACTCCAAGCCAGGCCTGCTGAATCAGAATCTATAGGAATGGAGTCCAGGAATTCATATTTTAGAATCTTCCTCGATGACTCAGATGCAGTCTGACACTCGTTCAATGACCACTATTTAGGAACTACTATCCATATCATAGAAGATACCAGAGTGAAACTCGCTATTGCATTACAGTAGGTTGCCCTAGAAGAGGGTGCCCCATTGACCCAACCATCAGGGAATTTGTTATGATGACTGAAGAGAGGAAGAAAAATATCATTTATCCCCCAATGGCCTGTTTAGTTTTTGACTGTACCCTGTTCAAGATGTTAAACATCTTTAAACATCATGTATACATCCAGTTTCTTCCTGAGACTGGAATTCAGTGCAGAGATTTCATGCAGGAAATATCGAGGAATCCAGTGCAGAGGTCTCATTTGTCCCTAAGCCACATGTCTTTAATTTCAGGGACATTCTGCCCTCATCCACATTTACCATCTCTCACCAGGCACTCAGAGACCTCCCTCCAAAGCTCCCAAGCTTTTTTGAGGTTGGGAAGGGAACACTGAATTTTATTTTAAATCTCTTTCATCTTTCCTCTCCTCACCTCAAAATAAAAATTGATCTCTAAGGAGCACAGGTATTGGCTTAACTCGTTCTGAATTACCCTAATCTGGAGTGACTCTTTGTCACTCATCATTTTACAGGAAGCAAGTCACATACCTATTATCCTGTTATCTCCTCCCAGAAAAGAACATTCTAATGGGAACTTGCTGTTCTGTTTTGCCAGCACCCTCAGCAACCAGGCTTCAGAGCCCCTGCCAGGAATGTTATGGGGACTGAAGGTTTCAGACTCCCCCCACGCCTTACACAAACGAGGAGAGAATCAGGTTTCTCACCACTGGCCACAGCAAGGTGGCCATGGGCCCTGCACTTCGAGTAGAGGGGGCCTGGCTTTGGGAGTCAGGCAGACCTGGGTTCAGATCACGGCATTGCTACTGGGTCACATGGATAAAATGAAGGGTCACATTCATTTTATCCGTCTAGGTCTGGTTCATGCTCTGTAAAATGGAAACAATGTTACCTCTGGTACTGGAGTTAGGGGATGTGTATGAAGAGACAGATGATGATTTTGAAAATAATGTAGCTCTATATTAAAACGCTGTGGTTTGCATTACATTTTAATTGGGAGAACAAGATAAAACAGGATGCTCAGTTGAGTTTCAAATAAACAACAGATGACTTTTCATTATAAGTTTGTCTCATGCAATATTTGGGACAAACTTATAACTAAGAAATTATCGCTTGTTTGTCAGAAATTTGAGTTGAACTGAGCTTCCTCTACTGTTACTTGCTAAACCTGGCAACCCTAATTTTAATGGAACATTTTGTTAACAGGGATGAATTAAATTCCTAGACAAGGAAAAGAATTGCTGACTTTAAAAAAATAAAAATAAAACCAGCTTTATTGAGATAAAATTTATCAGCCATATGATTCACTCAAAACAATGTTCTTAGTATAGTATTGTATAACCATAACCATAGCCTGAGTTTAGAACATTTCCATAACCTGACAAAGAAGCCCAGTACCCATGAGAAGTTACTCCCAGTCACTCCCACCTGTCACCCCCAGCCCTACAAGGAATCTGCTTTCCATCTCCACAGGTTTGTCTATCCTGGGCACTTTGTATGAGTGAAGTCATTCAGTATGTGGTATTTTGTAATGTCTTCTTTCACTCCGAATAACTTTTTCAACGTTCATTAATGTCGTAGTATTGTTGCTTATATCAGTTCTCTGTTATTTTTAATTGCCAAATAATATTCCATTGTATGAATAAACCACACTTTGTTTATGCATTCATCAGATGATGGGTGCTTGGGTTGTTCTGCTTTGCGGCTACTATAAATAATGCTGCTATGAACATTCATGGACGAGTTTTCATGAGGACATATGTTTTCATTTCTCAGATATATACCTAGGAGTGGAATTGCTGGGTCACATGGTAACTCCATTTAACTTGGAATTGCCACACTGTTTTCCAAAGTAGCTACAGCAATGCATGAAGGTTGCAATTTCTCCACATCTTCATCAACACTTACTATTGTCTATCTTTTTGGCTCTAGACATCTCGTGGGTATGTAGTGGTTTCTTACTGTGATTTTGCTTTGTATTTCCTTAATGACTAACAAAACTGAGCATCTTTCCATGTGCTTACTGGCCATTTGTTTATCTTCTTTGGAGAAATGTCTATTCAGATCGTTTGCCCTTTTGTAAGATTGCATTATTTGTCTTTTTATTATTGAGTTGTATGGTTTTTATATTTTCGGTATACGAGTCCCTTATCAGATATATTATTTGCAAATATTTTTCCCATTCTATGGATTGTCTTTCCACTTCCTTAATGACACCACCTGTGGTACAAAAATTTTTAATTTTTTGAGTCCAATTTGTCCATTTCTTCCTTTTGTTGCTTGTGCTTTGAATGTCGTATCTAAGTCATTGCCTAACCCACATCATGAAGATTTACTCTTTGTTTAATCTGTTGACAGGTTTTCAGGCTCTTTCACTTACACTGGATTTAGAAACCTCTTTGTTCCCAAATGCTTGGAGGGAAAATGAGGATGTGGAGTGGAGTGGGGAAGAGATGTATGTGTGACTTACAAATAAAAACAGGTATTGAAATACAAAGTAAAATGCCCCTCCAACTTACTCACCCAACAATAATCTTCAGTGTGATTTCCAAATGATCTTTCCACCACAGAAGTTAACCATAAAAATGCCCCTAACGTATCCAACATCCCCCTTCCCTCTATCAGCCCCTGGAACTGGCTGGACTGCATAGGGTGAGGCTAGTGCAAAGAGTTTCTTGCCAAGATGACAAGAGGGGCTAAGACTGGAGAGATTAGTAAAGTCAGAGCTAAGAGAGTTGAGGTCCAAATGCCAGCAACAGAAACGGTGCCTAACACATTGAGAGCAGAGGGGAAAAGGAAGCAAAAGCAAACAGAGAGATTCCAGAGTCACAAAGCCAAGGGTTTAGGACTGCGGGACAAGATGAAGTGAAAGCAGGTTAGAATCAGTTGTAGAGAGATGAAGGGTATTGAGAAGGAGGGAGTGAGTAGCTGAAGCAATGGTCTGAAAACCCCAGAATTCAAGGCTTCCTGGCCTATGGCTCATCAGAAATGTGAGTCAAGAGTAGGTCAGTCCACTTTCAGGAAATAGGAGTGGGGCAGGAGAATAGGGAACATCAGTAGCCACTGCTCTGGAAAGCCACCACTCCTTTAGATCAGTTACTTTATCTCCTAAACAGTCTCATGAAGGAGTCAATATTGTCTTGCCTATTTTCTAGATATGGACACTTCATCCCTGGAAAATGTATGCATCTAGACTTCTGTTTCCAGCAATACGGAAGCTAATATTATCCAAAGGGCTGTCCTGCTGCACTTATTTTATTGGTAGATTTGTAAGAAATAAGTTTAATGTCCAAGGACCTCGTCCTCACCCCAAAGAAAAATAAACCTGAGCTAAAGAAAACCTGCATTAAGCAGATGGAAAGATGGGGTTGCACTGAGTACAAATGTCAATATCAGCTCTGCAACTGAGACACAAATCGCTAGGCCATCAGCAAGATGGAGGAGCTAAGCCTACAACTACCATATTAAATTACAGACCCTCAACAGTCTAAAGTGACCCCAAATTCGTAGACGTTTTCAGGTCCCAGAAAGAAATCTAATGCAAAGACTTTTTGGAGGAAAGCATTTAGATCTATAGGATTCCTACCAATTAAGCACATACAAACATGGCCCCATAATAAAAGACCACCAAATACACAAGAAAACAAGTCACTATGACTTAAAGTTAGCAAACACATCCAACAATAAACCTGGACTGCCAATATTTCAGAAATTATAATTACTAGTTAGATAATATGAAATAATGTTGCATTAACTGTTAAAGGAAATTAAAATTGGCATTACAAAAATAAGCAAGCAAGAAAAGACCATCAAAATAACCAAAGATATCTGAGAAATAACCCAATAGAACTTTTAGGAATGAAACTATTGTTGAAATCAGAAATGCAATGGATGAGTTAAATAATGGATGAGGCACAACTGAAGAGAGATTAGTGTATTGGAATATAAAGCTGAAGAAATTACCTATTAGTGTAGCATTTGCGTCAAGGAGATGGAAAATATGAAAGAGAAGTTAAGATCTATGAAGGCTAAAATTAAAAGTTCTAAATCACATCTGATAAAAATCACAGAAGGAAAGAATACAGAAAATGGAATTTTTTCAGAGAAAAGTGGCCAAGAAAGTTTCCCAAGTTGATAAAAGACATGAATCCATAAATCCAGGAAGTATACATCCAAAAAGAATAAAAGATATGTGTAGATACAGTGCATTGAAACTGCAGAACACCAAAGACAAAGATGCAATATTAAAAACAGCCAGAAAGAAAAGACAGACCACCCACAAAGACATTAAAGTGACAGCAGACTTCTCAACAATGATAATAACAACCAGGAAACAGTGGAACCATACCATTTCAGTACTGAGAGAACATAAATGTTAACCTAAAATTTGTACCCAACATAGTTTGAAATAAAAAGTCATTTCATAAAATTTTATAAACAAAAAATAAAATGCTTGCCACCAACAGATCTATGGTCAGTAAAATAACATTTAAAAGACATTCATCAGGGAAAAAAATAAAAGATAACAGAAA
Source organism: Pan paniscus (assembly GCF_029289425.2). Lineage (NCBI taxonomy): Eukaryota > Metazoa > Chordata > Mammalia > Primates > Hominidae > Pan > Pan paniscus. The sequence goes on along the minus strand of NC_073257.2, from coordinate 135,252,044 downwards.
ATGTGTCTATGCTACAAGAAGAAACTGTGAGCAAATCAAATGGAAAACATACAGGTAAATCTACACAAATTTCTATTTTAACTAAATACTGAACTAAAATACTAAAAAACCACAGCCTGTAAGTCATAAGTATGAAGTATAGAGGGGGATTGCCTGGGGATTAAAAAGTTTTCTAAAGTCTTATGTTCTTCATTAAAGATTTTGTTTAAAATGCATGTACATGGTAAACTAGGATTGTCCTGAGAAAACACCTGTTGCCCCAGCATAAATATTAGCAGCCCCTTTTACTCTCAAAAGTGTCCTGGATTGAACAATAAGTTATATTGTCATCCTGCCTATGACACAATCATCCCTTTCTTGGGTACATGTCCTTGTATGTGTGTACTAGGAGATGTGTGCAAAAATGTTCAACAAGAGGGACACTGCTTAGTGGTGTTTTGTAAGCTGCTTAGTCTTCTCACAAAAGGAGATGATGGAGATTAGGGAAACATATGGAACTCTTCACAGTCATGATTAAGAATGGGAGCTGGAAAGTGGGCCTGCCTAACTTTTCATCCCCGCGCCACCACTTCCCAGCTCTGAGCCCATGGTCAAGTTGCCAAAGCTCTGTAAGCCTCAGTTTCCTCACATGGAAGATTTGGATAATCACCTACCATGCAGGGTTGTTGGGAGGTCCATTAGCATTCATAACATAAACTAACATTTAATGAACACTTACTATGGCCACAGGTCTGCTGTGAGTTTTATGTATATAGCTCATTTAATCCTCATGATGACCTTGAAGGTGGGTATTATTATTATTCTCATTTTATAGGTGAGATATCTGAGGCCACATTGAACAACCTATCCAAGGTCACAGAACAAGCACATCTTGGGCCAACACAAAACCTGGGCATCCTGGCAGGAGTGAGGGGCTTTCGGCCACAGAGCCTGGTGCACCATGAGTGCTCAGTACCTGAGTGAGTAAATGGTGGTGATGATGATCATGGTGGTGGTGCCATTCCTATCAGATCAACAGGGGGTAGCAAGGATGGAGGTCTGTAGACTCTCTAGAAAAGGTGACACTGCGGCCCACTGGCACCCAATACATTTTCTAATGCTGCCGGGCTTGAAGCACAGTGTCCCCTCCAGCCAGTTGCTCGTGGCTCCATATTCCAGCTGTGCTTGGAAACATCTTCTGGTGGGCTTTTCAAACACCGCACGCTACCAAGATCCTAAGCCAGTTCCCCAGTTTCACAGAAACGTGTGCAAGCCTGAAGGAAGAGACAGGAGTCTCTCGTTTGGCTTGTGTTTTCAGGCATAATTTACTGTTAAACTTCAGGCAGGGAAACCAACATAAGAAGCAGATGAGAGTCCAGATGAAATACTCACTTCTCCTTTTTCGGTCAAGCACTAGGAGTGTCTAAGGGCTCCCAAATTAATCTCCCATAACATTGCCACCTGGACTGACCTCTGTGTGACCCTGCCTGTGGCCTTGTTCCTCTTTTGAGTCCTGACTTTCAGTTCTGACTTTCAACAGACCAAATAATGAAAGAAGTGAGCTATCGTCTTTACAGATGAGAAAACAGAGATTCCTCCTGAGGCAAAGGAGCCACAAAGGAGGAGAAGGGGAACTGGGATCTAGAAGGGGATGGCGGCCTCAGGAACCCAGTGACTTTGCTCTACCCAAAAGGTTATGTTGCCTAGGAAGTTTCATGAGCAGGAGAGAGGCGAGAAGTCCTTGTCATAGTAAAATATGGGGCTGGGGGAGAATAAGGAACCCCCTTCCCTGTTTCCTTCCCTCTTCCCTCCCTCCTCCCTCTCTTCTTTCCTCCCTCCCTCCCTTGATTCCTTGGGAGGGCAGGGTGGATGCTGACCCAGGCCCTGGGTATATCCTGGGAACAGGCCAGCTGATTCTATGCTCTGAAGGAATGTGAGAGCCTGCCCCACAAATCACAGTGGAAGCTGCTGAAGAGAGAACCCCTCACTTCAGCCTCTGCAAGCCCCCACACATCACATACAGGCGCCCTGGTGTTGGGTGCTGAGCCTAACGAGGCACTGGTCAGGCCTCTGCGGCTGGCTGGAGGTCCAGCCCCAATTTCAGAGCTATCGAGGCTCAATGCCTACATGTGCCACAGCTCCAAAACCCAGCCTCGTGGTCTTAGGATCCAAGATTTTTTGCATCTTTTAGGTTTGGACAGACCCAGACTCCTGACCTGTATTTTTCTTGCTCTTGGGCCTGGCTCCACTTTCCTCCATACAAAGCTATTTACCAGGAGCTAAACAAAAATGATCTCTCCAATTTGCAGCCACGCTGCCTGGCTTTCTGATGTTAAAAGGCCTGATTTGTTAAAGCCTCAAACAAACCTATTGCCTATGTGGGTTTGGTTTTCAAAAGCTGGTCTAGTTCTCCCAGGTAGAGCTGATGAAAAGGAGGTGTGGGGACCCATGCCACCCCTGTATAGAGGACCCCTATAAACTCACGTGCTGCCTGATCTTGGGCATTTGGCAGGAGGGGCTCTGTGGCTGTGCCTCAAATCCTTCCAGGAAGTCCCACCAGCTTTGTCTGCCTGGTCTCCTGTGACACCCCAGTGCATTCAGGCGACTCCCAGGCTGGAATTCACTCAGCCAACCCCTGCATGCCGAGGCCTGTCATGTGCCAGGCGTGTGCTAGGAGCTGGAGATTTTACTCTGAGCAAATTAGACATGGTCCCTGTGCTCCCTGCACTTCCATTCAGGGAGGGAGAGCAATGTTAGCTCAAATCCTACTGGAAGTACTCACCTCCAACTATAATATTCCATCCCTAACCAAGGAAAAATGCAGTATTGCGGGAGGAGGTGGGAGAGGGCCCTGACGGGGTCTGGGAGGGTAGAGCAAGCTTCTCTGACCTTTGAGCTGAGAGTAGAAGGATGCATGAAGAGGACAATGCTGCTGGGGGTGGAGTCGGGGGCAAGAAGGATGTTTTACAGGAGGCAGCTACATGTGCCAAGGTCCTGAGGCAGGAGGGAGCACACCTATGCGGGGAGCAGACTGTCCAAGGCCTGCAGTGGAAACTGAGGCTGGAAATGGGGCAGCAGTTGGTCCAGAGCCCCTGCCTACCTCAGCGACTGTGCCCACAGTGCTCTCTCCACCCTGCACACCTGGTGCCTGCAACTCCATGTACCTCCCTTCCCTTCTCTTCCTGCCCAATCCCACATCCCTCCACGAAACCTCCCTCCAAGAAACCTCCCTCATTCCCATACTTGTAAATGTCCACTCCCTGCTCTGAGCCCTCTCCTGATATGGAGACATCAAGAAGTCCACAAACCCAAGCTGGGCCTCCCTACTCACCTGACTGTGCCAGGGAGATGCCCAGACAAAGGGGCCCAGTCCCTGCCCCAGAGGGGGCACCAACACATCATGACTGAGAGCAGGTGATCAGTGCTGGCTTGAAGGTGTGCAGAGGTGCCTTCCCCTCCCCACTGGAGGCACCAAATACTCCCTGAGCCCCTACTCCACCCTGGGCATGGCTCTAAGTCCTAGGGATGCAGCCGTGAGCTCAACAAGCCTATTCCTGCCTTCATGGGGCTTGTACTCGAGAAGAAGGGGCAGAAATAAACAAATGTGTCTGATGCCAGGTGTTGGTAGGAGATTGAGAAACAAAGCAGGTTATCAAATAGGGAGTGCCAGGTGAGTGTGGTAGAATGGGTTTTTTATTAGAGAACATGGGCTGTCTTCTGACAAAGCACCAACAAGACAGAGTCTTTCCATAGTGAGGGGCTGAGTTGTGAGAATACCTGGGGGTGGAGCAGTGCAGGCAGAGGGAAAGGCAAGTGCAAAGGCCCTGGGGCAGGCCCAAGTGCAGCACGCCTGAGGGGTGGCATGCCACCAGTGCATCTGGAATGAAGTGCAGGGGTCAGGTTAGGAGAGGAGGCTGGGGAGATGATGGAGGGTGTCTCAGGATTGTACCCCAGATTTAATTTATAGAGGCAATTGAGTGACAAGAGAGAGAACCATGAGGTGAAGGACTGGGTAGGGCCAGGACACAAAGAGTGAGGCAGAAGCCTAGGCCAGCAGAGCCCTCATTGTGGTTTCCTCAGGAAAGGCCAGGCCAGGCAGAGGAAACAGCCCAGGACCAGCTAGTCTGAATCGTGTTGGGGGAGCTCTGGACTCTGGGGTGGTCTCTAGATGCTCGGTACCTGGTTCAGGGGTAGTTTAGGGCAGGGGAAATATTGGTTAGTGTGTGAGTGAGATAGAGAAGGTGAGTGGAGAATGGGCCCTGGACTGGTTGGTTACATGTGAGTGGTGGGCTTGCAGGCAATTTGCTTTCTGGCCAGTAAGGTCCCCAAGATGTCAAAGCATCATAAAATATAGAAAATACCAAACATGATTCATACAGGGGTCCAGAGCGTGCAGGGCCTCGCAGGCCACAGGGAAGAGGTGGAATCCCCTCTCAAGGATACAGAAGCCTGTAGATGGGGAGATCTATCTGGGAGTGGCTGAGAAGCTACGGAGGGAGGCTGCGTGTGAGCTGAGTCCAGAGACAAGGGCAGGGATGGGAGGCACAGGAAGAGGGGGGTAATGGGAACAAGGACTCTAGGGCGTGACTGTGCATCAGGAAGGGCAAAGGGTCTCAGGGTGTGTGGTTGGGTCAGCAGTGGGAAGTGGAGGCAGGAGCTGGGTTGCAGAGGGCTTGCCTGGAGGGTCATGGTTGAGATTGAAACCATAGCTCTGAGGCCCAAGAATCAGCTGTCAGAAGTCCCCAGGTTGGAGAGTGGCTGATCAGATCTTTCCACTGTAGGTTATGATTCTTTCTTTTATGTTCTATGGTTGAGCTATACCTTCTCCCTCCGGGACCCTGAGAATTCCTGAGTCCAGAGCCAGTTCTTGTCTCAACTGTGAATCCCCCTTTAACCAGGCCCCATGCTGTGTGCTTTACACGTGTTAGGTCACATTGTGTCACTTCAGCCCCTGCCAGTGCTCTGGGATAGGCGCAGTCTCTGCCTTTATTGAAGGTAACTAAAGCTCAGAAAGTAAATCATGTGCCTAAGGCCATGGAGTTAATACAACATGGAGTCAAGACTCAGACGCACCCAGTGGTGTCCCCGTGAATGTTTAGCCAGTTCTCTGGGAAAAGAGAACTGATTGTTAGTGTTTGCCAATTTCTGTGGTGTAAATACTCCCACCATGGCTGATTCCAAGCTGCCAGCATGAGCTCATGGAAGGCAGAGTTGGGGAGCAACCATTATACAGTATTTCCACCAGGAGGATATTACAGACATAAATAACCTCAAAAGCATAGATCAAGAGTTGGCAAACTTGACCTGGGCTATGGGCCAAATCTAGTGCTACATGTTTACAGATAGTTTTACAGGAGTACAGCCATGCCCATTCTTTGATGCATTGTCTGTGGCTCCTTTTACCTTAAAACAGCAGAGCTGAATAGTGTGTCAGAGACAAGAAAGCCTAAAATACTTACTATCTGCGCTTTCATAGAAAAACTTTGGAAACCTCTGATACAGATGGTAATATAATGTTATAAAATAATTAGAAAATGATGAGTTTTGAGTATTTATTTTCTGTTTTTGATATAATTTATTTAATTGCAATTTTCTACAATTTCATTTTTAATATATGTTTAAAAACCAGCTGCAAAACACTTACAAATTTAGCAATCCGCTTTTGCAAGCTGGAAAGATCCCACTCCGGCACACCACTGAATTACGTCTGCCTCCAAATCATGTGCTCTTTTCTTGACACATTTTCTGAATGAATGAAAGCATGCATGCATGAACAGACAAGTGGTCAGACCGAAAGAGAAGGGCCCTTGGCCTGCATGTTGGGAAATGTTGCAGACTTCAGCAAGAGCACAGATGCCTTCACCAAAGGCCTGATGACAGGAAGAATGAAACTCAGCTGACCTATTTAAAGCAGTTAGAGGAAGAATGGAGACTTAGCAGGTGAGAGAGGGAAACTAGAGAAGGGGCCTTCATAGGGCAATCAGGCCTAATTTTCCACGAGCAGAACGAGGATCAACAGGGCACCACAAAAGGTCTGTGTCCACCTCAGTGCAAGGCCTGTAGGCCCCATTGTCAATAGAAATGAAAGTCTAATTAATAGACACTGTTTTGCCCCATGCTGAATGCACTAAAATCTAACTTGGTTCTTTAAGAAGTGGAGGAGCAGAAGTGGCTTGTGTGAGGACCTTAAAATTTTCTTTAGTAGAAACCTTTATGCCTAACAGGAAATCATTTGAAGTGAAAACCACATAAGCAGAATTATCAGGTCTAAGAGCATGTGACTTGACCCTGTCTTTGGCAAGGGCTGTCTTGGGAATAAAGATGCCTACACTTGAGGTGCTATGCACAAACACAAACACACACAGGCACACATTCACACAAATACACACACACACACACACATGCCACGTTAATACTGGGCCTGCCTATTCCCCCCAGTCATGATAGTTCCTGGTGCTTCTCACCCTATTCTATCCCCCTAAAAATACCCCGACACAGTGAAAGACACAGGCCAGAAGTTGAACACATGCTACAGAACCCTGAAAGGGAGATGGGGGCCTTAGAGAAGGCAGAGGACATTTGCAGAATCCTGAGCATGCTGGGAAAGGATGGTCGCACAGCTATTCCCCAAGATTATTTGGTGTGGCTTTTCGGGACTGGCCCAGCCAAGAGGTTCAACTGAAAGAGAAAGAGAATTTCCAGTTTTGGGTTGGGTGTTTTTTGTTTTGTTTTTGTTTTTGTTTTTTTGCCAGGACACTTTCCCCTTGTCCTTGCTTTGCCCTTTCCTTTCCTGTTGTGGAGGGGGCCACTCTCTGGCTTCAAGATGTGCCTCCTCTCTGTGGACCTGCACTGCACCTTGGATGGGACACTCAAAGCTGCTCGTCCCCAGGCAATTTTGCCTTCAGGAGATGTCCTCAGCCATGCCAGCCTGGTGCCCAAGCCCACTCAGGTGTCACCCTGCCATCTCACCAGCTTATCCCGGGCCACTCCCTACAGGGAAAACACACAGACAAAGGGCACCTTAGCTCCCTGGCCCTGGACTGCAGGGGCTGTCATTGGAGCCCTGCACATACGTGAGCCATGGGTGCATCTTCACAAAACCACAGTCAGAAGGAGAAGGGGACTAGCCCAAGGTCACTCCATTGAGTTGAAGTAAAACCAGGCCAGGACTCCAGGTCTCCTGTCTGCTGGGCATCCCAGAAACCAAACAGAACCCAGCTGCCAGGAGGAAATTGTCCTCTCCCTTCCTACTTTCATATTTTTCACTAATGATGGATGTCATCAACACAAACTTTCAAAACAATACAAAGGGCATAGTTATTGTTTCTTATGGAAGGGGTGAGAAGGAAAGAGAAACTTTATACATAATAATTTTTGCTATCAAATGAGAGATGCAGGTGACGAGCAGAGGCCAGAGTGTGGCACATTTAATTTAAGCCGTGGCAGCGAGGGGCAGCCTCCATTACAGCCATAATAAATTACATACAAGTGCCACCGAACAATAACAAAAACTGTGGGCCATCTATTTCAGTTCCATTTACAAGAAATCAATATCAATACTTAATGCAATACTGGTGAAAAATGAGCAGAGATACAGAAAGCATAATAAACCAGGAATGGAAGGCTCTCAGCATTTCACTTTGGAAGAAAAAACTAACTGTCTATATTTTCATGTTAAGGGATATTTCATTGAAACCATGCACTGGAGGTATGAGGGTTTTCCAGATCTAACTTTAAAATATCCTCTTTATTTAATTAAGAAAGTTATTTAAACAGTCTATTTCTAGCTGGATAAAACTCATATGTATGGAAAGAGGCATTTCATCTTTCCCAATGCATTGGGCATCTTTCACCAAATTTTCTTTCTTGTAATAGCCTCAGTTGGATTATGCACATCCTGTGCCATCTTTATGCTGTCATTAACAGCCTAGCTTTGTGTTTGGGGGAAGTACCTGGTGTCGAGAAGTACCTGGTGTCGAAAAGTACCTGGTGTCGAACTAGATAAATGCAGGCAGCCAGCTCAGGTGTCTGACAGGGAAGCCACATAACAGTCCTGTGTTCCACCTGCACATGTGGACAACACATCCAGAAGCCCAACCCAAACGCAGGCGGACCTGGTCACTGCTCCTTCACCTGGACACCTGCCGTCTCACTGTGGACTGTCCACGGCCATTCAGTTTGACCATCAGAGCCTGATTTTCTTGGCCATGGCCCTGGTTTTCCCCATCAGGAGGCCCAGTAGGAGGTCTGTGTGGTCCCAGAGGTGGACAGGAGCCAGAACATCCATGCCAACCCAGGCAGGACAGCAGTTCTCAGCCACCAGCAATAGCGGGACACCCAGCCTCCACTGAGTGGCCTGAGCATATCAAGTCATTTTACTTCCCTGAATGCCACTCTAATGGTGCAGCACCAGCTGTCCCTTCCTGGGGGCTCAGCATATCCTGGAAGGGTCTCTTGGGCAGATTCTAAAACTTTTAGGTTATTTTCATTATTAAAATTGTGTCTAGTTTAAAACTCCAATCTCATGCCCAACTCAAAGCTTTCTCCTCACCCTTCTCTGGCCAGGCTGAGGCTCCAGGGACTGCAGGGAGAAGGGGGTTCCTTCTTCCCTTGGAGTGGGGTGTATTAGTTCATCTTCATGCTGCTGATAAAGACATACCCAAGACTGGGAAGAAAAAGCGGTTTACTGGACTCACAGTTCCATGTGGCTGAGGAGGCCTCACAATCATGGTGGAAGGCAAGGAGGAGCAAGTCACATCTTACATGGATGGCAGCAGGCAGAGAGAGAGCTTGTGCAGGGAAACTCCCCCCTATAAAACCATCAGATCTCCTGAGACTTATTCCCTATCAAGAGAATAGCACGGGAAAGACCTGCCCCCATGATTCAACCAACTCCCACTGGGTCCCTCCCACAACATGTGGGAATTCAAGATGAGATTTGGGTGGGGACACAGCCAAACCATATCATGGGGCATCCCCCACCTCCAAGAACCTCCTCAGTGCCCAGAGGAGGGGGAGGAGACTATGAAGACCAGATGTCAGGCGGCACACCTGAGTGCATGACTGTGGGAGTAACAGAGACAGGGAGGAGGCATAGGCTTGAAGGGGGCTGGAGAAAGCAGCCATGGGTGTTTGGGACAATGTGACTCTGAAGAGCCTGGGAGACATCCAGGTGGAGACAGTAGCATCTTTGGGGGCTGGGGATGCCAATCTGAGTCTCCAGCATGGCATGCAAGTGGAAGTTGCCATTGGCATGGATGGGTGCAGCAGCTGGGCCTCACTAGGACTCAGCCCTCTCCACATGGGGAGCTGTCCTGGCGCTCACACCTGAGCCTGCAGTCCAGCCTGCAGCACCACACTGTGTATTGTATCTTTCATTCTCTGTGTCATGCATGTGTCACAGGTTCACCAAGTTTGAAGAAGGGAGTTAGGTGAACTAGAATGTGGATCTCCTCACTCCCAGCCAGTGATTTCTTTTTTTCACAATGAGCTCCAGCATTGCTTTGTTTGTTTGTTTTGTGTAATTTGGTCTTCTGCATTACTTGCAACACAAAGTACTCTTTTCCTCAAGTAATTAAAAAACACTTGGATTAATATAATGATCTAAGGGGACCCTGCAGAACAACATCATTCCAATTCCTCCTAATTTTTTGGGGGTGGGGAGGTTAGATAATTGTGCATTCATTCATTCAATCATTCATTCATCCAACCTTGTTCCCCAGATGAGGCAGGGAAAGTATGAGAGGATGTGATTCACTCTGTCCAAGAAACAGCACAGCCAAGCAGCCACTCAGCTGAGACTTGAAGGATGAGGGGGAGCTCACTAATCAGGTGATGGCAGAGAGCACCCCACACAGGGACAAGGGAACAGAGACTGCGGGTAGCCAATCTATGGCATGTTGGAGAATTTGTATGGCTAGAGGGCCTTGGTGCATTTGGTAAAATTGACATGATCATATTGCCAACTGCCCTTCCCCCAACAAACTCTTGTTTATCCTTTAAGTCCCAATTCAGGCATCACCTTTTCCAGGAAGCCTTCCTGCCTGTCAGAGTTGGATGCTCCTTTCTCTGTCTGCATAGCCCACACGTTCTGGCACGGGTGGGGAGATGAACTGACCTCTGCTGCTTGAACTATGAGCTTCTGCAGGGTGCAGGTTGGGTGGTGTTCTTTCTAGAATCCTTAGCCCTTGGCACAGGACTGAAACAGGCCAAACATCACAGCCATGACCCTGAGGGCTTGTCAGGAGGATTACAGGAAGCCAACTTTTTGTAAAGGGTTGCACGGCCACAGTAAATGCACAGTAAATGTCTGCTATGTTCTTACCAAACATTTGTCAAATAAACAAATACATTCTGTAATATTTTACCTTTCTTCTTATTAAGAGATATTTCAGAGCCACACTGGATGAGAAGAGGGGGTGGAGGTGGGCATCATTCTCTGCTCCCCTCATCTCTAAGCCCATGGAAAGGCCTGGGGTAGTAATTGCAGAGGGAGAAATAATTTTTAAATGTCTCGCTTTTTGTGCTTTTATTGTCAAATGATAGCATTGTTCACAGTTTTTGAAATACTGAAAGCAAGTCTGCACAACTCTTTCTGCAGAAACAATGGGAGCATGTGTGTGAGTGTGTATAAGCATGTGAGATCTCTGTTCCTTTGCCATAATGTGTGTGTGTGTATGAGTGTGTGTGATTTTTGTTCCTCTACAATAGTGGGTGTCTGTATGTGTGAGTGTGTATGAGTGTGTGTGATCTCTGTTCCTCGCAATAATGAGGGTTTGTGAGTATGTATGAGTGTGTGTGATCGCTTTTCCTCTACAATAATGGGTGTGTGTGTGTGAGTGTGATCTCTGTCTGTTCCTCTACAATAATGGGGGTGTGTATGTAAGTGTGTCTGAGTGTGTGTGATCTCTGTTCCTCTGCAATAATGGCGGTGTATGTGTGAGTGTATGTGTGTGATTTCTGTTCCTCTGCAATAATGGGGGTGTGTGTGTGAGGGTGTGTGATCTCTGTTCCTCTATAATAATGGGGGGGGTGTGTGAGTGTATATGAGTGTGTGTGATCTCTGCTCTTCTACAATAATGTGTGTGTGAGAGGGAGAGATCTCTGTTCCTCTACAATAATGGGGGTGTGTATGTGAGTGTGTGTGATCTCTGTTCCCCTGCAATAATGGGGGTGTGTGAGTGTGTATGAGTGTGTGTGATCGCTGTTCCTCTACAATAACTGGGGTGTGTGTGAGTGTGTATGAGTGTGTGTGACTCTGTTCCTCTACAATAATGGGTGTGTGTCAGTGTGTGTGATCTCTGTCTGTTCCTCTACAATTAAGTGACCAGAAGCAGGTGGCTTCAAAGGTGAATTAATTATCTGCTGGAAAAATTGGGCTAGAAAAATCTAGTCATTAGGAAACCAGAAAAGCAAGAAATGTAACTTCTGCTCAATGAAAGTGAACTGAATTTCTATTGAGGCCCCCTTTCTCTAAAACTCATTTTCAACTAACTCAGTGCTGTCAGCCAGCCCTGGGGCTGTACTTGGGGCTTACATGTGGCTAAGATGTCAGGCAGCAGGGTCTGGTCCTTGTTGTCATCTCACTTCATGGCCACAAACATGTACTCATTCCCTGCTGGTCTCAGTTCCTGAGCCAGTCCTGATGATCCATGGAGACTCCTACCTCGCTCCTGCCTCCCAGCTTAACCAAATGGTCTCTCTCCCTCTCCACCCCACCACCACTCCTACTGTCTCCAACCCCTCTTCGACACCCAGGAGCCATCTGTCTGCTTCTGTACCTCTCTGGGGACTCTCAACTTCCCTGCACTGAGACACCCACACCTGGCTCTTTCTGCCCTATAGCTCTGGCACCGTAATGAGTCAAGGGCAGTACTGAGATTTCACAAGTTCCCAGGCCTTCCCCCGGGGAATTGGAG